>NC_092743.1:101768412-102091104 GCF_047496795.1 Chiloscyllium punctatum | reverse complement strand
TCAAAGGGGCCAATGAGCTGAGGACTGATAGTTAGAATTTAATTTAGATAAATGTGAGATGCTACATTTTGGAAAGGCAAATCAGAGCAGGACTAATATACTTAATGGTAAGGTCCTAGGGAATGTTGCTGAACAAAGAGACCTTGGAGTACAGCTTCATAGCTCCTTGAAAGTAGAGTCAGAGGTAGATAGATAGTAAGAAGGTATTTGGTATGCTTTCCTTTATTGGTCAGAGCATTGAGTATAGGAGTTGGGAGGTCATGTTGCAGCTGTGCAGGACATTGGTGAAGCCATGTTTGGAATATTGTGTGCAATTCTGATCTCCCTATTATTGGAAGGATGTTATGAAACTTGAAAAGGTTCAGAAAAGATTTACAAGGATGTTGCCAGGGTTGGAGGACTTGAGCTACAGGGAAAGGCTGAATAGGCTGGGGTTGTTTTCTCTGGAGTGTTGGATGCTGAGGGGCGACCTTATAGATGTTTATAAAATCATAAGGAGCATGGATAGGATAAATAGACAAGGTCTTTACCCTGAACTAGAGGGCATAGGTTTAGGGTGAGAGGAGAAAAATTTAAAAGGGGCCTAAGGGGCAACTTTTTCATGCAGAGGGTGGTGCGTGTATGGAATGAGCTGCCAGAGGAAGTGGTAGATGCTGGTACAAATACAACATTTATAAGACATCTAGATGGGTACATGAATAGGGCCAAGTACTGGATTTGTTTAGGATATCTGTTCGGCATGGATGAGTTGGACCAAAGTATCTGTTTCCGTGATGTACACCTCTATGACCCTAATTACCCTTTAGAGTTATTGGGAAGGGAGTTCCAGAACTTTGATCCCATGACAGTGACTGAACGGCAACATAGTTCCAAGTCAGGCTTTCGTGTAGTTTGAAGGGCAATTTGCAGGTTGTGAAGCTGTGGTGCATCTGCTGACCTTGAAGTACTAGGTGACAGGTTGCTAGTTTGAAAGGTACAGCTGAAGGAGTTGCAATAGTGCATCTTGTAGATGGTATACACTGCAGCCACTGTGCATCGGTGGTGGAGGGAGTGCGTGTTTACATTGGTGGATGGGCTGGTTTGTCTTCGTGAATGGTGTTGGTGCTGCAGTTATCCAAGCAAGTTGAGAGTACTCCATCACTCTCTTGACTTATAGTTTGTGACTGATAGGCAGGCATGGAGAAGCTTTTGAGAGTCAGGAGTTTAATTACTCATCTCAAACTTCCAAACCTCTGAGTTGGAGCTGCAGTGGCTGTCCATGTGAAAGTGTGTTCATTGGTAATTCCACAGCATCTTGATATTGGAGGATTCACTGATGGTCATTGATGTCAAGGGAAGAATGTTAGAGTTCTTCTTGTTGAAGATGGTCATTGCCTGGCACTTGAGGGATATAAATATTACTGACCATTTATAAGCCCAAGCCTGGATGTTGTCCAAGTATTGCTGCAAATAGAAATGCAAGTTGATGCTAACTAGCCATGAAGTAAGAGCTGATGGGATGACCCTGATCTCCTATGAAGCTACAATTTATAAAGAGAAACTGTTCTTCTAGCCACAGTCCCCAGCTCCCGCTGCTAATTTCAAAACCATAGCACAACCTTGGAGAGATTTCTTGCACCGTAAATGGAAAATGGATGGGATAGCTTACATAGTCATGTGCTTGAGCTGCTCTTGGGGAATTAGCACTAGGAAATCCTGAGGCACTTTCACCCTGTTTGGATGACTGATCTATGCAAGCTGCTGGTGTTCAAACTAGTTCTGCCACTGTCGTTGAAACTCAAGAGCAATTCACAAAGGCTTTCAATTAGCAACTCCTTGTCACTATACTTGAGTACCCGTTGATTGCGTAGGCAATAGTGTATATAAGGGGATTGCTGATGAGTGCAATACATGATTTTCTATCTTTATTAAACAGCTGCTTGGCTGATTATATAGTGTGCCAGCAATAATGTGATTAGCCACCAATACTCTCAGTAAGATTGTCCCTTGTTCAGGGCTATCGTCTTATGGGAGCTGAGCAAGTTAGATTCTGTTTTTATTGCACGGAGTATTTACTCTTGTTGTTAGGATTCCATTCCTGTATAGCACTGGTTTATTTATCTCCCACTCATTTATAGTGATGCAAGCAGCTGATTTTAATATATTTACTGCACAGATGTTTCTCGGCTATTTTGTATTTTGCCATTCCATTCATTTTACCTAAAGAATAAAATTTTTCACTTTAGAAGTGAACTTAGATGGACTTGTTAATTGAAAATGCAAAGCAGTAGTCTTCATATGCTGGAAGTCTGAAATTAAAACAAAGGAATGCTGAACTTTTGGCTTGATGATCTTTCGTCTGAAGTTGAAACTGTTTGAGATGCAACTTTTCTGCTCTTAGTTTGCTGCTGACATTTCTAACTTTTTCCAGTTCTGACAAAAGGTCATCAGCCTACAGCATTAACTTTGTACTCTCTCTCTCTCTCGGTACTGCTTGGCTTGCTGAGTGTTCCTATCATTTTTTGCTTGTATTTGAGATTTCCAGCATGTGTACCACTGTGCTTTTATAAAAGGAGAGCTGTGTCTGACAAGTTAAATAGAGTTCTTCATGGAAATAAAGGAGTATATTGACAAAAGAAGTGCATCCATGATGAGGTGCTGTGAAGATTAGGTGGGCAGCTCTCCTGCCTCTGAAGGCTGCAGATTCAAATCCTACTCCAGGACTTACAAAGAACCCAGTCTCTGCCATTGACAAACCTGTGCATATTGTTGCCAGTATCCAGCCTGGATAAATGTGCAAGGTTAGCTGCAGACGGCCAATGTGTTATAAAATCTATCCACCAGTCCAGCATTGTATGTTGAACCCCATATAACATGGGAGAAGGGAGCGAAATGCATTAATGATGTTATATACAGATATCTTTAAAAAGAATTTGATGAACACATATGTAGAAACTAAACAGGATGTATTGTTTTTATTAATGTGGTGTTTTGCAGGGGTGTTACCAGCTAAAATTTAATTACCCAGTCACGTAAGGGTTTATTAGGCAGGTGACCAAAAGTTTAGTCAAGGAGGTCAGTTTTAAATAGTCTATTTAAAAACAGGGAGAAAGAAGTAGGGAGATGGTGAGGTTTAGATTAGATTCCCTACAGTATGGAAACAGGCCGACCCTCCAAAGAGTAACCCACCCAGACCCATTTCCCCTCTGACTAATGCACCTAACACTATGGGCAATTTAGCAGGGCCAATTCACCGAACCTGCACATCTTTGGACTGTGGGGGGAAACCAGAATACCTGGAGGAAACCCATGCAGACCCAGCGAGAATGTGCAAACTTCACACAGTCACCTGAGGCTGGAATTGAACCTGGTACCCTGGTGCTGTGAGGCAGCAGTGCTAACCACTGAGCCACCGGGATTTCCAGAGTTTAGGCCCCAGAAAACTGACAGCAAACCACCAATAGAGCAAAAATTAAAATTGAGAATTTTCAATCGTCCAGAATTGGAGGAGCAAGGAAAACTTGATGAGTTGTAGAGGAAGGAGGAATTCTTTGAGATAGTGAATGGGTGAAGCTATGGAGAGGTTGAAAACAAGGCTGAGAATAACAACTGCAATTGTGGAGCATTCTTCTGCTTGATATTTCCAGTAATGTCATAAGTGTGTCTCTTTTGGAGAATAGATGGAAAAGAAAGAACTAAAAGGTGGTTTAATCCAGTAACCAGAGCAAGATTCCAACACAGATCCAAACTCAACAGGGCAATAATCTATCCAATTCTTTGGTTAAGTGTAGTCTCAATCCATGATTACTCATTTCCACGTATTCTATTTATTTATATTGAGATCGAACTAAGTGGGGGTGAATTGATGTAGGACGATTGCACAAGCCAGGTGACAGTGGATCAATGAAATAGAAACCCTGAACCAGGTATAAAGCAGGGCTGTCAATTAGACACTGTCACTTTGGCTGTCATGGTAAAGATCGATTCAATCCTCAATGTACCTTGGGTGAAAGTGTGGTCAAACTGATCCTGGACAGAAACACACAATATATAAAATCTCTAATGGACAGACCTGCTATCAGTGGTGAACTTAAAAAAAAAATCGAAGATAGTATGAAGATCAAATTAAAGTCATATAACTGCAAAGAATTGGCAGCAGAGGAGATTTGTCAGAAAAAGCAACAAATTGAAAAAAAGATTATTAAGATGGTTCAAAACGAGTGTATGAGAGGAAGTAAGCTAAAATTATTTTAAAAAAGGAAAAGTTTCTTCAGATATTTACAAAATAAAATTGTTAACAAGAAAAATGAAAAAATGAAACAAGCACAGTGAATGCTGGAGAAACAGCATTAACATTTTGAATCCATTTAGACTCTCTGTCCCCAGGTCCTGATGGATTTCATCCAAGAATCTTAAAAGAAGCATCTATTGACATAGTTGAAGTGAGATTCCTTTAGACTGGAAAATATGTATTGTAGTTTCTTTATTCAAAAAGGAAAAGAGATAGAAAGTAGGAAACTACAGGCCAGTTAACTTAAAATCTGTCGCAGGGAAACTGATAGAAGCTAATATTCAAGATGTTATAACAGTGCACTTGGATAAGTTCAAAGTAATCACACAGAGCAAGCATTGTGTCAAAAGGAAATCATGTTTATGTAATTTATTGGAGCTTTCTGAAGAAGTAACTTGTGCTGTTTTTAAAGGGGATTTCCAGAAAATATTTGATAAGGTGCCACATCCAAAGTTATTGCGGAAAATACAAACTTGTGTTGTTGCGGGTAACAATTTGATATGGATAGAAGATTGGCTGATCAACAGGAAGTAGAGAATAGGCATAAGTGGGTCTTTTTCAGGCTGGAAGGATGTCATAAGAGGTATACCACAGGGGTCAGTGCTGGACCCTTAACTGTTTAAAATTCACATAAATGATTTGGATGAGAGGACTAAAGATATGGTGGTGAAATCTGCAGATGATACAAAGATAGGTGAAAAAGTGAGTTGTGAAGAGGATGTAAAGTGTCTACAAAGGGATATAGAGAGTTTAAGTGACGGGGCAGACATCTGGCAAATGGACTATATTGTGGGAAAATGTGAAATTTTCCATTTTTGGAGGAAAAATAAAACCTAAGTGTACAATATAAATGATGAGAGTTTGCAGAGGCAGACATGAGGAGGGCTGAGAGTCCTTGGAAATTGCTTCCTCAAAAGGCAGTGGATTTAGAATCTTTAACCATTTTTGATGCAGAGATAGACTCTTAATTGTCAAAAGGATGAAAGATTATTGGGAATATGTAGGAATGTAGAGTTGAGCTTAAAATCAGATCAGCTCACTAATTTCCTCAGGGACAGAAATCTGCCATCCTGGTCTGGCCTATATGTGATTCCAGATGTACAGCAATATGATTGACTCTTAACTGCCCTCTGAAATGGCCTAGCAATTTGATTCAATTGCATCAAATGCTATGAAGTCTCAACAAAGAAATGAAACCAGACAGACAATCTGGCATTGACTTAGGCACTTGGAAAGGACAATGGCACATTCAGCCCTGTCAACACTGCGAGGTCCTCCTTACTAACATCTGAGGGCTAGTGCCAAAATTGGGAGAGCTGTATAGCAGCCTGACATAGTCATACTCATGGAATTATACCTGAGAGACAATGTCTCAGACACCACCATCACCATCTCTGGATATGTCCTGTCTCACTGGAGAAGTGAGACAGGACAGATCCAGCAGAAGTGACGGCACAGTTGTATACATTTGGGAGGGATTGCCATCAGAGTCCTTAACATTGATTCGGGACTCCATGAAGTCTCATAGCTTCAGGTTAAACAGAAAAATGGAAACCTCTTATCGTACTCCCTCAGTTGATAAATCAGTACTCCTCCATATTGAACGACACCTGGAGAAAGCATTTTGGGTGGCTAGGGCACAAAATGTACTCTGGGTGGGACACTTCAATGTCCACCACAAAGAATGGCTCCGCAGCAGTGTTACTGATAAAACTGATAAAGCTTTTGGGACTGAAAGGACATAGCTGCTAGACTTTGTCTGCGGCCAATGGTGAGGGATCCAACAAGAGGGGAAAACAAAGCTTACCAATCTGTCTACTGCAGATGCAGTGTTGGTAAGAGTGATCACCGCACAGTCCTTGTGGAGGCGAAATCCCAACTTCACGTTGAGGAATACCTTCTAACGTGTTGTGTGGCACTATGCTAAATGGGATAGACTTCAACCAATTCAAGACTAGGCATCTGTGACGCACTGTAGGCCATCAACAGCAGCAAAAATGTACTCCAGCACAATCTGCAACCTCATGGCCTAGCATATCCCCCATGCAGCCTTTACCATCAAGCCAGCGGATCAACCCTGGATTAATGAAGAATGCAGGAGGGCATGCCAGGAGCAGCACCAGGTGTACTTGAAGATGAGGGATCAGCCTGGTGCAGCACCCAAAACAGGAATACTTTCATGTTAAACAGCATAAGCAGCAAGTGATAGACAGAGCCAAGTGATCCCTCAACCAACAGAAAAGATCTATTCCTGGTACATTCAATTGTGAATGGTGGTGGACAATTAAACCACTCATTGTGGGAGAAGTGTCCACAACTGTGCTCATCTCAATGATTCAGTTTGATTCCCTAATGGAAGAGCCTATCATCTCAGTGCAAAAGATAAGACTGAAGCATTCATAGCAATCTTCAGTCAGAAGTGCAAAGTGGATAATCCATCTGGGCCTCTTGCACTGGCCCTCAGTGTCACAGATTTCAGTCTTCAGCCAATTCAATTCACTCCATGTGATACCAAGAAGTGGAAGAGGCATTGAATATTGTAAAAGCTACGGGCTCTGACAACATTTTGGCAATGGTACTGAAGAAATGTACTCCAGTACTGGCTGCTCCCTCAGCCAAACCCATGCAGGAGATCCAATACTGAACAATGTGGAAAGTTGCCCAGGTATGTTCAGTATACAAAAAGCAGGACAAATCCAACCCAGCCAGTTATCACCCTATCAGTCTACTCTCGATCATCAGTAAAGTGATGGAAGGTGTCATCAACAGTGCTATCAAGCAACACTTGCTCAGCAATAACCTGCTCAGTGACGCCATGTTTAGGTTCTGCCAGGGTCAGATCAGCTCCTGATCTCATTACAGCCTTGGTTCAAACATGGACAAAAGAGCTGAGTTCCAGAGATGAGGTGAGACCACGAAAGCCACATTGGACTAAGTGTGGCATCAAGGAATCCTAGAAAATTAGAACCAGTGGCTATCAAGGTCAAACTCTCACTGGTTGGAGTCATACCTGAACATAGGAAGATGGTCTAGTTGTTGGAGATCAGTCATCTCTGCTTCTGGACATCTCTGCAGGAGTTCCTCAAGGTAGTATCCTAGACCCGATCATCTTCAACTGCTTCATCAAGACGTTCCTTCCATCTTAAGGTCAGCAGTGGGGATGCTCGCTGATGATTGCACAATGATCAGCACCATTCGCGACTCCGCTGCTGAAGTGTCCATGTTCAAATGAAACAAGATTCTCGACAATATCCAGACTTAGGCGACATGTGGTGTGTAATATTCATGCCACACAAATGCCAGGCTACGATCACCACCAATAAGAGACAGTCTAACTACAGCCCTTTGACATTCAATGGTGTTACTATGACTGAGGCTCCCACTATTAATATCCTTGGGGTTACCTTTGACCATAAACTCAATTGGACTCGCCATATCATAGACTGCAAGAGCAGGTCATAGGCTAGGAACACTGTGGCAAGTAATTCACTTCTTGTTTCCCTAGTCTGTACATAAGGTACAAGTCAGCATTGTGATGGAATACTCCCCATTTGCCTGGATGAGTGCAGTTCCAACATTTTCTTACGACATGGGCAAACCCTCCCTGCTAATTTAAACCTGCAACACAGAAATGAGTTAACCCATGCAGAAATATGTTAAAATTCGAGAGGGAAAGAACTATCCCGAAGTCAGTAGTATTTAAAGTAAAAATATAACAATTTTAATTTTTTAAGTCAAACGGAGAATAATTAACAACTATTTACAACTCTAAACTTATATTTTACTTTCTCCCCTACAATACTACTCTGATAAAAGCCACTGGTTAAGATTTATAGAAAAATTCAAATTTCAAAACCAGCCAGCTGTCAAATCTTCTCTTTGTGTCTTCCTCTGTAGATTTGCTCACCAGGTCGGCGTCAATCTTTTTTCCTGAGCAAACTCCTTCTCCAGACAGCTACCTCTCAGAGAGTTCTTACTTGCAGCCTACATCTATTGGTCTTTTGGCAGTTCTCCTCCAACTGTTCAATTTTTTTCCCAGTTTTATACCCCAAAGCACCGGATTTTTTCACTGATGTTAATAATGTCAAAATACTAAATTCAAACTTGACTGGAGTTTGGTATTTTGGGGCATAATTTAAATGGATTAGCTAAATATGATTTTTTTTTGTCTCCAGGCAACCCAGCTAATTGACCAAATGTTACATTGTTACCTTGTTCAGAAAACTTGGTGCTGTGTCAGGTGGTTCTGCTAGCTTTTAACTCTTGAAGATACAGTACCTCTTACACCTTTGTAACAATTCAAGAAGCTTGACATCATCAGCCTGCTTGATTGCCACTACATCCACAAGCATTCACTCCTCCTCCACCAAGGATCATTAGCAATTGTGTGTACTGTTTACAAGATGCACTGCACAAATTTGCCAAAGATCCTTGGACAGCAACTTCCAAGTTCACGACCACTTCTGTCTAAAAGGAGAAGGACAGTTGATACCAGGGAACACCATCACCAACGAATTCCCCTTCACTCACCATCCTTCCTTCACTGTTGCTCAATCAAAATCCTGGAATTCCCTCCCTAAGGGAAATATAGGTCAACCTACAGCATGTGAACTGCAGCTTACCACTGCTTTCTCAAGCGCAGCTAGGGGCTGGCAATAAATGCTGACTAGCCAGCAACACCCATGTCCCACGAGTGAATATTTAAAAAAAACATGATCTTATCAAATGGCAGAGCAGGTTTTCTTTTATTTATACATTTTGTGGGATGTGGGCATTGCTGGCTGGGCCAGTATTTATTGCTAGCCCCTAGCTGCCCTTGAGAAGGTGGTGGTGAGCTGCCTTCTTGAACCGCTGCAGTCCACCTGCTGTGGGTTGACTTCCAAAACCATTAGGGAAGGAATTCCTGGATTTTGACCCAGCAACAGTGAAGGATCGGTGATATATTTGCAAGTTAGTATGATGAGTGGCTTGGAGGGGAACTTAAAGGTGGTGGTGTTTTCATATATCTGCTGCCCTTGTTCTAGATGGAAAAGGTCATGAATTTGGAAGGTGTTGTCTGAGGATCTTTTGTGAATTTCTGCAGTGCATCTTGTGGATGGTACACACGGCTGCTACTGAGTGCTGTGTTGGAGGGTGTGGGTACTTGTGGATACAGTGTCAATCAAGTGGGCATGCTTTGTACTGGATGATATCAAGCTTCTTGAGTGTTGTTGGGGCTGCACTCATCCAGGCAGGTGGGGAATATTCCATCACACTTCGACTTGTGCCTTGTAGATGGTGGACAGGTTTCAGGAGTCAAGAGGTGAGCTACTCACCATAGTATTCCAGGCCTCTGACCTGCTCTTGCAACCATTGCATTTGTGTGGTGAGTCCAGTTGAGTTTCTGATCAACTGATAGTGGAGGATTCAGTAATGGTAACACCATTGAATGTCAAGGAGCAATGGCATTTGTGTGGCACGAATGTTACTGACTATTTCAGCGCAAGCCTGGATATTGTCCAGATTCTGTGCATTTGGACACAGTCTGCTTCAGTGTCTGAGGAGTCGCAAATGGTGCTGAACGTTCTGCAATCATCGGTGAACATCCCTACTTCTGACCTTATGTTGGAGGAAGATCATTGATGAAGCAGCTGAAGATGGTTGGGTCTCAGATACTACCCTTAAGCAACTCTTGCAGAGATGTCCTAGAGCTGAGATGACTGACCTCCAACAACCATGACCATCTTCATATGTGTCAGGTATGACTCCAACCAGCAGAGAGTTTGCCCCCTGATACCCATTGATTCCAATTTTGCCAGGGTTCCTTGATACCACACTTGATCGAATGCAGCCTTGATGTCAAGGGCTGTCACTCTCATCTCACTTTTGGAATTCAGCTCTTTTTGTCCATGTTTGAACCAAGGCTGTAAAGAGTTCAGGAGCTGAGTGGTCCTGGCAGAACCAAACTGGGCATCACTGAGCAAGTTACTGTTGAGCAGGTACTGTTTGATAGGGTTCGAAGGGTCAAGTGCCCTTATTCATATGATCATAGACATACTACTAATTTTGCTTTCATTCAAAATTGTGCCTTTGGTGACCAATTTGGCTTTTATATTGTACTTTATTAGTTGGTGGACCAGCTAATTTCAGGATCACCAATCTTTATAAGGAACTAAATAATTATACCGAACTTTACTTCAGCTGGAAGGGTTCACTTCAGATTTGCTGCAGATTGTAGTCTGGAAATGAGTCTGCAATTCTAATGAGTAGATCAAAATCTGTCGGTTACCACATACTAGATTTGTTTCTTCCTCAAAGAGCTCACAAAGTACGTTTACAATATTTATAGTAAATAACATCAGTCTGGGAACTTTCTCAACATCAACTGCATTTTATTGACTGAATCGTTTGTTCAACGTGGTGTCAGCTTTATTTATCGACAGTAACAGAAATACTGTTAATTCATTGTTAAGAATTCTATCTGCTCAACATTAATTGAGAAAATAATTTTTAAAAATAATTCATTTACAGGACGAGGGGCTCACTGACTAGGCCAGCACTTATTGCCCATCACTAATTGCCCAGAGGGCAGTTAAGGTCAACCACATTGCTGTGGGTCAAGATTAGAGTAGTGCTGGAAAAGCACAGCAGGTCAGGCAGCATCAGAGGAGCAGGAAAAGCGCTTCTGCCCGAAACGTCAATTTTTCTACTCACCGGATGCTGCCTGACCTGCTGTGCTTTTTTAGCACTACTCTAGTCTTGACTCTAATCTCCAGCATCTGCAGTACCCACTTTCACCACACTGCTGTGAGTGTGGAGTCACATCTAGGCCAGACCAGCAAAGGATGGCAGGTTCTTTCCTAAAGGATATTAGTGAACCAGTTGGGGTTTTCTCAACAATTGACAATGGATTCATGATTATCATTAGACTCTTTAAATCCTGATATTTATTGAATGCAAATTTCACCATCTGCCATAGTGGGAGTCAAACCCAGGTCCCCAGAATATTACCCAGGTCACTGGATTAACATTCCAGCAATAATACCACTGGGCCAGTGTCTCCCCAGTTAGCTCCTTTTACGATTTCAGGATTGTTTGAAAGCACTTCACAACCAATTAAGTAGTTCTGAAGTGTAGTCACTGTTTCATGTAAGAAAGATTACAGGGGCGATTAAATGATTGGGTACTATGTTTTTGATGATGCTCATTGAATGATAACCATTCACAAGGTAGAAATCGTCTACATTTTTTTTCACATTCCCCCTCACAGAGGATTGGTTTGACAATCAAAGCGACCGAAGACTGAGCATGTGTAACGTCATTGTGACGTCTATGGTCTCACTTGACAGTGAGAGACTGCATTATGTCTTTTCTTGAAGATAGCAGTGAGCCTTCACCTGGAACCAAGGCCCTGGGGCTGGAAGTCCCACCTCCCAAGAGAACTCAGCAGTGCCTCTAAGCTGCTGCCAGAAGGATGGGCACCTTAATCCTAGGATTGCAGAGTGACCCATGGCATGAGTAAATAATGAGGGGGGTGAATTTTGCAAACTGCAGTCATGGGAGAGGAGCTGGAAGGTGACTCTCAGCAGGCTTCCCTCCTTATGGTGTCCAGTCTCTTGATCGGGCTCAGATTGTCTTTGATACCGAAAGCTCTGCTCCCACCCTGAGGTTTCACCAAGGTAGTTTCCCCAGTCGTGCACACCACTTGGTGACTGACCTGCCTGCAGCTGGTTTAATCCCAACAACTAACGGTGAGTTCTGGTGGAGGTGGGAAAGCAGGAGGGCTCTGGTACAACATCATTCCAACCAGTTAGATACCCTTCCCAAATGATGTTCACTGCCAGATTCCACCCAGCATCTATGACTGTGCAGCACTCCTTCAGTGCTTCGCTGTATGGGTCAGCTTAGATGCTGTACTCATATTCTGTGATGTGAGATTTTAACCCACAATCTTCTGATTCTGAGGCATGAGTGCTAGCTATTATGCTTTGGGGAAAATTGTATCTAATCCTGATCACAATTAGACATTATTTTTCTGAATTGCTGCTAATTTGGATACTAGATGGAGACTTGTCAAACAAATAGATTGTGCACTTGATGCAAAAGAAAATTAAGCTCCAAAAAAAATGAAAGACCTGCATTTATGTAGCACCTTTCACAATCTCATGATGACCCAAAGTATTTTGCAGCCAATTTTGAAGTGGAGTTACAAGGCAGCAATTAATTGTCATATGGCCAAATCCCACAAACATCAATGAGATTAAATTACCTGGTGGTATATTTTTAGTGATGTTTGTCAAAAGATAATTATTCACCAGGCACCTAAGGGATCTCTCCTACTATTCTCTGAGTGTGTCTTGGGATCCTTTACATGCACGGGACAGTGTGGGTAGAGCCTTGGTTCAAAATTTCTTTTGAAAGATGGCACCTCCGACTGCTGCATTCCCTCTCCACTGCACTGAAAGAGTCAGCCTATGGCAGGACTTTCCAAGGTAGATGGGGTCAAAACATCAGTTGGGGTCTGGAGCTAAAGGTTTGGAATCCGAGGCAGTAGTGGCTGTTGTGGAGTTTGGGCCAAGTTCAACAGCGATGCCCTTGCTCCAACAGGCCCTCTATTGTGACAATTCTCACCCCTTGAAATGAGGTCACTGTGGGGAAAGGTTTGGGAAGCATTGGCCTGGAGTTTGAGCCCAGGTCTCCAGATTGAGTCTTGAACTCATGAGGTTCTGATTCTGACAGTAGGGTGTTACCAACCAATTCAGATAGAATTTGCTTGACTTTCTTTTTGTAGGCATGTAACATTAGATCAGCACTAGGTGCGTGGCTTTAATCCCTGCCTATAAATCATGAGTGACTGAAGAGATATATTGTCTTTTTGAGTGACATTCAGGATCTTGACTGTTTTAAAGTATATTTGCAGAAGGCAATCTCAAACTGATTGTGTGGCATTACACTGACAATGCTAGAAGAATGAAACAATTGGGCATCCATTTGTAGATTTGCCAAGCTTTCCATATTTGGCACATTAACAATCCAAAGTTCCTGGATACTTGAGACCGTGTGTGCAGGAACGTGTTACCTTTACATTTCTGCATGTGAAGAACAACTTCATGACTGAACTGGGTCAAAACTGTCTCAACACACGTGAGCACTGTAACTCAGGGCTGTGCGTAAATCAGGATATGTGGTGTTTCACTCCAGTGTAAATTAACTGTGAATAATAACACGCTTATGCAATAGACAGTATTTATTTGTTACTTAGCAAAATAGCACCTCGCTTGCAATGTTTCCATACTTTCTACAGCTCCATTTAGTTTTCAACAGTTGTGGGAAAATATAAAGTCTGCAGAAGAACTTGAGCAAAACCTTACCTCAAGGGTAATTGAGGGAAATAGTATTAGTGCATTTAAGGGGAAGTTAACTAAGTACATGTAGGGAGAAGGAACAGGAGACTATTTGAACATGTTTAGATAGAGGGGGATAGAAGGAGCCCTGTGTAGAGCATAAAAACTAATACAAAACTAGTTTGACCAAATGACCTACAGGTTGTTCTGCTATAACATGCGTTTCGTTAACATGAATTCACCATAAAATGATTGACGAACTGGGGACACTGTTTCTAAAGTCTGAAGTTTTAAAGGGTGTATTGGTTATAACACGATTCTGGCTCCCTTAGTTTAAAATTGTGCTGTTATTACATAATTTTCTTATAACGCAGGATTGCATGAGAACAGAACTACCGCATTATAGCAGAACTGACTGCATTTTCGTGCTGTATATTTTATAGAATTCCTACAGTGTGGAAGCAGCCATTTGGCCCAACAAGTCTACACTGACTCTCCAAAGAGTAACCCACTCAGGTCCATCCAGTCAGTCATTCTCAACAGGGGCCATATGCCCCCCTTAGGGGCTCTGGCAGATTTGAAGGGTGCCACAGACTATAAACTGTGAAATGATTTTCTGTCTATCTGTTAGCATTGTATCCTTGTTGAAAGGGGGGCCCTGGAAGCTGAGAAGAGCCCGTGGGGGCCGTGATAAAAAAAAGTTGAGAATCACTGCAGGGCCCTATTACTCTACATTTACCCTTGACTAACACACCTAAACCACACATCCCTGTACACTATGGGCAATTTAGCATGGCCAATTCACCTAACCTGCACATCTTTGAATTGTGGGAGGAAACCGGAGCACCTGGAGGAAACCCACACGGATATAGGGAGAACATGCAAACTCTACACAGTCAGCCAAGGCTAGAATCAAACCTGGGTCTCTGGCGCTGTGAGGCAGCAGTGCTAACCACTGAGCTACTCTTTCACCGAATATTACATGTAATGCATTTTGTCCATTGCTTTCTGTCCTTTAATGGAACAGTCGCAACAACTTGTATTTATGTAGTTTTTTTTAATGTAATAAAACATCCCAAGGGCTTCATAGGAGTGTTATAAAGCAAAATTTGACACTGAATCAAAAAAGCGATATTAAAGTGAATGATCATAAGCTTGAACAAAGGGGTAGGTTTAAAACTGCTTCGTAAAGGAAAGAAGCAAAGGAGGAAAATGGAGGGGTTTTGGCCCTCAGGACTTAATTGCTGAACACACCAGTGACGGACTGATTAAAACAGGAGAATTAAAGGAACATAGATATTTTACAGGGTTGTGTAATCTTCTCCACCTCCACAGAGAGGGAGGGGCAAGGGATTTGAAAAGAAGGCTGGAACTCGCTTAATTGGGAGCTAGTGTCAGTCAGCAAACACAGGGGAGATATGTGAATGAGATGTAGTGCGAATGAAAACATTAGGACATGGCCAGTAGAGTCTTGGTTGACCTTAAGTGTACAGAGTGTGTTAAATATGGAAAGCTGTACTGGAGTGTTTTGGAATTGTCATCTAGAAGGAGCAAAGGCATGGCTGAAGTCTTCAAAGTGATTGTGATGAGGCAAGGGTGAAGTTTGGTTATGTTACAGAGATAGAATTGGGTTTTCTTAAGGATGGCACATTCAAATATGATACCAAGATTGCAAAGTCTCAGCTTCAGCCTCAGTCAGTTGCTAGGGAGAGGGATAAAATTAGTGGCCAGGGAGCAGAGAACTGATTATTAAGTACCAGCCATTGACAAAGGAAGAAATCAGCTGCGAGTGAGCCAAGCTGTTCTGTTTATTTATTTAGTTTTTTAGAGTTATTACATTTTGAGATTTATTTAACTCATTGGACAAGAGTGAAATTGGTCTTTCTGAGAAATGAATGAAACGTTGAATAATCTTTCTGTTGTAAGCATGTTGTTGTGAATATCGATTTCTAATAGTCATGTAAACGAATTCCTGTTGAGGTAAAAATATCTCAGAATTGAATGAGTATTATACAGAAACAAAGGTCACCTGACAAGCCAGCTGAACTAACCTATAAGAAGCTACAAAAATAATAAAAATGCTATTTATTTTTCAAAACTTAAAGCACACTACAAGTTTTATGTATCTAACATACTGAAACATTTTCTTTTCCACTCATGAGGCTATAGTGTATTTGTTGAAAAGGGCTGTGCTGGAAAAACACAGCAGGTCAGGCAGCATCCGAGGAGCAGGGGAATTGATGTTTTGGACATATGCCCGAATGTTGATTCTCTTGCTCCTCAGATGCTGCCTGACCTACTGTGCTTTTCAAGCGCCACCCTTTTCAACTCTGGCTTTCCAGTATCTGCAGTCCTTACTTTCTCCAATAATGTATTTGTGCGTGAGCTTGTCTCCCTCCCTTATTTTTAAAAAATCTTTCATGAGATGTGAATGTTGCTGGTTAGTCCCTAACTGACCTTGAGAAGGTTGTGGTGAGCCACTTTATTTATAGCAGAATGTGGTTTAGGTATATCCACAATGTTGTTTAGATTTTGACCCAGGAACAGAAATACTTCCAAGTCAGGATGTTGTGATGCTTGGAGGGGAACTCACAGGTAGTGGTGTTCCCATGTATCTGCTGTCTTTGTCTTTGTTGGCAGTATGGGCTGAGAGTTTGAAAGATGCTGTTGAAGGAACCTTGATCAGCTGTTGGAGTGCACCTTATGGAGTTATGGTACGTACTGCTCCCATCACGTTTAAGATGGTGAATGTGGTGCCAATCAAGTGGCTGCTTTGTCTTGGAATGTGTTGAGCCTGTTCCCATCCTGGAAAGCCCAGTGTATCCTGTCACACTCCTGACCTGCAGATGGTGGACAAAATTTGGCAATTCAGGAGGTGTGTTACTAACTGCAGAATTCCCAGTTTCTGAAATCCTCGAGTCACAATGGCTTTATGTGGCTGCTATAGATGTTTATACTGTCGTGTTGCTGTGCCAAATTACTGTATATAAATAAAATTCTACCACATTTCTTGTTCCCTACTTTATAACAACATTTCGAGCTGCTTCAAAATACTGCTGGTGGTGAGTTCAACATTGCAATGTTTACTTATAGAGTCTTTAATCATGTGATACCTTGGGCATATTATGTTTGCTTCATATACATGCCATAGAATCATACAACACAGGAGACCAATTGCGAAATCATGCCTGAGCTGGTTGTTTGAAAGGTCTATCCATAATCCCATACCCCAGTTCTTTGTCCTCTTAACTGGGTAAACGAGATCATTTCAAGCACAGAACATGTCCAATTGCTTTTTGAAAGTTCCAATGGAATATGAGTCCCTCTGTTCATAAGGCACCATGGCACATGGTGGGACAATGACAATGTCACCAGATTAGTAATCCAGAAGGCCTTGTTCATACTGTGTGGACAGAGGTTTAAATTACACAATGGCAACTGGTGAAATTTAAGTTCAATCAATTAGTAAGTTCAATTAATAAAAAGTCTGGAATTGAAAGCTAGTCTCAGTGGTGGTGACCATGAAAGCTGTCATTAATTTTCATAACAACTCATCTGGCTCACTAATATTCTTTTGTGAAAGAAATTTGGTGTCATGACGTAGTCAGGCTTACATGTGACTTCAGATTTAAAGCAAAGTGGTTGATTCTGAAATGGCCAAACAAACCAAAAAAAAGGTCATGAGTTCCAGTTAGAATTTTTCCCTCATTCCCCTTTAGATGTTGTGATTTTTGTTTTGTTTTTCAGTATTTACCAAGGGTAACCAGGTTATTTAGACTTAATGAGGTGCCTGTTCCTGATGTTTTGAGAGTCTGTAGGTGAGGACCCCATGACCAGGATTACAAGCCATGGCCAGCTGTGGAATCAGCAAACCTTCAGCAATGATGGTGAAAAAGAGATAGAATTTGGAACAATGATGGTCACTTCCAAGTGGAGGATCCTTTGGGAAGAGGACTTACGATTCCTTTAAACACATGAGGAAGGCAACCACCTCATGTATTCCTTTCTAAAGTCATATTGCATATTGAAGTTGAAAATGTCAGGGTTACATGAGCAACTAAAATGGAGAGTGCAAGATTGTGAGATAGCGAGGCAATGGACTTGCCCTGAGTAGGATCATTACTGCAATGCTTATCAATCCACTTCTCATACTTTGGAATAATGTTTGAATTTAAGGTTATTCTTCCTTGGATAAACAGAAACAATAAAGTATTCTCAGGTGCTTTTCTACTAGTTATAGATTTCTCAGGAAAAAATGAGACAGGTACAATATTTGTGCTTCAATTTTCTTTGCTCCTCTTGGCTAAGTTGGTCCACCAGTGCAACAATTAAAATTAGGGAGGCTTGGATGAATTGGAGGAGCATAGAGGTCCAGGAACGTTGTTTAGATCAGATCACCTTTAGATGATCTACTCATTCATCCAAACCACAATTGCCAGTTCAGAACTGCCAACATTTTAAACCTGTTTCTTACTCACGTTGGTGCTAGACACAAGAAAATGTACAATGTCACTACTTTATTTTTTACATGGGTGGATATCTTATGTTTAATTATGTTGGACATATGTAAATGCTGCAGCCTGCACTAACTTTAAAAGGCAGCTTTGAAGCAGGGTGATGCTTGAATATTCAGCCATTGTGTACCCATGCCAATTGTTTCTGCTCAGAGCATTTCTGAAATGTAAGACCATAAGACATAGGAGAAGAGAAGACCATTCAGTCGTTCGAGTCTGCTGTGCCATTCAGTGAGGTCAAGCTGACCTGATAATCCTCAACTATAAGTGTATGGCATTTCTCCATAACCCTCGATTCCCTTACTGAATAAAAATCTGTCTAAGTTAGTCTTGAATATATTTACCAACCCAACCTTTACAGGCCTCTGCAGTAAAGAACTCCACAGATTCACCAGCCTCAGAGAGGAAACCTTACCTCATCTCTATTTTAAATGGGTGACCCCTTATTCAGAGATTATGCCCTCTGATCCTAGAAGCATCCGCAAGGAGAAATAACCTTTATGTATCTCTCATCAAATCCCAAAGATACTCTATGTTTCAGAAAGGTTGCCTCACATTTTTCTAAACTCCAATGACTACAGGCCCAATCTACTCAATCTCTCCTCATCAGATAATCCTTCTATACTTAGGATCAGCTTGGTAAACCTATTCTAGACTGTCTTCAGTGACAGTATATCATTCATTAGATAAGGAAGACCAAAACTGTTCAGTGTTCCCAATTTTTGTACCGTCCCTCTAAAATAAAAGGCCGATGTTTTATTTGCCTTCCCTATTACCTGCTGAAATTGTATGCAAGCTTTTTGTATTTTATGTATAAGTACTTCTGAATCACTCCGTGATGTCGCTTGCTACAGTCTTTCTGCATTTACATAATATTCAGTTCCTCTATTCTTCCTGCCAAACTGCATAATCTCACTTTTCCCCACAGTACATTCCACCCGCCAAATATTTTCCCACTTGCTTGGTCTGCCTTTCAGTCTTCAGACTCTGTGTCATCCTTACCATTTCCCTTCCCACCTATTTTTATGTCATCTCCAAACTTTGTGATAGTCATTCACTTTCCTCATCCAAGTCATGAATATATATTGTAAATAACTGTGGCCCCAGCACTGATCCCTGTGACACCCCACTAGTTGCAGGTTGCCACCCTGAAAATGATCCCTTATTCCAATCTCTGTCTTCTATTATATAGCGAATCCTCTATCCATGCTAATGTAATACCTCCAACACCATGGACTTCTCAATAAGTTAAGTAAGCCACATGCGGTACCGTTCTCAAAATATAAACAGGTTATATTCTTGACATGCTTTGCCTTGATCTGTCCTGCTTGTAACATCCTCATTGAATTCTAACAAATTTAACAGGCATGATTTCCTCTTCATGACTCTGTACTGTTTCTGCTTAATTATATTATATATTTCTAAATGCTCTGCTATTGCATTCTTTGTCATAGGTTCCCAAAAACAGATGTTTAAAATAACTGAACTATAGTTACCTTTGTCAATCTCCTTTCTTTTTGAATAAATCATCTAGCACTTTTCCAGATTCTAAGTATTCTTGGAATGTTACTATCAATGCATTCACTGTCTCTATAAATACTTCTTTATATATCCTAGGATTCATCCCATTAGTTCAAGGGGATTTATCAGTTTTTAGGCTCCATTAATTTTCTCTAGTGATATTTATTGTATTTATTTGATCTTCTGTTTTTGTCCCTTAACTAATCAGTATTTTTGGAATGCAGTAGTGTCTTCTACTGCAAGACTAGTGAAAAGTATTTATTTAAATACTCTGCCATTCCTGATTCCTATTATTATTTCTCCAGTCTCATTCTATAAAGGGCCTGTATTGACTCTGGCCTCTCTCTTCGTATATTTAAAGAAAATCTTGCTGTTGTCTTGATATGATGTGCAGGTTTGCCCTCAATGTTTATTTTCACCTTTTTTTTAGTCATCATTTGTTGGTTTTTAAATTTGCTGGCTTACCATTTAGTTTTGCCATATTGTATATTCTTTCATTTTTATGCCAGCTCTTGATCTGCCTGGTTAAATATTGTTAGTTAATTCCCTTCCTAAGAACCCTTCTTTCTCATGAGCCTCTCAGGTGGATACAAAAGATTCCATGGCTCTATTTCAAAGAAGAATAGGGGTCTTCTCGCTGCTGTCCTGGTATCAACACTTCACCATCAACCATAGCAGATGATCCCACTCTCATTACTGTTGTTTGGATCTTGCTTTGCACATACTGAATGTCACAATTCTTGGCACTACAGGTGTGACTATACTTCCAAATGTACTGTATGGATCGTAAAGTGCTTTGGGAAGCACTTTCTGTGTTTTGGAGACTGAAATGCTGTGATGTGTTTAATAACTGGGGCTGATCTGCATTCATAGATACTGCCCATTAATGGCATCCAAATAAAGTGGGTTGCCAATGGGGAACCTCGTGTACCAGCTGTGGTTGTCAGAGGTGTGGCAATCCAGACTTCCCACTCAGCAGAGGGGCAATATTTGTTGCCTTATTAAAGCATTGGATAATTTTCTAGGGTAGGGAAAAGATGGTGAATAATCCTTCCCATTCCGTAGATCGCAATTAGATGTCAGAATTGGTATCAGGATTTGTGAGGATGTTATAACAAGCCAGTCAAAAGAAGTGAAAGAAGAAAATCCCCCGCTGCTGACTGCATTCTTTAATGGTCATTTCTAGTTAATTGGGCATATTAAGAAAAATCTTTCCTAATTAAATTTCTTAAAAGAAACGTCACATTGCTGTTTGAACTACAGTCTTAAACTTCCATTCACACTGCGACTGCAAATTAGCATGAGATTCATTTCAGCTTCTTTGCCCCTGTGTAAAGATGCCAAGGCGAAGACAAAGCATTCAGTTGATCGATGAAGGAGGAAAAAAAAGGGTTGAGCTTTCACACTTAGATTTTACCTACATTTACCATCAGTTTGATAATAGTCTCAGGTAGAGAAAATTCTTCTGTCTCTCGAGAAATCAAATTAACATCCTTTCACTTCATGATGCTTTCTACCATTTGACCATAGCAGTGTCATATGTGAAAGAATAGATGTAGAGATGTTGTCAGTAGGGCAAGAGTCCAAAATTAGATATTATGAATATGAGATTGCCACTAAAAAATGACAGCAAGTTCATTATTTCTTTGACCAGACAGTACTGAGATAGGGACCTCGCAACCATGTGGTGTGATTGAGATCTCTAGTAATAAGTGATTTTAAGGGGAAAGTGGGAAAGTATACGAGGTAGAAAGGAATAGAAGGGTGTACATTGATGGGGATAAGATGAAGGCTCATGTGGAGCACAAATGCCATCGTGATTATTACTGCAAAAGCAAAATGCTGTTGATGATAGGAAACTGAAAGAGAAACAGAGAATGTTGGGAAAAGCTCAGCAGGTTAGACAACATGTGCAGAGTGAGAAATAGTTAACATTTCAGATCGTAATCTTTCATCTGAGCTGTTATGATTGAAAAGTCATCAACCTGAAGCATTAACTCTATTTCCCTCTCTGCAGATGCTACCAGAGTTGCTGATCGTTTTTCACGTTTGTTTGCTTTTTTTGTGGGAACCTGGGGCAGTTGGGCTGACTTCTGTATTGAAAATTCTGTGGGATTTTATCAGATAATGCAGTATTTCTATATGGATGCTGGTACTAAATCCCCTCAGCTGTGTCACAGTGAGAGGTGAGACCTATTCGATCTGGTTTACATAAAAACAGATCTGTATTGTGTTAAGAGAAAGCTTGGTGTTTGTTGCTATGCAACCCAGAAAGTGGACTCAGCCAATTAATGCTAATTACGAGATCTATAAGAATTTTATCATTTTCTTTCAGGTTCTGAGGTGAATTTGTAGTTGTCGGAGTGAGGATGATCAGTGCAGGGAAATCAAAACCTTTCCACACTTCCACCCCAAATTCAAACCAAGCAATTTCAGGGCTTGTATAGTTCAGAGAGAAGATGAATTGTGACAATGTTACAATGCATCTTCTCTCAAACATTGGAAGGGCAGTGCACCAGTGTATGATTAGCACAGCCCTCAATGGAACCCTTTAGGTCAAATTTACAATTTGGGGATAGATTTTTGACAGTTTGTTCATCGTAAACATGGAGCTTCACAACAACCACTTGGCTGATATGTCACCGTTAATACCAAGGAACCTCACAGAATCACCACTGACAATATTTGGTGCCGGGCCACAAAAGATCATTAAAAGCATGGCCAATGAGGTAAACCCATTCTCCTCTTCTCATGTTCGAAGAGGAGAATGAGAGAGAGGAGCAGATAATTCCAGTGCCTTGGTAGTTAAAAGCATAGCCACAGTGGTGAAGCTAGAGAAATAACAGATATGGAAAAGGTAATAAACCAGAAGTCTTGCAACATGAATTCATCCTTACAGTCATGGGGGTGGGGGTGGGAGTATTTGGAGCGGTGTGGGCAGGAATATTCATCTGAGCTGGATTCAAAATCATATCTTTAAGAGGGATGGTGTTCTGAAATCCTTCCTGACTATGCTTGAATTTAAAAAGAACAAACAAGGCAAATCTTTTATTTGAAATTAAAATTGATTTTAAGAATAAATTTTAATTGTATTAATAGCTGCTGGGCAAAATTTAATAGTGGGCAGCATTCCATATCTAAGTCACAAGGTTAGGTGCTTGAGTGTAGGCTTCAGGATAAAACTTCTGAGGGAGTGTTACAGTGTTGAAGGTGACACCTCTCAGATGAAATCTTAAATTGTTTTTTTCTCTCAGGTGGATACAAAAGATTCTACAACACTGAAGAAGACCAAATGAGTTCACATACTTGCTAGCTCACCAGTGTCTTGACCAGATTTATCCTTTAAAGAAAACCACAGCAAAATGCAGATGATTTGGACATTACCGGATCATTTGTGGGAAACTTCTCTATGCAAATTGGCTGTCACTTTCCCATATTCAAATGATGATGTAGATTGCATGTGGTTGTGAAATGCAAGGTCTTTCTTCTTTTAACATTTTTTTTTGCTTGGAGTAATTTACATCACACCCTATTTAACTGTTCTTTTCGCTAGATTTTTCAACCAGCCAAAATTGCTGAGTTATTATTGACAATATTTTGGTAACTGGTGCTGGTACAATGAATACAGCCTCCTGGAAATACTCCCTCCTATTTCAGGTCTGTGAAGAGCTATGTTGCATTCAAAGGTAGTTCTGCTGCAGAAAGAAAACAGAGGTACATCAGTTACAAATGTAAACATTATTTTATCCCCACAGCATCCAATATTATTAAGCAAGTTTTCCTGTGTGAAACAAAATGAAGCAAGGCGTTCAGGTTTCAGATTGTTTTAAATCATTTTAAATTTAATGGAACGTTCATTCAAAAGTGTTTAATTTTTTGAAATGAAGATGTTATGGGTTTTAGGAACACGTACCACTGCAGGCTATTGGGAAATGTTTTTAAATTCCAGACATTTTTGAGGTAGATTTCATTTCATCTAGTCTCTGCCATTAAAATCCCTTTTAAAGCTGAAAATTAGAGCATTTTTCAACAAAATATTGATGCGAGATACAGTGTATATAACAGGTTGCTTGCAGGCATCTTCCCTATGAACTGAATAGGAAGCTATCAAATCATATTTTGCCGGTAATGATGAAATCCACAATTTTGGGGAAAAAAACAAGAGAAGTCTGTTAGATTGTGTCAAGTTAAGAAGGGCATTGTTTAAAAATCTTTCCCCAAACCTTAGTTTACATGTAGCTCGGGGCCTGCTGGACATCTGCTTTTATTAATATAATAAATTGTCTTTCTTTCTCTCTCTCTGTCAGTCATATAGTGAGCAATGTAAGGATGTAATGCAGACTCTGGGTGATGGATTATAAATCATTTGAGATTGAATTACAAGATAATTTGAAAACTTAACAGTTTGCATTTTGCAGTTGGGAATGTTTTGCAAACTTGCAGTTTTTTTTTATGACTATCTAGGATTTTATTAGTAGCTTGTTGAGACATCTATCACGCTGTTCCTCTCCTGTTAGCACTGGGCACATTTCTGCAGTGAGAAGAGTTGCACCATTGACGCCTGCATTAGCTGGTCCAAAAAAGATTGCTGTATTTTCATTGACACACAGCGCATTACCATAATTGGCTTTTCTACATGATAGGACAGAGGAAATAATAATGTCATTTTATTTACAGCCAGAGTGTCCCTTTATGAGACTTCTCCAAGTTCCTGCCATGCTGCGTAGGTCAAATGACATCTTTTGATCAGTCCTGTCCAAAGATATCAAAGCTGAGTGGCAAGTAATGGAGACCTAGTGACAAACCAAATCTGGGGAAGAAATAAGACTGCCAGTTTCCTATTAAACAGCCTGCTAAACAGCACAGCTTCACCGTGTCTGCTATGAAGCTTCCCTGAGCACCTAAATCAGTAGAGTGAAAGGAGACTGAATTGAACATTAGTGCTGCAAATGACTGCAATGATTGCCATCGCCTGCTTGCAGCACTCCCCCCCCGCTCCATGTTGCTTCATACCATCACCCAACCTCCCCCCCCCGCCCCCCCACAACTACTCACATATCCCCTCCCTAAACCAAAAAAAATCAGCAAGCAAACAGTGCGAATTACATTTAGACTATTCTCATCCGATTTGATTTTCGTCCTGTTTCTAGCTGGTTTTCTGATCTGGTTTATTTAGGGTTGACATCAGCCAAATGGTGTGGCGGGATATCTCTGACAGATATTCTTATTGATTTAACAAGTTGTGCACTAGAGAGGGAAGCTGTTTCTTTTACATACTTTTCTCTGTCAGTTTTGCTCCTGGTTGATCTTTGAATTAAAAAAAATCTATATTTATAGTTATTGAAAGGTTTCCGTGTGGAGCTGTTACACACTCTGAAGTTGGCCAGTGCTATTTTTGGACCTGGTTCTCATGATATTTTATAATTTTTGTTGTGTTGTTTTTTTTTCACCTTATTTGTAAGAAAACCTTAGGGAATTTTTTTTCCTTTCTTTAAGCAATGTTTTTCCTTTTTGTTGTTGTTTTCCGCCCTCCTTTTCTCTTTGTAGCCAATTGACTCTCACTGTTACACGCCTTACCATCCAGTGATGATGAGAATACATGCTGAAATGCGTACTGTGCTGAGTTCGATTCACTGTGAGCCCCAGGCTTTGTCAGCCCAATCTTCCATGCCCTCAATAATGGAGCCATCTTGCTCTCCACTGCAGTGTCACCTGTCTAGGTGAGCCAGGCTGGTTGCTACGTGAAGTGACAGCGAGCTTCGAGGCGCAGTTGCCTTGGCTGACATGTGCATTGTGACCCATCTTGTAGAGATAAGTTAACCAAGAAGGTGATTTATTTTTAACTGTCCAATTTTAAAAAATAATTACTGACTGGAATATTCTCAGTAAACTTACAGCAGATCATATTTGTGCTGCAAAAATGTGTAACAGAAGGAGACCATTTGATCCATCATACTAATGTTGGCTCTTTGAAGCAGTTTTCTAATTTGTGCCACTTTCACACTGCTCATACTTCCTTAGCGCTGAAAATTTTCTCCCCTTCAATTGTTTCTCTAATTTGATTCCATTGCCTTTTCAGGGATCACATTCCAGTTTGTCCCCTCCTGAACCTACACAGCCCGGGTCTTATGCCAATAGACTTTATTATTGGAGAACATTTCTCTGATGTTGTACAAACATTTACTTCCTCTATCGCATAGTGACAGCCTTGTGTCCCATCTGTAATACACACTGCAGCAACTCATTAAACACTTCTGCACCAACAACCTCCAAACCCTGAGAAGGACAAGAGTAGCAGATATATACAATAGCGTCACCTGGGAGTTTCCCTCCAAGTCACACCCCATACAGATGTGGAAATATGTTGCATTGTCACTGGAGCAACATCTTTCAACTCTGTCCAACAGCCCCATGGAAATACTTTCATGATATAGAATGTGGTGGTTAAGAGGAAAGCTCACCATCACCTGTTCCAAAGGCATTTAGAGATGGGCAATAAATCCTGGACTAACTAAGAATACCCACATGCCCTGAATGATTATGGTTTAAAAGATGTCACAGCGGGCTCGATTAGTTTTGACTTCTCAAATTATTATTGAAATCTCTAACAATAAATTGGTTGAGTCCCCAACGTCCTTCCACAATATCCACCTGCATGGAAGTTTTCAAAAGCTCTGGGGCACCTTGAGCTGTGGCCTTAAAAAGGCACCTCAATCTTTATACAATGAATGTAGAAAGTGCAGTGCTGAAGTTGAAGTTATCATAGTTTTTTTTACTGTAGCAGCATTACTTAAAACTAAGAAGGCAGCAGCTAATTAGAATCAGAATGTGATACTGCACATAAAGAGGCTTTTCAGTTCATTCTGCCTGTATCCACTGTTAGAAGGCATTGTCCAATTAGTCTTCCTTGCTATTTCCCATATTGTCTGAACTTCTTCCTCTTCAAGCATTTATCGAACTTGTTATTGAAAGTTATTATTTACTCTGCTTCCACTACTGTTTCAGGCAGAACGTTCGAGCTCACAACAATTCAGTGTGAAACAAAAATTCTCCTCCTCTTGCCTTTAATTCCTTTGCCAGTTACCTTTACAAAAACAATAATCAGTCTTTTCTACCCTCCCCCCCCCCCCCCCCCAACAGTGAGGTATCTGGTTTTACATTTTCAATAGGAAGATACAAGCGAGAGGGCAAGGTTCATAGTGGAAAACAGCACCGAGATTGAATGAAGGGAAAAACACAGACCAGGAAAGAGAGAGATGCATTGTTAGATGGCAACCATCTTTAAGTTGTTAAACTTCTGAAGATGGTAGAGAAAAGCTGAGGCAGGAATCCATTGGAGGTGAACAGACGAGAGTAAAGTCTCTTTGGAATAAATGCTGTCCAATCACATCATTACTATGCAACTCCTTGCCCTTTAAAGACAGGGATGCATTTACTCACCACTGGAATATAATTTTTAATTTGGTAACTTACTTGCTCCATGTGAGAACATTGGATTAACTTAATAAATGAATAGTACAGTGGTAAGTGGAGAGGGGTAAGGGGCTGCCTTTTTGTAAGCAAACTGTCCTGTGATGATTTGCCTTTATTATTGATTTCTGGGATAAAAACCCTGCCAACTAGGAGGGCTATGTATCCAAAATGGCAGCAGGCAGACCTCTATTGGAGATTTTCAGCTGCAGTCTTGACAAATGGAATGACATGAATTATGGGCTGTTTCATTCTTGGATTGGTCTCAAAACACAAGTTAAGCACTGGCCCAAGTATAGTCTGTTACAAAGTCAGAGATAGTTGCAGGTGGGGAGTGAGGGTTGTTACTGATGGAAAGAGCTTCACTAATGCAAAGACTTGATACAAACTGGAATGAAAAGCAATATGAAAGCCTTCATGTAACTTTAGCACATTGCAATCCTTTATGACTACTTACAGAACAATGACTAACTTCTCATTACATTTAATCTTATGCACTTAATCGCTAAAGTGCTGGCTGGTGTACACGCTATCAATTTGTTTTTCTTCTTGAAACTTGTAATGCAAGTGATAATCCTGAGTCTGCGGTCTTGTCTGTGGAATCCAGTTTGCTGCTGTCACGGGCATAATTCACGCTGCGAAAGATTTTAAAAACACTGTCAAAAAACACAACTTAAATAAAGGAGACCAATGTTAAAATCTAATGCCAGAATGCTGTGATTCGTGGTTAAATTCAGATAAACATGGTAAATAACTGGATAGTTTAGTGACAAACAATGGCACTTTTTTCCACTCCTGCTTGTTGGAACAGGGTTCTATAGGATCTTGAGGCATGAATAGGCTATTTGACCTATTGAGTCTGCGTCACCAGGCAATAAGATTATGGCTGATCTAACTGTGGCCTCAATTCCACTTTCCTATCTCGGCTCCTTGACACCCTTGTCTATCATAAATTTATCAAATTCAATTTTGAATGTATACTAGGACCCACCCTCTACTGCCTTCTGAGGAAGAAAATTCCATGGACTAACAACTGTTATATTAAAAAAAGCTCCTCGTTTCCATTCCCACAGTCCGAAGATGTGAAGATTAGGTGGATTGGCCTTGCTAAATGTCCTGTCCATGTCCAGGGCTGTGTAGGCTAGATATATTAACTATGGCAAAAGTGAGGTTACAGGGATAGGATAGGGTTCTGGGTGCGATGATCTTTAGAGGGTTGGTGAAACTTGATGGTCTAAATGGCCTCTATCTGCACTGTAGGGATTCTATGATAAATGTGGTCACCTTTACATTGTAAGAAAACCAATTTGTGCATGGCAAGGTCTCTCAAAGGATAATATGATAATGATTGAATAATCTGTTTCTGAGATATTGACTGAGAGATAAATAGCTTTGCCAGAACCCCACTCTCTCCCTCAGAAATATACTAGGTCATGACCCCTGATTATTTTTGCCAATGCCTGCTGGCACCCAGCATTGCTTGCAAATTTCTGAGATGCTAAGTCACCATATAGAATTCTGATGACTACGTACACAAACGATCTGGGCATGTGCAGAAAAGGAGAGTGATATTGGACAGAGGTCAGCAGGCAGGAGTGAAGGAGGAGGAGGAGGATGACCAGGTTGGATGGGGTGAAGTGGGAGGTGGGTACTGTTAGGGGAAGAGGGATCCACTGCGACCGCCCTTTCATAACCATCCCCATCTTCACATTCTAATTCTCCCCTCTTTCACAGCCAAACCCTGTCCCTCCTTCTTCACAGCTGCACTAAGTTTGAAACCCAATCTGTTGAGATTTACACATTCCCTGTCCCTGGTAAATACACATTCACATGTTCAAGCACATGCATGTGCTGTCAATAGACACAGCCATTTTTCTTTGCTCAGTTCTTGAAGGGAGACTTGACTCAGATATGTACTACCACCTACACCATTGCTGACACAATATTTAATGCTCCTTCAAGACAGAAAATTATATTTTGTATTAAAGTCTGAATGTTTTTGTGAAACATTTGATTTTCTAACTGTAAAAAAAAAGTGTTGCAAATCTTCATTGAACTTGCATTGAGAAAGAGATCCACTTTGAATTGTGAATTGTGAATAGCCATGTTACACAACAAGTTGCATCATTACCACCTTTGGACTTAGAAATGCCATCTCACTGTCCACTATTGAATTTCAATAGAGTGCTGTATTCTGGCATTTATTACCAATTACACTGACTGTGGAAAGTTAGATCTAACACTTAACAGCCTTCTTTTAAGGAGATTTATATTCCTGGAATACTACAACCTCTCTGGCCCAGAAAAGGAGAAATTAAAACTGTAGAATCTCACTCCTGCGAGTTGTAATTGGGATTGGAGGCTTCATCATTTTCAATTTTTTTAAGCTTTCTTTTCGATTTGCTTTCTTTTTCTATAAGTCTCAATCTAATCTTTGTTTCTCTTTCTGTCCCTGATTACAAGCTAAGTCACCTAATTTCCTTCTCCATTGTTTGTCTGTTCTTTTCTCAATTCATAACCCTCATTGGTTAAAGGAAATGGACTGTTGGTCCCATTGTTCTTTGAAGTCCCAAGTATTCAGTTATTTATTCACTTTGCCAGCAAGTTATGTTGCAAAGATATTTCACATCAAAGGGTGAGAGAGTAACAAAAATATGCCAGAAGGTGCCATCCTCCAGTAAATTTTGTTTCATGGTTTATATCAGTTCAAATCTGGAATTCAAATTGTACATATATTGCTTGATAATGCATAACAAACAAGTAATTCATTCAGGATTAAGAATTGACCCAAGTCAATTAAGGAGGTACCTTCTTACCATTTTACTGCCAGGGTATTAGTTTTGAATTTTAGAGAGATCCAAGATTGTAAAATACTACTTCCTGTGGGTGACCTCCTGAAATAAAAGGTTAATAGCGCGTTTTGAGAAGATTTATAGCTCAGATCGAGGTTTCGGATGTAGGTTTGCTCGCTGAGCTGGAAGGTTCATTTCCAGATGTTTCGTTATCCTACTAGATAACATCTTCAGTGGGCCTCAGGCAAAGCAATACTGAAAATTCCTGCTTTCTATTTATATGTTTGGGTTTCTTTGGGGTGGTGCTGTCATTTCCTGTGATGTTATTTCCTGGGGTCCCCATCTACCACCCCCGGAGAAGAGGAACAGGAAGTGACTTCACCACAGGAAATAACATCACAGGAAATGACATCACCACCCCAAAGAAACCCAAACATATAAATAGAAAGCAGGAATTTTCAGGATTGTTTTGCCTGAGGCCCACTGAAGATGTTATCTAGTAGGGTAACGAAACGTCTGGAAATGAGCCTTGCAGCTCAGTGAGAAAACCTACATCCAGAAGGCTAATGTGCAGAGAAAGGAAGACTTGCATTTGTAGAGAAGATTTCACAACTTCATGACACCATAAAGTGCTTTTCAGCTAAATAAGTACTTTTTGAGGTGTAGTCACTGTTATAGTGAAGCCAATTTGCTCGCAGCAAGTTCCCATGAATAGCAATATGGTAATAAGCAGATTATCTACTTTTGTACTGGAGGAAAGGGATTAAAGAAAGGTAAATGGGGGTTTGTTCAGTTGTCAGGTTCTCTTGGTGCCTCAGTGCATTTAAATTTAGTATTGTTTAAGTAAGAAATGCCTTGGTCTCGTTCGTTCTCCAACTGTAAAGAATGTACAGAACTGAACTGCTCTAGTATGTTTATGAAGATTTTTTATGAATAAAGTATATTTTTGAAATAAAAGAAAATCAGATGGAATATTGGAAACCTGTTATTTTAGCTGCTCACTCTCACCCCCATTCTCTGCCCATGGCTTGGTTTCCTTCACTTAAAATCAGGACCAATGCCAATGTTCATTTTTGGTTTAAAAAATATCCCCAGGAAACACTTCCTTAAAAAAAGAAAATTGTGAAATAATCTCCTCGGAAACAACAGAAAAAAACTTGGTAAAACATGTTACAGTTTGTTGCTGATTTATATTTGAGAAAGGTGGAATTACATTTACTTTACAGGAAAACTCAAGTGATATTCCTGCAGCAATAGAAAATGTTTAAATTTAGTTTAATGAAAATTAATGTTAGCGAAATACCACACTCATTTGCTGTAAGCTATTTGCAAAATTCATCTTGTTAAAACATGTGGCAGATAGTTGGAGCTAAGGTACAGGTTTGCCATGATTGAATTGAAGAGCGAACAGCTTGCAAGGGCTGAGTGGCCTCCACTTCATTCAACATTGTTAAATTCACAATCTTTTGAAATGAAGGATTTTATCACTGTGCCCAGCTCTCAGTAATATTTTGCTTCTATATGTTTTCTTTGCCAGCGTACGTGCCCGAGGAAGAGCTGAAGGCAGCAGAGCTCAACCAAGATCTTCAGGAAAAAGAATTGCCACCAGGGAGTGACGAGGAGCATGAGTTTGTGTGTGCTGATGAAGACGAGAGTAAAGAAGTGCCCAGTTATCAGAATTCACCCGTCAGCACACCAACCAACCCAGAGCCAGGCTATGGGTCACCCGCCAGTGACACCAGTGATCAGCTAGCTGAGTCCCAGAGCACATCATCTAAAGATGGGCAGGAGAAAGAGGAGGGGCTGGGCATGGACAGCCTGCATGTCTCACGGGACAGCCTGGCACAGATGAAAGCCGCCTACTCCAACTTTCTGAGCAGCTCCTACTGGACGAGCCTGGGCCTGGACTTGAAGAACGCCAACCAGCCGAGTGCCAGCACCAGCAGCAACGGCAGCAGCAGCCACAGTGGCAACGGTGGTGGCGGGGCGGGCTATGACTGGCACCAGGCCGCCTTGGCTAAAACCCTGCAGCAGACCTCTTATGGAGTGATGCCCGAGTCCAGCCTGTTCAGCACGGTGCAGCTGTACCGGCAGCACAGCAAGCTCTTTGGCTCGGTCTTTACCGGAGCCAGCAAGTTCCGGTGTAAGGACTGCAGCTCTGCCTATGACACCTTGGTGGGCTTGACGGTGCACATGAACGAGACAGGACACTATCGCGATGACAACCAGGACAAGGACGCAAACAACCCCCGTAAATGGTCAAAGCCTCGGAAGCGTTCCCTCATGGAGATGGAAGGTAAGGAGGACGCACAGAAGGTATTGAAGTGCATGTACTGTGGACATTCCTTTGAGTCCTTGCAGGACCTCAGTGTCCACATGATCAAGACCAAGCATTACCAGAAAGTGCCTCTCAAGGAGCCAGTGCCCGCCCTTGCCTCTAAGCTGCTCCCACCCAACAAACGGAGAGTCCAGCACGACACTCAGCCTTGCTCGCCAGAGTCCACTGCCAATCCCCTGGGAGTGCCGGCCAGCGAATCGGCTTCTGCGCAGAAAGCTGCCAATCCCTACGTCACTCCCAACAACCGCTATGGCTACCAGAATGGTGCCAGCTACACCTGGCAGTTTGAGGCTCGGAAAGCGCAGATACTGAAGTGCATGGAGTGTGGTAGCTCCCACGATACTCTGCAGCAGCTGACCGCCCACATGATGGTGACCGGCCATTTCCTGAAAGTCACCAACTCCGCTTCCAAAAAAGGGAAGCAACTGGTTTTTGACGCGGTGGGTGAGGAGAAAGTCCAGTCTATCCCCTTGCCCCCTTCAACTCCAACCCGGATGGCAGTGCCCACCTCCCAAACTAAGCCCGAAACACCACCTTCACCAGTTATCGAGCCCAGGAAGGAGCTCGAGGAGGAGGAGGAGGAGGAGCCACTGGAACAGCACGAAAAGGAACGAGAAATAAAGGAAGAGAGAGATGACCCCACTGAAAAGTTTGAGTCCACCTCACAATATCAATATCTCCGAGAAGAGGACCTGGATGAAAGTCCTAAAGGTGGGATTGATATTCTCAAGTCCTTAGAGAACACAGTCACAACAGCCATTAACAAAGCCCAGAATGGGGCACCTACTTGGGGTGGCTACTCCAGCATTCATGCAGCATATCAGCTTTCAGGTACCATACGACCCTTTCAGCCAACGGTGCAGAATGTTCAGTTGACCCCATTCTACGCTAATAGCATCAAGACCTTGTCTTCAGAACATCTCACTGCAGTGGAGTCTTCAGAATGCCATTCGCCACCACCTCAAAAGAGCAATGTCCACGCAATGGAGGAACTTGTGGAGAAGGTGACGGGTAAAATGACCATTAAGTCAGAGGAGAAACCAGTAGAGAAAGAGCCAGTGGTTACACCGGTGACCAGGACAAGCTGTAGCTCATCACCTCCCAGCGCTAAGGACCCTCCCAAAGCTGAAGACTTTGACGGAGCAGCACAACTGAAGAGAGGTGCTGATGAGGAGGAAGTGAAAGTGAAAAAGGAGAGCAATTTAGAAAGTTCTTCTCCTAATGGGACCGAATGTTTGAAATCAACTGTTAGCAATGGCTGTAACAGTATGGCAATTATTACTGACCATTCACCAGAGTCACCATTTGTCAATCCACTTAGTGCACTACAGTCAATTATGAACACACACTTGGGCAAGGCTGCCAAGCCATTGAGCCCTAGCCTTGACCCACTGGCCATGTTGTACAAAATAAGCAACAGTGTGTTAGACAAGCCCATATTCCCTGCCGCTCAGGTCAAACAAGCAGATATTGTAGATCGATACTACTATGAAAACAATGACCAGCCCATAGACTTAACAAAGTCCAAAAGCAGCAAAAAGCTTATTTCGGCCATGACAGAAACAATACTGTCCTCCTCAAGGGAAAACGCTTTATTGGACATCTCTGACATGGTCAAGAACCTCACAGGCCGGTTGACACCCAAGTCTTCAACCCCGTCAACTGTTTCGGAAAAGTCTGAAGCAGATGTGAGCAGTTTTGAGGATACCTTAGAGGAGATCTCTCCAGTGCAGAAGAGGAAGGGCAGGCAGTCGAACTGGAACCCTCAGCACCTTTTGATACTCCAAGCTCAGTTTGCAGCCAGCTTGCGCGAGTCCTCTGAAGGCAAATACATTATGTCAGACCTGAACCTACATGAACGGGTGCACATTTCAAAGTTTACTGGTCTTTCCATGACCACGATAAGCCATTGGCTGGCCAATGTAAAGTATCAATTGAGAAGGACAGGTGGAACTAAATTCCTGAAGAACTTAGATACAGGTCACCCAGTTTTCTTCTGTAATGATTGTGCCTCTCAGTTTAGGACTCCTTCCAGCTACATAGGACATTTGGAATCTCACTTAGGATTTTCTATGAAGGATCTCTCGAAGTTATCAATAGAGCAGATTCGAGAGCAGCAGGCAATTTCAAAGGTCATACCAAATAAGACACTGAGTTCAGTTGGGTTATCAGAGGAGGACATCAGCTGTACATTCCAGTGTAAAATGTGCAACCGGACTTTTGCAAGCAAACATGCGGTCAAACTGCACCTTAGCAAAACACATGGCAAATCTCCAGAGGACCATCTGTTATATGTAACTGAATTTGAAAAACAATAGTACCCAGGTAAGGAGATGTGTAACTAAGCATGTACTGATAAACACAGAGCATAGCAAACGCACTCCAGGATGAATGTAATGAACATTTCCTCATATGTCTAGACGGTGTATACTTATTTGTCATTTTTTGCTGTTAACACACCCTAACAAGTAATCTCCAGAGAATTAAGATCACCACTGAATGCATTGCTACAATAATTTATCTTATCATGTATTGTCAGGCAGTCACACAGTTTCAAATTCAGAATTTTATTTTGTTTCAGGCAAGCACATATTTAATTGTACATTTGGAAGGAGGAATTTAAGGTTGTAGCTTGGGTAACTAAAGAAAGCACATTAATAACAAAATGGAATGATGTCTTTGCAATTTGACCCATTATCTTTTGAACTTTGAACTGGAAGCAATTACTGCCAACATAATTCCATAATAACAACTGCGGTCCTTGTGAGAAAAATAATAAAAGTTATATTTGAACTTGCATTTACCCGAAAGGTTATGTGTTATATTGTAGGTCAGTGCAATACATTTGTTAACAAATATTTGGCAATTATGAAAATTCTTTAGTACAGACAATGGAAGAGTAACATTAAACTTTACCCATTCATTCTGTCATTTCTGACCATCACTACTTTCAGTCAAATGACGTTCAAAAACTTCTCTCGTAAATGCCTTCTTCTGAAGGCTCAGGGCTAAAATATGAGGAGCAACCAGAATCCTAGAACATTTGAAAATTATGTTCTTCTCTGAATTAATTGTTAGACACTTTTTATATTGGTGCTTTAAAAGTGATACTTTAAAATGTCAATCCTCAATAAGCTCAGAACAACAGTTGAACATTTTAATTTTGGTATTTTATTGTTGTTTAGAATTTTAAAGGATGATAGTAAGAAAGGATTTTAGTAGCACCTTTCACAAGTACTGGATATCTCAGACCACTTCAGAGACAATTAATTTCTTTTGAAGTATAGTCACTGATCTAATGCAGGAAATGCAGCAATTTACATACGGCAAGATACCACAAACAGCAATACTGTGACAATAGGAACATTTTTGGCGATCCCGATTAGTGGATAATTATTGATTAGGACACAGAGCATAACTCCTCTGCTCATCTTCAAAATAGTGGCTGCTGGATCTATTTTGTCCACCTCAGAGAACTTGATTTAACATCTGAAAGATGGCAACTCTGACCCTGAGGTGCCAGTTTTGATGTTCACGCCCTGGAATGGCATGCTAAATCATAAACTGATAAACTAAACATTTGGACTGCAGAACGCTGTATATATGATTGATTGGCTGGTTGATATGCTTGGTAAAAGCAGTGGCAAGTAAGTGAGGGTGTTTAGGTTCTAAAACATTACTGTATTTGTAATGTGAGATATTCTGTCAGAATGGCTGCCTGACTCTGTCATACTAAAAACGTTTGAAGTGAACAGCTAAGGTGTAATCAGGAGCATTATCTCAACTTGCACAGTCTTTGCATCCAATACAGAGTTTAAATTTAATTATAGTTGAAGCTACTGATGATATTGAAATGGTCTCTCATTCTGCACTTGTGCAAAGTTCACTTCTATTCATGTGACTGCCAGGGGAAATGAAGTGGTCTGTATGACAGATGGCATTTTGGGGCCACTCAAATAAGATACAAGAGTGGATGTTGGATATTTGGTTCTTTGAGTCTACTTTGCCATTCAATAAGATAATTTCTTACTTTTTACCTCAACTCTGCTATCTCATATTATCTCCTATTTCTTAATTCTTTTAGTACTGAAAAAGCTAAAAACTTCTGTCTTACATATATTCAAAAAACATCCAACACCCTCTGCAGTTGGGAATTCCACAGTTCTACATTCCTCTGAGTGAAGAATGTTTAACACCATCATCTACAGAATGGAAGAGTAACATTAAACTTCACCTATTCATTCTGTCATTATATTACATAATTTATGCTCAATCTCCATCAGTGCATTATCAGTAAGTGGCATCAATTCACCTGAAGTATCCAGCTGCTAAGTTACTTCAACACAACTGATCATCTCTTCAAATTCAACTGTTCAAATTTAACCTCTGTGGAAGTGAGAAGCAGATAGTGTGAAGCTGAACGGAGTCTTGGAATGATCGATCATCAAGCTCTTGCACTGTGATTCCATGTCAATGCACAGCCCTTGCTCTCGATCCACTTCTAAAGACTTGTTGGCACTGATAGATTGCTAATCATCATCAAGAACTGACAAGTGATATTATGGGGATTTGGGTGAGGAGAAAGCACCGTGTGGGGTAGATATCCTCATGGGCTTTAAGCCAAGTTTGTTCAACAATTACTGTCCAAAATGAAGCATTTTCATCATTGTTCAAGGAAAGCTCCAAACACTATGCAAAAATGCACAGATGAAATTTTCTTATGCATTGTTCACTCAGTCAATGGCATTTAAACACTTCAGTGAGCATATTAAACATTATCAATCATATATGACACAAGCACAGCTCGCAAGTTTATTGTGCTATCAATATTTATCCTTTTTGGGTGTGGCATTGAAAAGAAACATGGCAAAGAAAAATGATTTAACCAGTTAGGGCAAACTTCCTGCAAGTAGAGCACATTCTGCCAGTAGATATTCAATTGTACTTTGCTAACACAGCAAGCAGAGTTGATACTGTCAATGCCTTTGTGCTGTGTCAGAGACTTTTTGTTTGTGATGTGGGGAAGAAGATACCTGCATTCTAATTTTTTTCCTATAGATTCTGATTCCATCCTTTGCTAGGGAGATGACTGATTGAATATCACCTGCACTGAATTATCCTTGTGCATTCTGGTAATTGCAGAGGGTCACAAAGAGAAGCACAGGTACAACATTTGTTGTGCGGGGACTTAATAGCTGCATATTTACAAATTGATACGGGAGAGAAGCTTTCAATGCATTTATAATCCCATGAAATGTAATGCACCATGGGTTCATTCCAAAGGGCATCCCGTCTCTGTTTGCCTAACTTGGATAATGGATAGCTGTAGTGGAATGCTGTGCCTCCAGAGCCTAACAGATTAAACATTAAAATTTTCATATTAAGGTTTACAAATTGCATGGAAATATTCCATTTCACAGCAAATATGGTGAAAGGGACACAGGCCTGCTTAGCAAATGTGACAACACACACTACCAGGGAGCAGAATTACTCCTTCTGCGTGGAAAGAAAATTGCATGGGGGCAGGGGAGAGGGGGGTGGGGGGAGGGTGCAGCATTCCACCAATAAATAAAATAGATTTATTTGACATATTCTGTTCAATCAGTGGCAAAACAAATTGGCTTTGAGCACCCAAAGATTCAGTAGTGTGCTATGATTCAGACACTAAATAGGCCAAAATTATAAATATTAAACCATTGTGCATACATGTTGGTTACTCAGTGACAAGCAGTGTTGTTCAATTCTTCCTGGAATGAGAAAATCCTGATCATCTCTCATTTATGACAGTCTTATGGAATAAAGCAGGTTAAAATACACTGTCAACCTTTCTTTTCATTCTGCAAGCGAAAAGATTTTACAATTTTAAAAAATACATTTTGTTTATTTATAGTTTTAATGAAGATTATTACGGGCACAGAGGGACATTTAGAATACCTTTTCATACCAAGTGAGCAGCCTCTTATTCCATCTCCAGGGGCCACTGATTGCCATCTTCAAAATGTTTTGAGGATTTGAGTATTACAGTCTTGGATCAGACCAGATACTAGCAGTTTCACCCAAATTGTGGAGGATTGCTGTAAATTTTATTCTTTGGTCCTCATAAAGAGACAACAAAAATCCCCAGCAAATCCATTATGATCTATAATACTGAAAGTAAAGTTGTCCTTGCTCAATTTTACACTGTGGCCAGAAATTACAGTGTGGCAAATGCCAATAAAATATGACCAGTAGAATAAATTGGAGCCTGAGAATTTCTGAATATAAGAACTGGATGAGATCATTCAGCCCTCCCAAACTGGGTCCACTCGATGAGATCATGGCTGATCTGCTACCGAACACCTTTCTCCATATTCTTAAATTACCATTGGCTCACAATAATCTGTCACAGTTTCAGACACAAACAATGAAGTAACAATTACCAGTTGTTAGAAACTAACAATCAAGCATCAAGTGCTGTTTGTGGAAGAGGCTATCAGGTTACAATGTGAAACTGGCTACTAGCTTACTATTACAGCATAGGTATGTTTAAGGAGAAGCTGGATGCACAAGCAAAGGAGAAAGGCACAGAAGGATATGCTGAGGGGATTAGAGAAATGCAGGTGGGAGGAGGCTCCTATGGTGGAGATACACTAGCATGGACCTGCTGGAAAGAATGGCCTTTTTCTGTGTTTTATGTTCCACCTGACGTTAAACTGGCCCAAGCTTGCAGTATTTGAGTTCAGCACGGGAAAATTATCAACACACAAGGTATGTCCTCAGCTGATCTTGAGGGATTTCAATATGATAATTCCACTACTTATGTTTTTCTTATTTAGTAGCCATATAGGCGCTGTGAATGAGAATCCAGCATTCAAAACACTGTCTGTAGTGTCCTACTAAAACTTTCACTCAAAATTAGAACTGTTTCTCAAAACAGTACTACCCACTAAGACAAATTAAACATTATCATTAATAGGACAATATCATCGGCAGTCACTGTAAGCAGATGGTAAAATGTTATTGTTCATGTTCAGATGAGAAAAACCTTAGTTTGGGTTGCAATTAAAACAGAATTGATTTTTTACCACATAAAGTATGAGAGACATAAAATTTTATGTCACTGTCATCTATTTATTGGACTTGCCAGGGCAGCAGCAACATTGAGCAAAATGAATAGGTTAGTAGATCTGCTGTTTAGGATCGTTCAGTTTGACAATAAAAGAACAGTGGTCTGACCAAACCCTTAAATCCCTTGCAGGTTTATAATGCGGCAACAGAGCTAAGATTTTTGTGTGTGGTTTAGCCATGCTATAGGTCTTCTGCACCATTCTACATATTAGTCATGGGATAATCATCTTGTGGAGGAGAGGAGAGCTTGAGGTGTAGTAAGATTTCCATTCCTTAATCCTGGAATCCCCTCCGTGTACTGTATTCCCAGTCATGGAATCTCCAGGAATTACAAAAATTAATCTGAAGGACACTGTTGTGAAGACTCTCGGAAAGAGCATGAAGATAAAATTGAACATATATTTTACACTTTTGTTAATTAGTGACTTTTTAAAATGAAGGATTTAAACACAAAGAACAGTTTAAGAGGTCCGGGTCATTGGAGCTGAGAGGTCAGGTGAGGAAACCTCCAGGACATTACATAAAGTCAAGATACCAATCTGTGGGAGAGTGGTCTGCATGGACTGTAGAAGGTAATCTGAACTTGATACCAGAAAAACATCATGTGCTGGATTTTACAGTCGCCTACAGATGTATTTGAAGACAGGGGTTTGTTCATAAAATGAAATGGATGCTGTTCCCATCTCCTGCTCTCCCACATTTCCATATTTGGGTTTGGGGTTGGCATCAGGCAATCTAACCTTGAGCTTTTGGAAGTCTTATCGTGTAGTTCCTCTGTTATTCATTTCTGCCAGGGAAAGGCAGACAGAAGGTGAGCAGTCCAGCAGCTTCCACTATCTGGGCTAATGTGGTGCCGGAAGAGTGGGGGTGGGTGGGGAAATAGCACTATTAGAGGATCCCTTAGACACAGCCTCATTCCCATTTCTCAACAGTTTTAAAAAAAATTCCAACCATACAGAATAGTACATTGGAGACAGCATCATTCTCATTAAAAACCTCCGACACCCCAGCCTTTACAACACAGCCCCTCACCCCACAGTGGCTTCTGCCAGGCAAGCCTTTTTAAATCCCCTCGACTTCTCTGATCCATTTATCAGGATACTCCTTCATGGGTGCTGAGCCATGCTGTATGAGCACTTAAATGCCAAACACTTTGCAGTGGGTCTGGACCAAGGTAAGAATTACAAATTTCTTTCCCGAAAGGACGTTAGCAAACAAGATGTGGTTTTATGATAATCAATGTTGGTTTCATGGCACTATTATTGAGAATTTTTTTAAAAATTCATTTATCTATTAGATTTATTAGTTGAATTTTAAATGGGGATTTGAACCCATGTCTCTTGAGTATTAGATTACTTACAGTGTGGAAACAGGCCCTTTAACCCAACAAGTCCACACCGACCTGCAACCTACCCAGACCCATTCCCCTACACCTAACACTACAGGCAATTTAGCATGGCCAATTCACCTAACCTGCACATTTTTGGACTGTGGGAGGAAGCCAGAGCAAACCCACACAGACACAGAGAGAATATGCAAACTCCATACAGTCAGTCACCTAAGGTGGGAAATGAACCTGGGTCTCTGACGCTGTGAGGCAGCAGTGCTAACCACTGTGGTACTGTGCTGTGCCATTGTCTGTGCCTACTAAAATCCTACTCTAGTGATGTTACCTCTACACCACCATCTCTCCAGTTCTGTGGATTTATTTTCCCCCTTGTTTATTGTGTTGTTTTCTTTGCCCTTAGTAGAAAGGAGCCATTTTCTCCCTTTCATGCCTTAATTTGTATCCATTTTACGTTTCTTTCTCTTCCACCACCATCTTGTGATGCCCCTTGTTATCTTTTAAGATATGAAAGGTGCTATATAAATACAAGTTGTTTGTACGATAGCATCATCTGCTTTGCACATAATAACATTGGGAATTTTAAGATTGATTTTGTCTCGTTTTTTGTTACTTCGAGCAGCCAAAGGCTGTTTGCTGATATTATGAATTCAACAGGGCATTAAAGTTCCTGCACACATTCACTCTGCTCCATTTACTTTGAAAAGAGAAACAGTGCAGAAGCCAGCAGGGTGACTGGGGTCTATCAACTCCTCCTCACTCAGACAAACAGGTGCTGGTCTCAGATTGACATCTTTAGTATAATCATTGGCCAGAATTTGCTGTAGCTACCATTGGTTCAATTTGTCACTGTATCCTTCATTTCAAAAAGAGTGCTTGAATCAATGTGTTTAAAGATGTTGTTGTACCTCTCTGGAACAGGTGGGACTTGAACCTGGGTCTCCTGGTGCACTACCAATGCACCATAAGAACTCAAACGCTCAAAATGTTCTGTTGACTGTGAAATTGCTGCAGGTGTGAGCACACAATGTTACGTAAGGTTTGTGAAGGTTTGTAGCTCAGGTTGAGGTTTAGGGTGTAGGTTTGCTCGCTAAGCTGTAGGTTTGATATCCAGACGTTTCATTACCTGGCTAGGTAACATCATCAGTGGTGACCTCCAAGTGAAGCGAAGCTGTTGTCTCCTGCTTTCTATTTATGTGTTTGTCCTGGATGGGGTTCCTGGGGTTTGTGGTGATGTCATTTCCTGTTTGTTTTCTGAGGGGTTGATAGATGGTATCGAGATCTATGTGTTTGTTTATGGCGTTGTGGTTGGAGTGCCAGGCCTCTAGAAATTCTCTGGCATGTCTTTGTTTAGCCTGTCCCAGGATAGATATGTTGTCCCAGTCGAATTGGTGGCTTTTTTCATCTGTGTGTAGGGCTATGAGGGAGAGAGGGTCGTGTCTTTTTGTGGCTAGCTGGTGTTCGTGTATCCTGGTGGCTACCTTTCTTCCTGTTTGTCCTACGTAGTGTTTGTGGCAGTCCTTGCATGGAGCTTTGAAGATGACGTTGGTTTTGTCCATGGGTTGTACTGGGCCTTTTAAGTTTGTTAGTTTTTGTTTGAGAGTGTTGGTGGGTTTGTGTGATTCTAGGATTCCGAGGGGTCTTAGTAGTCTGGCTGTCATTTCTAAAACTTCTTTGATGTATGATAAGGTGGTTAGAGTTTCTGGCTGTGTTTGGTCTGCTTGTTGTGGTTTGTTCTTGAGGAATCTGCGGACTGTATTTTTTGAGTATCCGTTCTTCTCAAATACGTTGTATAGGTGGTTCTCCTCTGTTTTCCGAAGTTCGTCTGTGCTGCCGTGTATGGTGGCTCGTTGGAATAGTGTTTTGATACAGCTTCGTTTGTGTGTGTTGGGATGGTTGCTGGTGTAGTTAAGTATTTGGTCAGTGTTTGTTGGTTTTCTGTATACGCAGGTTTGTAGTTCTCCGTTGTCCTTTCTTTCGACTGTGACATCCAGGAATGCGAGCACACACAAACGAAGAACAGATACTCAAAAAATACAGTCCGCAGATTCCTCAAGAACAAACCACAACAAGCAGACCAAACACAGCCAGAAACCCTAACCAGCTTACCATACATCAAAGAAGTTTCAGAAATGACAGCCAGCCTACTAAGACCCCTCGGAATCCTAGTAGCACACAAACCCACCAACACAAACCCACCAACACTCTCAAACAAAAACTAACAAACTTAAAAGACCCAGTACAACCCATGGACAATACCAATGTCATCTACAAAATCCCATGCAAGGACTGCCACAAACACTACATAGGACAAACAGGAAGAAAGTTAGCCACCAGGATACATGAACACCAGCTAGCCACAAAAAGACGCGACCCTCTCCCCCTCGTAGCCCTATACACGGATGAAAAAAACCACCAATTTGACTGGGACAGCACATCTATCCTGGGACAGGCTAAGCAAAGACATGCCAGAGAATTCCTAGAGGCCTGGCACTCCAACCACAACGCCATAAGCAAACACATAAATCTAGATACCATCTATCAACCCCTCAGAAAACGAACAGGAAATGACATCACCACAAATCCCAGGAACCCCATCCAGGACAAACATATAAATAGAAAGCAGGAGACAACAGCTTCGCTTCACTTGGAGGTCGCCACTGATATTACCTAGCCAGGTAATGAAACATCTGGATATCAAACGTCCTCCCCGTGTCTGCGTGGGTTTCCCCCGGGTGCTCCGGTTTCCTCCCACAGTCCAAAGATGTGCAGGTCAGGTGAATTGGCCATGCTAAATTGCCCATAGTGTTAGGTTAGGGGTATGGGTAGGTTGCGCTTCGGCGGGGCGGTGTGGACTTGTTGGGCCGAAGGGCCTGTTTCCACACTGTAAATAATCTAATCTAATCTAATCAAACCTACAGCTCAGCGAGCAAACCTACACCCTAAACACATTGTTATCTCGTGTGCAATGGGACACCTGGGGCTGGAATGAATAGAACAAGGTACAAAGGATCTCTTGGACTAGAGAAATTTGATGCTTGTGAAATAAACATAGGAAGGGGTGTCAATTTTAAGTGTCAAACTCGGTGACAATTCAGTACAGAAAGGGAGAAAAAGATTGGCTTCAGCTGGTGTGGAAAAAAACTAGGATAAACTGGAAAAGTCCAATTTTTAAAATAAAATCAGCGCTTCTTTGAAAAACACACCCTGAAAAATTCAAAGGCTGTAGGACTGTATCCCACCTTTATAAAATTTAATTTTCAGTGCCAGAGAGGTTGATTGTCAGCCATTAACATTCAATCACGTCATTAAAGTTGTTCTAGGACAAGAGCTCATATTTTTGGGCTCAGGGGTGACAGATTTCAATTTGAGACGAGGAGGATTACTCCATTGAAAATGTCCATGACTCTATGGAATTCACTACCACAGTGTGCAGTGGATGCTGGGACACTGATTAAAGTTAGGATGGAGGTAGACAAAGTTTTGATTATTAACGGATTATGGGGAGTAGGCAGGAGAATGGAGTTGAGGCCGACACAAGCTCAGGCATGATTATATTAAATAGTGGAGCACACTCAAGGAGCTGAATTGCCTATTCCCACTTCTAGTTCTTATACTTATAATGACTTACTGTGGTGATTTTAATGGCCAGTTAATGGACAAACGCAGTAAGCACTGAAAGGGAAAAGGTGAGCCAGGAATGACTTGTGAAGATACTGGCTGAGTGGTGCAACTCACAACAGCTTTTCAATATTTACGTTTAACCGTGCCTGAAGTTGCTGCACTGTTTACACACAATGGCGAATGCCGTGAGTCTCTCTGTTACTATGACGGCACATTCTAGCCAAATTCTTGTATTCCTCAGCTGGTGGATAGATGTTGCAAACGCGTGTTCAACTGACACTTCTTGCCATGATATTGTTCTGCTTTTGTACAAATGTGGCTCCAGAAATTCCAAGGTCCCTTACGAGTGGTCAATTCCTTTGGTAAGCATCGTCTGTACTCAAAACCTTGACTAGAACTAATTAACTAATGTTGTAACCTCAATGTTAGAACACTGCTCAGGAAGATATGTCTTAATGTGTCACTTCACACTGTCAAATCCGATAAATAAGCTGTTAATCAGAACTAATGGAATTGCAAGGTTTATTTTGTTCCCTGCTCTGGACTATTCTGTGCAGTTGGAATTTTTTTTTAAAAATTGCTCAGAAATTGGCAGTTAATAAATAATAGCACTGATTGCTGATTAAGGCTGTGGCTATTTTTCCTGCAGGGTCAGAGGCTGAGGGATGACCTTATAGAGCTTTATAAGATCATGAAGGCCATGGATAGTGTAAATAGACAAGGTCTTTTCCCAGGGTGGGGGAGTCCAAAACTAGAGGGCATAGGTTTAAGATGAGAGAGAAAAGATTTAAAAGGGATTTTGGGGGCAACCTTTTCACGTGGAGGGTGGTACGTGTAAGGAATGAGCTGCCAGAGGAAGTGGTGGAGGATGGTACAATTAAAACATTTAAAAGGCATCTGAACAGGTATATGAATAGGAAGAGTTTAGAGGGATATGGGCCAAATGCTGGCAAATGGCACTAGATTAATTTAGGATACCTGTTCAGCATGGATAAATTGGACCAAAAGGTCTGTTTCTGTGCTGTACCTCTCAACAACTCTACAATTTGGTGGTTGCTTTGCTTTGCTCCAGCACTGAAGGCGCCTGCTGTCAGTAGTCAATTTCGTCAGGGTCCTGGTGGGTTGCCAGGCAACCAAATCCATGTGCTGGCACATTTCCTCTCAGGCTGAGTTGCACCATTGAGTGTAAAGTATGGAAACAGGCCGTTCAGCCCATCCGGTCCATTCTGAGAGTTAAGCTTCACGTGAGCCTCTGCCCATGCTCTTCATCTCACACCATCAATATCATGCTTCTATTTTTTTCCCTCAGTTGTTTATCTAGCCACCCCTTGAATGTGTCGATATTAATTGCCCCAACTACTCCATGTGGTCACAAGTTTCACTTTCTAACCACTCTTTTGGTAAATAAGTTTTTTCTGAATCCCATATTGTATTTATTAGCGCCTACTTATATGTCTAGCCTCTAATTTGCTCCCATGCAGAGCTGGCATTGACTTCATTCAATGCTGTAATGATTCTGAGATTCCTGTTCCAAGGTGGATTGCTCTCCTCCCGGAAAGTGGCAAGAAAGGTGACAAGAGGCAAAGATAATCAAATGGTTTGGCACTGGGGAGATCCCCATCACCTTCCTGCCATGCACCACCTTCCTGCCACTCCAGGAATTTAGTTTTAATTGGGAGTTTCCAAGTTCAAATTTACTGCCCCAATGTCAATTCAGAACCTCACTCCACCCTGGGCTGAAATTACTCCAGCTCTTGACAAGATACAAAGAGTCGACCATTTGACTGGTAAACCAATATGGAAAGGCTGTTTGGGGTGAGGGTCAAGGTGCTTTTATCTGCACTAATTTGTGCAAGACACAGGGACTTGAGACTTAGGGCAGAGGGTAGTCACTGAGAACCACACCATGGTCTTCATTTCTGACTCCTCTGCACACCCCTCCCTCATAATTCTCAACTCCAGAAACACTCTGCCTCCTGAAACGATACATACCTTTTGCATTGGCAACTCTGCATTCTGGGAGTGCAAGGGATGTTACTGCAGCAGAAGGCACATTTTTAGCATATGGTACAGCTGAGTTTTGGACCTTTGGACCTCTAACATACGGACAAATGCAATGGGAGAGAGTTGGGACCTCTTCAGCCATGTCCTAATGATAGCAGAAAGCTTGCCAGCAACCAATCAGCTGTCTGATTGCCAGAAGATCCATCAGGCTTCCTTATGTCTGCTGTCCACAAGTTTCCCTCTGGGAAACTAACCCACCTTTCATAGTTCATCTGCAAACAGAAAAATCCCAGCCTCAATCTCCATCATCTCCATGCCTTCAAAGTACTCGATCAGCACATCCCTTCTATTTTCTATAGAAGACAATCTCTCCTCTGGAAGGAAAGACTTTTGTGTGTTTCGCTTGCTGCTTTGTCAGCACTTGGCCCTAGTGAAACAGAATTGGCATGGGGTGGTACAATGACTCAGTAGTTAGCACTGCTGCCTCACAGGGGTTTGATTCCAGCCTCATGTGGACTTTGCACATTCTCCGTTGTCTGCACGGGTTTCCTTCACGTGCTCTAGTTTCCTCCCACAGTCCACAGATGTGCAGGTTAGGTGGATTATCCACTCAAAATGCAGAGTTACAGGGATAGGATTGGGTTGGATCTGGTTGAAATGCTCTTCAGAGGGGCAGGTGTGGACTCGATGGGTCGAATGGCCTGCTTCCATACTGTAGGGATTCTTTGATTGGTGATGGTCAAAAGGGACGGTTGTGAGCTGCTATCCATTTTCACTGAAGGAAGTGTACCCCAAGCAACCTGTGCAGGGAATCAATTGCCAAATATACTTTGTAGCTAATTGCCGACAAGTACAGAACAAATGCTGTAATCGACATGCACTCTCACTTTGGGTGTTGCTAGTAAGACTTTGTTCATAATATTTTCCAGTTTCCCATTTAGATGGATGTAACATATTCTTTGGCTGCCATTTTAGAGGCATTATTACCAAACTTCTGACAGATATCCTCGATCACTTCAGTAAAACAAATGATCTGTTCATCGCAGTGCTGTTTGTTGTGAGCTGGCTGTGTGCAAATTGGCTACTGGGAACAGAGTTCAAAAATACTTGATTGGCTGTAATAGCACTTCTGAAAGAATTGAAACACACTGTAAGTGCACACGTTCTCTCTTGCATGAGAAACTGACCAATGCACTATGTGTTCCGAGCAATGAAATTTTAATGCATATCACCACCAGCTCTTCATAGTTCCAGTACCCAAGTAGTAAAAGGCTTGAACTGCTGAGCGTGGCCCACTCCACCCTGATAGTCAACATCTTGATGTAGTGTACATGGGTGGTAGAGGCTTCGATGAAAAACTGGACGTAGTACGACAAGTGGATTGCTCTGCCGACAGTATTTGAAGTCCATGTTCAAGATTTATGGTTCAGGAAGAGGTTTATGGAAGTAAAACTGCCAGCAACAGTCTTTCAACAGTTGATGCTGACAGTTTGAGGAATGATTATTTTGCAAAGTCAGCAAAATCATGGAGCAGTTGCAGTTGTTGGATGACTCATTCATCTGAAGTTTTGGTATGTGCATAAATTAATCAAACGACAACAGCGGACTGCCATATAATGGCTAGATTCTCATCAGCTGCCCTTACTAATCCCACAGTGTCCATTGATATTATACAGGAGGGATCAACACCTTTACCCACACCAGTGGCTGTTTTTCTCTTTTCCTAAAGTCAGAAAACAAGATAAACAAGTTTGATCTTCTCTCTTCCTCACAAGCCTTAAATTTCAGTGTCACTTACTGAGTGGGTTTATTTACGAGCAAAAGCTATAAAAAGACCCGAGTTATCTAAATTTATTACCCATATTTCCATAACAGATCAGTTAGCAATTGTCGGCTGATTTTTCTTTTCAAAGGCTTGCAAAAAATAAAGGATTGCTCGAAGCTGAAAGAAGCTAAAACTGTTCTCTTTTTCCCAAATAACATGAAAGGAAAATGTCAAGCATTGGCACTTGATGTTCCGCAAATCCAGGCTTGTTACAAAAGGTGAGGAGATGAGTTTTTAGTAATGTAGCCAGCTCTTTTTCAGAGAAAGTACATTTTAATGCTTTCTGGACAGGAGTGTCCTGTTCACTGCTATGTTTTAATCAAGATAATACTAAGTATAAGTATTTATCTTTTAACTGAATCGTTCAATGGATGTCATTAGTGGCAATGCCAGCATTTGTTGTCCTTCCTTAATTACCCCTGAACTGAATGGCCTGCTGGACCATTTCAGAGTAAATTAAGACTCAACCACATCACCTTGGAGTCACGTGTAGTTTGGACTGGAAAGGCTGGAGGATTTCCTTTCCCGTCAGAAACTAAAGCATCAAATTTTTCTTATTACAACAATTAATGATTGTTTTTATGGAGACTAGCTTTATGTTCCAGGTTTTTTAATTAGTTGAATTTTAAATTCCACCATTGCAAAGCTCCTTGGGTGACAGCAAATGCAACAAGCAGCTGGCAGTTGATGTTCACCACTCAGAGCAAAATCTTACCTATGGTGTTTTAGAAAATATTTTTAGCTATCAAATAAATCAAGCCAAGTTGGACTGTAGAGGTTCAAGAAAGAGCTCACAACTACCTTCTCAAGGACAAATAGGGATGGGCAATAAATGCTGGCCAGCCAGCAACACCCACAAATGTTTTTTAAAAAAAATAAAACCAAATTCTTTTACTTGTTTCCTCTGAACATTAACCTAGGCTTCTAGATTACTAGTCCAGTGACATTGCCAATACACCACCATCCTCCTTGTTGACGATAGGATTATCCCATCCATTCTAAAAACAGAAGGCTGCGTTTTGTAACAATTGTCTTAACATGGATCATCAATGAAACCCGAGATATACTTTAGCATAAAGTGGCATGAACATACTGGCGTATGGGGTAATGCAGATCATTACCCCATACGGCAGTATACTGAGGTTTTTCCTTAATATTGATGCCAGGAGAATTAATGCACTTGAGATGTCTTTTATTCCTTAATCTCTGTTGAATGTGTATTTTGCTGGATTTTACTTTAGAAAACAATGGCGAGATCAATAGCACAAATTGCACAGTAGCTTGCAGTGAGTTCAGATGTATGGTTATAAGTGGAAAATCAGAATGTTGCCTTTGAAGCTGTCCTGCTCCATTGTAAATGTTACGTCGAGATCTGTATCCCCAATTAAATACATTGAACTGCTTGAAGTTGCTGCACTGATGTCACAGATTGACTAAACATATCACAAAATGTTAGGGTTTGTCTATCCAGTGTGGATACACTTTTATCAGTGCACTAAATCTTAATTACTAGCAAGCAACCTATCTAACACTGAAAATTAACTTTTCTATGTGAGGAGTATCATTTCTAAAGGTATTAATTATTGTTGGAGACTAGTTTAGAAAATTAATTAAATTTTACCCATTCCTCTAGCTTTTATTTTAAATCTCTGACTGAATTTAGCTTTTCTTAACTCTGTTTATTTGCTTTCCTCACCTGATTCACATCAAATTCAGTATTCTATTCATTTCCTGTTTGGGACTCTGTGCTGCTCATTAACCATCCTTTCAGTTGGTTCAGGAAACGCTCAGATACTGGTTCCCTTCACGTGAATCCTCCATCCCCCGTAGAGGGCATCGTGAAGTTTGGGAGGGTTGGCTGACAGGAATTCCAGTGCAAAACTCCTTGGGCAAGAACAAATATAACAGCTAGCGATTGATGTTCACCACTCAGAGCAAAATCTTCCCCATTGTGTTTTAGAAAATATTTTGCAGCTAACAAACAAATCAAATCAGGCTATGACAGTTTTGCAATTACTAGACATCTGTCAATGAAACCATCTAATCTTTTATCAGTCAATAATATGTTTGATATATCTACATTTCGAAAACATAACTTGCCTTTATGTAGTGACATTAACAAAGTAAGCTATTCAAAGGTGTTTCACATTGACTGTCATCGGGCAAAGATTGACACTGAGCTACATAAAGAAATATCAGGAGAGATGGAAAAATAGCTTGGTCACAGAGATGGGGTTTTCATGAGTGTCTCTGAAATGAGCAAAATTAGGAAAAGAATTCCAAAGATTAGGCTCCCAGCAGCGCAGCAGTAATTGTGGATCTCTTGAAAACAGATCTCAGAAGATCAAAAAAAGATGCTGGACCTAAAAAGAAAAATTGTGTATCCTGCAAATCTGAAATATAAACTGAAAATGTTAAATGGTCAACTAACTTTGAAGAGGAAGGCTGATCAATCCTCTTCAGGGATTTATTGTTGTCAGATGTACCTAAGTACAGTGAAAAGTTTTGTTTTGCCAGCAGTACAGGCAGATCATAGCAACAAGGACACATCGATCATAGGGTGCTTAGCAGAGTGAGGCATACAAAGTTACAGTTGCACAGGAGGTGCACAAAAGCAAGGTCAATATTAGATTTGAAATTAGTGAAGTTCATTCATCATTCTAAAAACAGTATGGAAAAAGCTGTTCTTTAACCTGTTGGTGTGTGTGTTTAAGCTTCTGTATCTTCTGCCTGATGGAAGAGAGTTGGAGAGTGGTGGGAGGAGTCTATGATGACATTGGCAGCCTTTTCACTGCAACAAGAAATGCAGATGAAGTCTGTGGATGGGAGGCTGGCTTGTGTGATGGTGTGGACTGTATACACAACCTTTTGTAGCTTCTTACAATCCCAGGCAGAGCTGTTGCCATACCAAGCTGTTATGCACACAGATAGAATACTTTCTACGGCATCTGTAAAAGTTGGTGAGGGTCCTTATGGACATAATGAGGTTCCTAATCCACCTGAAGAGGAGGAGGCATCGTTGTGCCTTCTTGACTGTTTCATCTACGTGGGAGGTCTAGGATAGATGGTTGGTTATTATTACGCCTAGGAACTTGACCCTCTCAACCCTCTCCACTTTAGTTCCATTGATGTAGACAGGGGCTTGCCTCCTCCTGCTCAAAATGTTAGCTGAGCTTTTTCCGTCAGCTATTGAATGAGCTGCTATCTCTAGTACTGTACTTGCCAATGATAAGTTTAACTGTACCCATCTATAAAATGAAGTTTCCCTGTTACAGGAAATATATTATTAAGCTGGAGAGAGTTCAGAAAATGTTTACCAGGATGTTGCCAGATATGAAGGGCTTGAGTTATAGGGAGAGACTGGATAGGCTGGGACATTTTTCGTTGGACCATAGGAGGTTGAGGGGTGATCTTATTTATTAAATCATGAAGAGTATAGATAAGGTGAATGGCAGGGGTCTTTTCCCTAGCAGGGGTGGGTGGCATTTCAAATTCGGGGGGGCATATTTTTAAGGTGAGAGGAGAAAGATTTTAAAAAGACATGAGGGACAACTTTTTTTTAACACAGAAAGTAGTTCATGTGTGGAATGAACCTACAGTGGAAGTTGTAGATGTGGGTACAGTTACAACATTTAAAAGAAATTTGAATAAAGAAATATTTCGAGGGATATGGGCCAAGTGCAGGCAGGTGGGACTGGTTTAGGTTGGGATTATGGTTGGCATGGAGTGGTTGAACCCTGTGCTGTATGACTCTATTGACTCTAAAAGAAGAAGAAATTTGAAATACGGTTCTTAGCAACTTTAAGGGTCTTCCATTTATGAAAGTTGTAGTTACATTTTCTGATATTTGTAGTATGAGTAGAGATTTGGAATTAAACACAGTGCCACCTAAAGGTGCAAGTCCATGTCTTCAGTTGGCCATATTGTACTGATTATTATTAATTCGTGAAATAATTAATTTTAATGAGTTTCTATTGTATTGAAATTATATGTTGAGGCACCAGACGGAGAATAACCTTCTGCTGCAGTGAAAGTAAAATAGGTACCTTCCTTTTCGAAGGCCAAGGAATGCATGTGTGATTTGTAGTAGGCTGCATACAAGTGTCACCCCAGGTTCTAGTCAGATTGGAAATAATTGGAGAATTCCCTGGTCAATCATTTCTGGAGATCACAATGCTGTAGCTACTAGGATTGATTTTATGCACATCATTTGTATTTTATGACTCCTCCACTTGGTGCATTTCACTCGACAAATAATCCTGCTCTTATCCAGAGATATTGCTGCAGATTTGGTCATGTCTTCTGTTTGTTGTAGTTTGCAGAGCCTCAAATTAAATAAACTCTGATCTCTATGAAATATGTACACTGTTTGCCAGAGTTTCCACTAACCCCTCCATCTCTGATACACACAATGGCATCAGCTTAAAATAAGTTTCTTATGTTACCTTTCTTCACAAATTTGTGAATGTGAACACCTTGTACTTGTCTGTAGCTAATATGTCATGACATATGCAAGCCCCAGTTGGGCATGAAATATCTGGCAGTCTCACTTCTGCATTCAGTCACCTACACCCATTACTCTCAACAATTTGAGGGCAAACTACAGCTTCAGATGTACTCCTCCTGTCTGACATCCAGTGCAAAGGAGCAGAGTGTGAACACTTGTCCTGTTCTAGCTGTGTGTCTTACCTTCCATTATAACAGTGACTATTCTTCAAATAATTAAATTGGGACATCCTGAAGTAATTAAAGACTTTTTTGTTTCCATTGTTAATGCTATTATCGCATAACACCTTGTGCCTCAAGCTCACCAAGTTTATGACAGTACCTTGTACATTACTGTACATCCAATTCAAATCAACATCTTTTTTGGCAATATCACTAATTTTAATTATTCTTATTTCTGATAGGAATATAACTTCACTGTTTTCCTCCTTCCTGTCCTACTCTGCTTTGCAATCTTGTGTGCTGTTGCCAGTTTTCTGATCTTTCCCCTTTGCCATCTTCATTTAAGCCCTCTTGCACCATTCAAGCTATTGTACTGGTCCCAGATCTATTCAGATGGAACCCATTCTTCTCAACATCTCTCTCCACTACTAGAATAGGCTCCAATGTTTAAAGGGTTTAGAGTTTAAAGCCTTCATTTCAATATATCCAGGCAGGTCTTGCAATCATTTTGTCATACTCATCCACTGAATACTGCATGGAGCCAAGAGTTGTATTACTATCTTCTTTTGTCTATCACAATTGCTGAAACTCTGTCTACAGTATCTCGATTTTCTTTCTTTCTTTGTTATATATCTAACATGGAATACAAACTTTAGTTGTTCCCTTCCCCTGTTCAAAATCAGTGCAGACACAATGGGCCAAATGACTTACTTCAATGTTTCTGTACCTGAGAACAGTTCTCATCCAGATACCCGTGTCAGAGGGTCAAGATGCCAGAAAGGGTCTGGTACCCAGTAAAAGTTAACAGGACTGGAAGCAATAGGAAATGTTATTTAACAAATAAAATAAAAAGTTTTATTTCACCAAACCAAACCTATTCTCTTTTTAAACAAGCCTTTATGGACTCGAAAGCAAATTTTATGCATCACCTATGACTGGAAGTGTGTATAAATCCTACAGGACACTCATAATTTCTCCCAAAGAGCGTAATGAATCAGCAACTTGTTCAGTAAAGGTGAATTCTGTCCCTGAGCTGCATTAGTTTGTTATTAGTGGATTAGCATGAGCAGGAGCCTGTGTAGAAATCTGACAAGTTTGTTGCATCTATAAAACTTTAATTTGAAGCTCATCTCTTGGGACTGAGACAAGCAACACATAGTGTGCAAAGCAAATACTTGTTTATGGACCATTCCGACTTTGTTCACAAGCAGATTGATTAGCAATATTAACACAATTATCCTGCAACTTCTCCAGTCCCATGAGTATGAAATAGCTAGAAACAAAATGAATGGACCTGGTTGGAGAACAACATTAATTATAAAGGTTTTGAAGGCAACAGTAGAGTAATCTCTCTGGGACATAAATGAACCAGACATTTGATTGAAACAGTTAGCAATCATAAAACTGCAGTCGAGGTTAAATTGTTTTGAGCTATGGAAATGAACATATTAAAGGTTATATTTCCAACTGCGAGGCAGTTGAGCCATGCCACCATTCAGTGACTCCATGGCAGAATTATGTGACGCAGGAAGAATAGGTCTAAAATGATTGCAGCATCATTAACAAAAGCAAAGGCAGAAGAAGACATTTCACAGCAGGAGGTTTGTGAAGAAGAATAAAGACATGGAGAGAGCTCATTAAGGATGAATCAGAGACCCACAAACATTTGAAGCAACTAAGTGTGGAATGTATCTAGCATCTAATGACTCTGTTATAAACTGAAAATGATCTACAGTCAAGTTACTGCTCCAGGTTAAAACACCCAATGTTTCCAAAAGAATTACTTTCGGAGTTTTCCAGGGAGAAATTACCCTTGAGTGCACATGCTGATTTGCCAAATGAATACATGGGATATTAACATAATGTCAAATTTATAGCAAAGCAACAGGCCATTTGGCCCAATCAGTTCATGCTGGTATTTATGCCTCCTCTCACCTTACTTTACCTAATCTAATTATCATAAACTCTACCCCTATGTACTCCAGTATCTTCTCCTTAAATCGACACTCCTCACCACGAACACTTCCTGTAGTACTGAGTTCCACATTCTCAGCATTCTCTGGGAAAGAGGTTTTCCTGAATCTCAAATTAGATACATTAGTGACTATCTTATATTTATATCTGCACTAAATAGGTGTGCATGCACATGCTTAGCCACAGATAATTTGAATAGATTTTAGGATACCTTAAGCTGGTTTTGATATTTAGCTTACAGTATTAGTAAACTATATGTAAACTGCAGATATTGATGCAAATGAAGACTAGGAAAGTGCAAGATTATATCTACCAATCTGCTAGCTCTTAAAGAAAACCTACTGCTGATGAAAAGTTATTGTAAATAACACGTGTAAGAATACAATACAAGAGGTCCCAATCTTGTTTTAAACAAAAATAAGAATTCTGTAAATTCTCAGCAGGTCAGGCAGCATCTGTACAGTGAGAAACAGTCAATATTTCAGGTTGAAGACCTTTCATCAGCACTGGACAATCTTTGTGAAGCGAAGATTTGAAGCAAGCATGGAAATAGGGAAGCGCTGGTGAGTTCAGCGTGGGATTCAAACCCCCCATGTTGTAGCTGAGGTAGATGCTGGGCCTAACACTTCATCCTCCATTCAGTAACACAAAACTTACAAATTTGCCGTGGTTTGGAAAATAATTGCCAAAAGTCTCTTGTCAGATGGGGAGCTCAAGAAGATGAAAAGACAGAGAGGACAGAACAAATGGAAAAGCCTGTGAAAGGTTCAAGCTTTGTGAAAGACTGAGAGATTAAATGACAAAAGGGACAAGTGGTAGGAGAATAGATATGGAAACAGGATAGGTCCAAAGGAGGTGTAAACAGGAAAGCAAAATCATCACCAACAATTTTTCAAAACAAAATGACGACACGGATTGAACTCGATGTTGAGTCCAGAAGACTGGAAAGTGTCTAATGGGGAAGGATGAGGTGCATTCCTGGAGTTCCATCAGAACACCATAGGAAGCTGAGGACAGGCCATTCAGAGTGGTTGGGCAGGGCCAAATCATTCAAATGATGGGTGAACAGAAACCTGGGCAACCCTTGGAGGGAGAGTGGTGGTGTTCTATCAAGTGATCATCCAATCGGAAACCTTGCTTAAACCTTATTCCTATATTACAGCCGTGACATGACATTGAAAGTGATTCCTTGGCTGTGAAGCATTCAGAGGTCTAGATATTGTGAAATATGCTATATAAATGCAAATCTTTTTTTTAATCTATTCAATTATCATTTCCAACACTATTGCAAATATATCCTCATCTCCTTGCAAATACAATATGTCTTGCTGTCTCCATTTCATTTCAGAGTAGCATGATAGGTATTAGGCTGTTCTAGCACAGACTTAATACCAACATTATAGAATCCCTTCAGTGTGGAAACAGGCCATTTGGCCCAAAACATCCACTCCAACCCTCTGAAGAGTGACCGACCCAAACCCATTCCCCTACTGCTCTACTTTCCCCTGACTGGTGCACCTGACCAATACATCCCTGAACACTATGAGCAATTTAGCATGGCCAATTCAACTAATCTGCACATGTTTGGTCTGTGGGAGGAAGTCCATGCAGACACAGGGAGAATGTGCAAACTCTACACAGGTAGTTGTCTGAGACTGGAATCGAACCCATATCCCTGGTGTTGTGAGGCAGCAGTACTAATCACTCAGCCACCATGCCAATATGATGGTCAAATGGCCTGCCCCTACGACTTGAACAAACTTGCTTCATCTGCTTCCACAGAAAACATTTACTAGAGCTTTATGAATTGTGATGAAAAGCTTTTGCTATAACTTGTTGCTCAGTGGATTCCATACGTATTATAAACTATTTTCAATTTGCAAGAGAGGTGGTGGCACGGTTGCTCAGTGGTTAACACTACTGCCTTGTAGGAGTGGGGACAGCCTCTGGTGACTGTCTGTTCTGGAGTTTGCACATTCTCCCCATGTCTCTGTGGGTTTCCTCCAGGTGCTTCAATTTCCTCTCACAGTCCAAAGATGAGCAGGTTAGGTAGATTGGCCATGCTAACTTGCCCATTGTGTCTGGGAATATGCAGGCTGAATGGATTAGCCATGGGAAATGTTGGGTTACAGGGATAATGTGGATGGGATGCTTTTTGGAAGGTCAGTGTGGACTCGATGGGTTGAATGGCCTGCTTCTACACTGTAGGGATTCCACATCCACAACTGCACTCACCACTCCTCTGGTTTCCATCCGTTTGCTGCTAAAATGCACTTTCATGTCTTTGTTAGCTTTAAATGTGACTTTTCCAATAGATCCATGGCTGGTTTTCCCACATCTTCCACATCTATTTACCTTAAAGTTTAAGGTCATTTTAAATCCTAATGATAATATCCTAACTTCAAACTCCCTCCCCCACCCTACTCCCCAAACAAGACCTGCCTATTCTGTGCTTACTGCTTTATATTTATTGACTCCAGCACCTTGATTTTTAAAATTCCCACTTTGTTTTCTAATCCCTTCACATCTGAAATCTCCAACCTCAGACCTTATGTGATATTCATGTTCCTCTAAGGCTGGTTTCATGATTTCAGTCATTGGATTTCAGTGATTCAGAACGAAGGGTACAAATTCTGAAAGCTCTATCTCTCTCTCCCTCTTTCTGCTAAAGAAACTCCTTAAAAACAACCATTTGAATATGTGGCTTGGAGTAACATTTTAATTGATGATGCTTTTCGAAACAATCTTGGGCCATTTGACTGCATTAAAGGCACTATATAGTGACAATGGAGATCTGGTGACATGGAGTGTAGCATCCCTGCCTCTGACTTAGAAGCTTCAAATTCAAATCCAACCCCAGGACCTGATGGGCAAGGACAGAGTGGTCAAAACATGGCCGAACAGGTTGATCATCAATCTGCTAATCCTTTCAATTGATGGAAAGCTGTAAGCACAGGAGAGATTCCTGGTCAACCACATGACGCAGTTAACATTGGAGTCTCTACCATCAATATCAATAGGTCCAGACTGTAGCAGGAATATAGAAGTGCATGTTGCCATGGCAACATGAATTCCCTGAGTGATCTGTAATATGCCATCATAGCTACAAGCTGTTGTTCTTGGGCGTTTTCAAAAAGTGAAGAACAATAGCACTGAAAAGTACTTCTTTGATTGTTCAGCTAGGGTTTGTTTACAGCAGTGTTTTGGACTTTAACTTTCAAATCATGGGGCCTCTGGGGCAATTCTGGAGAACTTGGGAAGTTGAACTAATGCTGCAATGGGACACGTTCCCTCAGGGTGATCCAACATTGACCTTCTCTTCTTCAGCTGGAAAAAACCAACCAGAGCAAGGTTCAACAGACCAACTTAAAAACAACCAAGTAGAAAATGGAAATTTAAAATAATAAAAAGAAAGTCAAGCCTATTTCCCTTTAGCTTTAAATCGATTATCAATAAAATGCTGTTGTATGATTCAGTAGTGGTTATGATTCAAACTTACCAGCCCCAGGGATAATAGTGAAACTTTCAGTCTATGCGACACATGTAATGGCAGTACTGTTATGTCCAGACCAGCAGCAACAGCACAGATGAGACTTGGGGGCACATAAAACTTTTATTGGCACTATAACAGCTTCTCCAGAAATAAACATAAATCTGATTCATAAAATGTCTAAGTGCTGGGAGTGGAAGAACATTTTAGCTCAAAATGAGTTGGTATGCAAATCAGTCTCAGTCCCAACTTTGCAATCTGGGTCATTTATCTCACTTCTTTTTCAATTCTTTCACATTTTGTGATGCTGTTGTATATTAAATAGTTGGGTCATGAAGCCAATCAGTATTTTGGTTTATTGCTTTTATGGATTGAGGACTGAGGACTACTGTCCCTTTTATAACCTGTTCCAAACTTTTCTTTAATCAATACTTAGCATGGCAGTAAGCCAAATGTGCTTTGTTGTTTCAACTTTTGTTCAGTCAATCATAACCTTGCCTTTGTATCTGGTGTTGTGTCTTCAAGCTTTACTCCAGACACTTGAGTGCGTAGTCCAAGCTGATAGTCCCAGTGCCAGTACTGCCATAGTGTGGTACTGTCAGAGGTGCCATCATTTGAGTGACGCAAAAAGGCATTGATCTCATCCCTGATGAGGTGTGAAAGACTGCCCTCTAGGGTAGGTGAGAGAAATCCCACAGTGCCATTTTGAAGACAAGCTGGAGTGTTCTCTCTGGCAATCTGGCCAATATTTATCCGTTAACCACAGTCATTAAACATAGAGTATCTGATCTTTATGATATAGCTATTTGTGGGAACTTGCGGTGAATGATAGTGGCTATACTTCAAAGGTAAAGCTTTTTGGGATATCCTGAGGTTATGAGAGGCACTACAGAAATGCAAGTTTTCTTTACTGTGACCGACAGGCACCTTTACAATATATTCATGGTAAATGATATGGATTACCAAGTGTTGCCGACTGTTCTAATGCATGGTACTATATTTCATTGTAATCAAAACATCTACACCTTAACGCAAAATATTTAAATATACTGAAAATCACTTAAGACTTATAGATCTTGATCACCTTAAAAGTGCATGAGGTGGTATTTTCTTTGAATATCATGCCCATGGCCATTAGACTGTATTGAATTATGTTTACTTACTTGGAACCATATACGTAGTTGATAGGTTTTTATGGAAGATCTATAATAACACCCATATCATTAATAAGCTTCAAATTCCTAGGCAATTTCTGATCTATGTGACATTCACACTCCTTCAGGGTCAAACAACATCTTGCAGCCTTCATAAAATGATTAAATATTTTAAACAGATCATGCTTATACATCCATTGTCCCATGAGACTGATACTGTTATCGTTTTTGTCAGTGAGAGTTTCCATCTGCATTTGTCATTCCCACATGCATCTATGAATTATCAATCAGCATGTCAAAATTCAAAGTAACTGATGTTCTTTGGGTAGTTCTTGCGTGGTCTATCTGGAGCTTTTAATCAATGGTGATTTTTATATTCGCAAGTCTCACATAAATCTTGGCTCTTGCTGGCCATATTTTGTATTTTACACAAAAGCTCTGACAGAAACACTGGTTACATTGTCAACGCCCCTACCATTGGGCTAAGTAGGTAGCATGGGTATTTTAGGGGGATTTTGGTGAACTGTCATAGAGGCAAGTAAAGATTCCAGCTATGACAGCTACAAGAAGAAATCCATCCTGCATGGTAAAATCAGCTCACTGTAATCTGATCTGTCACCTTACATTATGGATATTTATGGAGCAATTCCGATGGGTGGAAGACTATAAAGAAACAAATTATAGGGCTTGGCTTTGCAACAGCAAACCTCAACTTTTGTTCTCAGATCAAATGAGTACTGTACCAAAACTGATCATCTAGAAGCAATGCTAAGCATTCAATGAATTCTGAAACCAGATCTGAGTGGGTAATGAATGTTTTGATGTATTGTTTTGGAATAAACACTGAGATTTCATTTTAAAGTTGGGGTTGTAAGATTTTGCTCCACAGATCAAAGTGAAAACCTAACAGTTGAACTATTCTCCGACACAGATAGGAAATCATGGAATGAAAAAATATAAATTGCTAAAAATCCTCAGCAGGTCACACAGCATATGGAGAGCTTGGAGTTAGCACTTCAGATCAAGTGACCTTTCCTCAGAACTAGGGGAAGTGAGAAATGTCACAGGTTTTAGCAAGTGAAGAGTGGTGAGCTGGAGGGAAGAAAATGGGAAGATCTGTGATCGGTTGGAACACAGGAGAGATGGGAATGTCAGACAGCACTGTGGCTCAGTGGTTAGCACTGGTGCCTCACATCACCAGGGACCTGGGTTCGATTTCATCCTTGAGTGATTGTCTGTGGGGAGTATGCACATTCTCCCCACACCTTTATGGGTTGCCTCCCACAATCCATAGCTGTGCAGTTTAGGTGGATTGGCCATGCTAAATTGCCCATACTGTCCAGGTATGTGCAAACTTGCTGGTTTAGCCATGGGAAGTGCAAGGTTACAGGGATGGGATGGGTCTGGGTGGAGTGCTCTTTGGAGGATTGGTGTGGACTCAGTGGGCCTAATGGTCTACTTCCACACAGTAGGGTATGTTCCAGTATGTTGCTGGACCAGAGGGAATGATGATGGGACAAAGACACGGAATGCTGGAGAAACTCAGCAGGTCTAGTAGCATCTATGCAGAGAAAAAACAGATTTAATGTGTCAAATCCAGTAGGAGTCCTTTTCAGAACACTCTCCACATCTGCTGTCAGACCTGTTGAGTTTCTCCAGCATCCTATGTGTTTTAGTTTTCACAGTATTTTGCTTTCATTTTAAAGAAATGTCTAAGGGAGGTGTGAATGCCAAACAGTGACCAGCTGCTATCTTACAAGGCAGAAAGATTTCAACAAGAAAAGGACACAAAATGGGGGCAGAGATTACAATGTGAAATTGTTGAACTCATTGTTGTGTCCAGAAAGCTGCAACATGCCTAATCAAAAAATAAGGTGCAGTTCTTCATGTTTATGGTCAGCATCTTTGGTTTTCATGGTGGCTCAGTGGTTAGCCGTGCTGTCTCATAGCACCAGGGATCCGGGTTCAATTCCAACCTTGGGTGACTGTGTGCAGCTTGCACGTTCTCCCCATGTCTGCGTGGGTTTCTGCTGTACTGCAGTTTCCTCCAACAGTCGAAAGACATGCAAGTTAGTGGATTGGCAATGCTAAATTGCCCTATAGTGTTCAGGGATGTGTAGGTTAACTGCCTTAGCCACGGGTCCTGTAGGGTTACAGGGATGGTCTGGGTGGAATGCTCTTCAGAGGATGGGTGTGGACTTGTTGGGCTGAATGGCCTGTTTTCCACACTGTGGGGATTTTATGATATATGATTTCACCTGAGGTGCTGATTATTAGCAGTATTTTCTGTTTTTATTTCAGAATTCCAGCAACTACAATATTTAACTTTTGAAGGACATTATGGTGCAGAGGAAGAGGCCATTTGGCCAATGTACTCATGCTGTCTCTTCAATAGAATAATCTCTTTAATCTCTTTCCTAATACCCTGCAAACTTTTCCTTTTTGGAAGTTGCTGTTTCTATCATCTGTCGAGGAAATTAGTCCAGTTAATCAGAGCTGCCACACTGCCACCCTGGTATTTTTACCCATATCTGTAGCCTCTGGTTACCAACCATCCTGCCATTGAAAACTGCTTCTCCATATCCAATTAAACTTTGAAGATCTTCTGCCGCAGTGGTTTGCATTCCTACTTTTGAGTTAAAAGCTGCAGACTCAAGTCCCTAGAAGATGCATTCCTAAAGCCTACAGATCAAATATCAATCTCCCAATTTTTCCAATACATGCCAGTGAAAGCTGGTAAAAGAAGGAGAGTTTCCCGGTCAACCACATGTTGGAAAGAAATTTGGGGCCTCTATTGTCCCTGTTCATAGCACCAGACTACAACATGCATATTGAAGTGCATGTTGCCATAGCAACGTGGACTCCTCGAGTGAACTTAATGCACCATTGCCACACCCCCATAATGATGAGATGAGACACAATATCTAAACATTGAAAATTACTATCCAGCTATTTTATTAACCCTCTAAAGGTCACATAACATTTCCTCTAAACAAATGTTATAAATCCATCTAATTAAAGCATGATGATGAATATTAAGAAGTAATTTTTTCAGTGATTAAATTGTTAACAATCAGAGCTGTTGATAAGCCCAAGATATCACGATAATGTAAGAAATTCTAACTTCATCTTTCATAAAGCAATGGCCCCTTTAGTCAGAGGTTATATATTGAAGGTAAAATTTCACCACTGTTCAGTGATTCTGGACTGAAAATTCTGGTTTTTTTCAAGCATTATTTTCAAATAATTAGTTGATTACTAGGGCATAACCACATTTACGACTGAAGAAGCCTTGTATGAAGTGTACCCATAGTTGTAATGTAGAAAATGTGACAGCCAATTTGCACACAACAAGCTTCCAAAAGCGACACTGTGAAGGTGACCAGATGATCTTTTTTTTTAAAAGGGATGTTGATTGAGAAATAAATATTAGCCCAGACACTGGGCATAATGCCCCTATATTTCTTTAAACTTGATTGACTTGAGTGTGCTGAAAGTGCTTCAGTTTAAGGTCACGTGGAAGACAGATCTCAAAACAGTGCTGCGCTGGATTGTCACCTTGAGATTTTCTTGTGAACAAGTTTTTGGAGCGGTACTGGAATCTCTCGATTCAGAGGCAAAGGCACGACCAACTGAGCCACCATGGCTGAGGAAGAAAAAGTTAAAAAGGCCCAAAGGCTCCAGTTTAGATATTCTATGGACAGAATTTATTTTCACCCCTGTGGTGAGTGAGTTTGATGATGGAAGAGACATTTAAACAGGTGGGAGGGTGGAAAGTGAAGAATCTAGTTACCTCTCCTCTAATTAGGTCTGTGGCAGGAAGACCCATGGACAGCTTGTCATCCAACTGCTTGTGGATCTCCTTATTAAAGCCCACATAATAAGGGCTTTAATAAGAGCTACAGAATGCGGACAGGGACTTGACAAGGAAGGCCAAGAATTAAACCCTGTCAGGCTTTCTTGTGGGCTTCCAGGGGAGGAGAAGTTTCCATGTTCGAAGGCACTCCAGTGCCTGCTTGAGGGATTTTCCCTCAGGAGAAAATGGAAAATGCCAAGAGCTAACCCTCAGGTGCTGTGGTGGTAATGTGCTGGTGCCTCTATTGTTAGGCCAGAAGTCCTCGTTTCAAGTCCCACCCACTCCAGAGGTGTATCATACCACACCTCACCAAAACAATTAAAAAGAAGAGCCAGTCTCTGCCCTTTCTGCCAATACCACCCTGCTCCTCCTGGACTTCACTCTACAAAGCCCAACCTAACCACCACTACCCTATCCCTGGGGCCATTGGTGATCTTCAGCCTCTGATGCCAGTGGGGCTGCAGAATAACAATTAAGTGTCAGTCTCTGACTGGCCAGAAGCTCTGGGATGATGGGACTTCTGCCCCATGGAACTTGATCATGGGGAAGGTGAGTTGCTGTCCAGTTAAGTGTTTCATTGGCATTTAATCCAATTGGCTATCCAGAAGAGAGGCAATATTGGATTCTAGCTACTCTCCAGCTAGCTGGTGGGCATCTGCTGCCTCCATTAAATATCACTTGGTTCTTGTACCTTTATTAAATGCCAACAAGAGTAAGTGTTCCATATTCAACTTTATTTTGCAGCTTCCAATGTCCAAATTCTTTGTTGTATGACTTTTGAAACATTATATTGTTAACTTGCTACTCCAGAAATATAATCTTTTTATGTATAATCAATTAAGATGCATTTATTGAATAGTTTTGTCAACATTAGAGCAATTATTTCACCTTGTGATCTGAACACAACCCGACAACGCAATCTAAATACTTCTAAAATTTACCTGGAATTCATTTAAATCTTCAGGAATTGCAAACAATGTCACTCATGCAATCAGATTGTTGAAATGTTAATAGAGAGAGTACTGATGCTAATTCAATCTCTCTTCCAACCGTGCCACAATACTCTTGGCAGTTTAATTTTCTCTCAGAGTGCACTGGTTAATGTGTCTAAAGAAAATTCTTGTTTGCGCTTAGTTAATGTAGTTACTATCAGCACAGTGACATGGGGCAGCATGGTGTAATAGTGGTTAGTACTGCTGAGTCACAGCACTAAGGACCCAGGTTCGATTCCAGAATTATCTGTGTGTTGTATTCACATTCTCACCGTGTAAGTATGGGTTTCTGTGAGGTGTTCTGGTTTCCTCCCACAGTCCAAAGATGTGCAGGTTAGGGTAGATTGGCTATGGGAAATTACTCCATAGTGTTCAGGAATTTGTAAATGGAGGTATACAGGGATAGGGTGGGGGCAGGTCTGGATGCTCTTCACAGGGCTGAATGGCCTCTATCTGCATTGTAGGGACTCTAAAGTTCTATCCCGACCTGAAAGCAGATGGTTGTCAGAAACCAGCCACTACAGCCCTTATACACTGCTGCAAGAGTTCCTCAAGGAAGAACCCTCCATCAAATTACTTTGAGCTGCGTCACTGTTTCTTGATCATAATGCTAGGAGTGGAGCTGTTAGTTGGTCAACTTCAAGTGTGCGTTGTGTTAGTCTCATAGCTAGTATGCAATTTGCATTTATCAGACATGCTCAAAATAACATTAGTGTTACACAACATGTAACCAACGAGTACTCTCAATTTCCATCTTACCAGGCCACTTGCAGCAGAACACACAGAAATGTGCAAAGATTTTAGCCAAATTGTTTGTACTAATGCAGACACAGCACTGCCTTTATTTTTAATATATAGACATATAGGTACCAGGATCTGTAATGGAAGCCTATTGAATCTTTCAATATTACATTACTCACATCTAGTACTTAGTTTATGGAAACTTGCCGAACAAAAATCTATCAACCATAGATTTGAAATTTTCTCTGAACACCCAGTTTGAAAGTTTTATTTGGGTGAAGGTTCTATCCCCTTGTTTTGGGCATGTCCTCTCACATGCACGCACACACATGGAAATAGTTTCCATGTACCAAATAAACTCTTTCAATCATCTTAAGTACCTCTCTCAGTCTCAATGTTTAAAATAATGTCTGCACCCTTCTGTATAATATGGCTATCCCTCATTTGATTTCATGTTAATGTTCAGAGTTATATCTGAGCATCGATGCACTCTAACTCACAACAGAGCATCTCTTGCCATATGTTGCATTACATGGTGTCACAGAGAAAATAAATTGCATTTGCATTGCATTTTCAGCTGGTACAGCTGTTGCAGAACCTTCTGTCTTGTGCTAATCTATGATATCACTTCTGAAGCAACACCCAATTTTATCATCTAGGATGCAAAAAGAAAATTGGTGTTTTAATGGAATTTAAAACTGAAAATAGCTGTCTGCTGATTAAGAGGTAGGCAAGTCGGGAATATACTGTATGGATCTAGAAAATGTGTTGCTCACAAAATACTGTCCCACCATTCTTCAACAGATTTGATTGACTTAGATCTGCAATGTAGGAGTGGCCACAAGTCTATCCTTTCAAATATGGCATCTCCTCTATAGGAGATAACCAGGAGAGATGGAATCCATCAGGGTCTGAGTGATTTGGGCTGCAGCGAGAGGAATGTCAGAATTGGGTGAGAAGTCTAGTGAGGCACATCGCGATATTGATGTCATCTCACCCCATCTTTCATGCTTTTCATAAGCAATGTGGTGATATTTTCACTAGGCAGCAACAGTTTCCTGTGGACGGTGATTAATGCTTTTAAACGTCGGTGTTGATGGCCCAACCTGTGTCATTAATATTCGAGTTGCGACCTTACTAAACTCGCCCATCAAACTGGACATCGGGTAAACCCAACACAGAAACTGAGCGGCTGGTGGGGCTGAGCTTGGCTCTTGCTCCAAACGACCTTCACGTTGCACACTGGGCACAAGCATCTCAGGACAGTCTCCATGGGCACTGACCATACATATCCCATGTTGTGCGCTCAGGGACATGCGCCCAGCTCATGGACTGGACAAGGCTGCATCTCTGGGCTGTTCACTCTCTGTAATTGCGCTCACACACCTGAGCCTACCTAGTTGCATGCAGCATCCCGTTTTTGCATTTCCTTGCCCTGCCTATTGCAGGTATCCCCCCCTCAACCAGGGACACCAGGCTCACAGTCATACTGTCTTACCTTGCCATTTAACAGGAGCAGTTCTCGTTCCTTTTCCAAGAAAGGATATTATTCCATTGGAGGCAGTTCAGAGAAGTTTTACCAGGATGATCCTCTGTATGGGGGATTATCTTATAAGCAAAGATTATACAGGCTGGAACTTGACTGACTGGAGTTTAGAAGAATGAGAGATGATCTTATTGAAACCTATTGGGACTTGACAGAATACATACTGAGAGAATATTTCCCCTCATGGAAGAGACTAGGATCAGAGGGTATCATCTTAGAATAAAGATGCACCAATTTAAGACTGAGATGAAAAGGAATTTCTTCTCTCAAATGGTTGAGTGCATTTGGAACTCCTTGCTACAGGGAACTGTGAGACAAAGTGTTTGTGTATATTTGAGACAGACAGATAGATTCTTAATCAGAAGGGGAATCAAGGGTTACAGAGAAAATGCAGGAAGGTGGACATGAAGAACATTGGATCGGCTAAGAGCTGGCTTAAAGTGCTAAGCAGTCTACTCCTGTTCCTATTTCTTATGGTCTTACGTGAAGCGTGGGGTGAGATTTTACTGACCTGCATGAGGCAGTGGTCTGGTAAAATTGCAACTCACTGTGTCAGATTGGCTTCCTGACTATATCTTGCCTTCTGGGAATTTTACCAATGGTGGGAATGGGGTTGGACAGGCTGCCCATCCAGAGACAATTTGTCAGGCATTTTGCTATTGCTAAGTGTGGAGCTACTAACATTAAGAATGTACAAAAGGCCAGAATTGGAGGAGAGCAGTTATCTCAGAAGGTTCTAAGGAGGTTACAGAAATAGGGAGAGGTGAGGTCATTGGAGACTTTTGAGTTAAGGATGTGAGCAGTTGGCAGAATCTCCTGGGGAAGAAGATGAAAAGCTCAGTAAGAAGTTACTAGGTTTTAAATGAAGGTACTGCTGAGACACACAAAATTAAGATATGCTTCTGATGATTGGGACCCTTACTTTATAAGGGCAATATAAAGATTAACTATTTAAGGGTGGCACAGTGGTTCAGTGGTTAGCACTGCTACCTCACAATGCCAATGACCCCCCAGGTTCGATTCCAGCCTTGGGCAACTGTATGTGTGGAGTTTGCATATTGTCCTCATGTCTGCATGGGTATGCTCTTGTTTCCTCCCACAATCCAAAGATGTGCAGATTAGGTGAATTGGCCATGCTAAATTGCCCATAATGTTCAGGGAAGTGTAAATTAGGTGCATTAGTCAGAGGAAATGTAGAGTAACAGGGGAATGGGTCTGGGTGGGTTATTCTTCGGAGGGTTGGTGTGGACCTGTTGGGCCTAATGGTCTGTTTCCACATTATAGTGGTTTTATGGTATATTACAAGAACATTTTGCTGTCTCAGTGAAAAATATATTGTCTATAGTTTAGGGCTTTTCCCTTCCTTTATGTCATCTTTCCTTATGTAGAGAATGGCTCAAGAAATTGGGACCACAACACAATATTCAAATGTATGTAGCAGCAGAGATAAACCTCTCTCCAGCTGATGACTGAGCTTTTCCATTTTGATGTTAAGTTGTCACAGAAATTTGAGGGTGCATACGTGAGGATCAGTGGTCAGCACAACATCGTGGGCTGAAGGGCCTGTTCTGTGCTGTACTGTTCTATGTTCTATAAGTTATGGCAGCGAGTGTCTTACACAGTGAGTTATGTCACATGATCAGCTGCTTCCCAGCTCATTATAAAATGAGGTGTTGCGTGAGTTAGTCGCTAAATCACACATGGCAAGTTGGACGATGCTGTCACTTTAAAAAGATAATTCTCTCCTTGGTTTTTTTGAAGAGAGGTCGTAAAGGTAGGAGGTGCCAAAGTGTATAGTTTAACAATGGAAGGGGATCTGCAGCATCTGCAGTCCTCACTTTCTCCTAATGGAAGGGGATTGGTCAGTTCTCCTAGTTCAGGTTGTTTTTCTAATTTGTTTTAGCTGTAGCAGTCACAAGATGTGAGAGTCCAAGGGTTACAAGCTTCAATAAAGAATTCCTCTGACTTTCTGAAATCTCTCTCTAGATGTTGTTCTCTCTTGTCTATAAGAATCTGTGTTTGAATTCAACTTTTTGTCAACAAGTGTGTTTATGTGATTTTACTGTATTGGAACAGTTAATTGGTAATAGTGACTCTATCAGGTCAGTTAAATTAAGTTTCCAATAGTTAAGTTGTTCAAAGTTCCACTTTATTTTGTTTGTGTTTAAATAAATTCTGTTTTGTTTAAAGCTGAGTGGTTTGACCAGCTGCATCCCACCTGCAATATCCACTTCACATCTGTCTTTAAAAGAAGAAAAAGTTAGAGTCTAGGCTACATTAAAATATTTTGAAAGAGTCTGGCCTGGTCCATAACAAAAGTGAGCCAGAAATTCTCATCTACCAAATTTAAAAGTCAGCTGGACATTGTTTCACTCTCTGCAAGTCAGAAACTTCACAGGAACTAGTTTAAAGAGGCGTTTCCTGCTGAACATGTCCTGTGGCTATTTTTTTTAATTCAATCAAGGTGTCAGGGCATTGCTGGTTGGGCTATCTCTTGCCTCCAATCTCCAACTGAATGCCAGAGGTGCTTGCCAAGAAGAGAAAATTGACCCCAGATTTGCTGATGCAGTTTTACAGATACTGCCAGACACAGTCACTGAAAGAAGGTCCATCTGGCTTCTGAGGAATGGCACCAAGAGAACATCTTTTCAGGCCCACCCAGCTTTGGAGTAGATCACAGCACACATCAGTCCCACTGAGTTCAGCTCTGCCACTGCACAGGCATCTCACATACAGTCACAGCCTGCAAGCCTCAGCGTCACATGCACAATGCACACTCAAAGGCAATAAATGCTGGCCCAGCCAGCAATGCCCTGATCCTATGAATGAATTTTTAAAAAAAGGCTACAGGATACATTTAGCAGGAAACAACTCTTTAAACCCAGATCCACGGCTTCAAAATCAGCCTAGACACAGAGGGAGAGAAAGGGAAAAGGAAACTTTCTAAATGGCATGTCAGTGGCATAGGTGTACAGTCATTGTTGTAGGTTTTATTATACCAAGAGGACATGTGAAGGTTCACAATTATGAGATGTGGAGCAGTTTCCACTGTCGATAGCACGTGTTGTGTTTCAGTCATACACCCTGGAACCTCCCTCAATCAGCAAACTGGATGATTAGAAGTCACCTCATCCAAAGGGAAACGCACTGTAATTTGTGGGATTGTAGTTAAGGTGTGTTACAGGTGAAACTCAGGAATACTGAGGATAACAATAAAGGTCTCTGGGAGGAACCAGGGCTTTGGAATGTCCAGCTGGTGGACTCCACACAAAGCCATCTTACGGGAGTGATGGCGGGATCTGTGATGTTTCTATATAAGTCAGGAGGGAAACATTTCTGGGGTTCTCAAGGCTACACTACAACTTTAAAGTTCATGTTTGTGAAGTAAACAATGGCCAAGTCACATTTCAATTTACCATAAGTATGGAGCCAAATGGATGGAACAAACACACACTTTGTAGCCCATAGTACTGGTAATATTGTTAATGAGGATGCTCCGGCAATGCAAGAGTACAGTGAAGGCTCATTGCATTCTGAAGCAAGTGAGGGTGTCAATGTACAGAAGGAGCAGTCTCAGGATGTGGGATAACTTCAGTTTTGTTGATGAGGAGTGACCTCAGAGAAGTCGATATGACTTTGGCACAAGGACTATATTAGAGCAAACATTCAGGGGCATGAGGTAGTGTAAGCACTCACTGTCTCACAGCTACTTCAGCACTACTTGTTGTTTCAAGGCAAGGCTACGCAAAGATTTTGGCTTTCACAGAGGTGAGAAGATCAGAGCTCCATTTGATAGAAGAGTCAACAGCTACCTGATGATGGAGCAACACTCCAAAAGCTAGTGCTTCCAAATAAACCTGTTGGATTATAACCTGGTGTTGTGAGATTTTTAACTTTGTCCATCTCAGTCCAATGCCAGCTCCTCCACATAACTCTTTTTTGGGTTTTGATGAATCAAATACAAAAACCACTCAATTCTTGAGGAATACGACATGTCGCAAGCAGAGATCAGACAACCAAATGTGCAAATCAAAACACAACATGAGCAGAAAACTTCTCCACCCAGCTCAGTCATCCTAAAAGCAGGTGACTATAAGGTTATCTCTGATCTCTCTGGATCAGTACAGCACTGCCCTTTGTTCATCACATCGATGGACTTTTTTGCTCCATCTCAGAATCCTCACCCTCATCATCCTCCTCAAAAGGATTCTTGTCCCACTAGCATCCTCTCCTCTACCAACACATCTCTCTTTGGTGACTGAGATTATGGAGGGTACTGCACACTGCTATGAGGTGGGACACTTTCAGTGGTATCCTGCACAGCACTGCCTAATGAGTCAATGCATCAGAAATTCATTATCAGGGGCCTATGGTCTTTACAATGGCCCTAGTTGAAGCATGGGCCGGTGTTATGTTTCTCCTTGACAGCAATCTGAGGATTTCTTTGAGATCCCATCAGCCACGAGTGGATAGTCCTTGTCTCCCAGCAACCAGCCTTGTATGGACTGAGGGCCTTCGAAAATGGCTGACGCCTTTGAGTGGTGCAGGATGTAGACATTATGGCAGCTTCAGGGATATCTGTTGAGGCCTGCAGAATTTGGTTATTGTGGTCACGAGATTTGAACATGAGGAAGTGGAATCCTTTTCTGTTGTTGAAGACAGTGGGTTCGTGATAAGGTACTCTGATTGCTACATCGGTGCAATCAATTGCACCACGATCCTATGGAAGATCAGGAATGGCAAAGAGTCCTAACTGCCTGACACTCTATGTCTGGGGCGGGGTGGGGTGGGGTGGGGGTGAGAATCTCTGAATGAAATGGCACTGTCCCTGGACTTGCATTGGACCAACCACCTGATTAACTCTGGCCAAATAGAGGCTGACGAGCAAGGTTACATGCTCAGCAGCTGCTTGGTCTTTGCAGTCATTTGATATGAAGCGGTCCCCTCGCCATATGAGCAGGGAGAAGTTCATTGCAAAAGGTTGCCTTGAGAGCAGAAATCTGAGCTTTTGACCTTCGCTTGGTGAACTCATTGCACCCAGCATTATTGTTGGCACCTCGGGGATTGAACAATCTCACCAATAGTGAGCAGTTTACAGTAAGAGTTGAGGGATTAAGATTTGAAATGAGATTACTGCATGCCCTGCTAACCTCCACACTGCCCCCTCTCCGGGATGGACACGAACGTGGACACAGACATAGACACACACCTGACTTCTTGTACTTTGCCATGGAAATGTGATGATATGAACTACTTAGAGTAATTGTATCTCAGTGGGAGGTCTTACTCATTTCTGAGTCAGAACATTGTGGGTTCAAGTGATATTCTAAAAGGATGAACACAAAATATCTAGGTTGGCACTCCATTACAGTACTGAAGATGTGTTACTCTTTTGGAGGTGTAATCTTTTACATTAGATGTTTCACTGAAATTCCATTTGCCCACTCAGATCAACTTAAAAGATCCCACAGTATTGTCTCAAAGAAGAGCAAGTTACTTATTTCACCAAATGTGCCTTGTGTCTGTTCTTCAGTCAATATTGCTTAAAATCAAATATTAAAGAGATAAATACGGGGGATCTAAGATGGCGGCGATCTGAGAAGATCACACTGCAGAGCTTCGCATCGCAGCAGGAGCAGGATGGTCCTTTAACCCACCCAACCCAGGTCATCAGGATTTCTTGGGGCTTTGGAAAGATTGTGGAACCCGAAGAAACGTTTAAAAATTGACTTACCTGTATTTTCAGCTGTCCAGAAATGCCTAAAAAGGGAGGAGGAGCATCTGAGGCCTGGCCTGCAGCTCAGCCTGCAGCAGCCTCAGAGTCGATTACTCTCCAGGACCTGGTGAACCAGCTCTCGAAATCTCACGAGATGTTGAGGAAACAGATTGAAGAGAAGCTGGCTGCAGGCTCTCTCATGCTGCAGAAGCATGAGCAGCAGCTGAGAGACCTGGAGAAGAGGATGGATGAGGTGGAGCACAGGGTCACAGCGGTGGAAGCTGATGCCAGTTCATTCAAGGAAGAGATCCAAGCCCTGAAGATGCAGGTTCGCAATTTGCATGACCAAGTGGATGATATTGAAAACAGGGGCAGGAGAAAAAACATTCGGATCATCGGTCTGCCTGAGGGTAAGAAAGGTGAGTGGCCTGCGGAGTTTGTTGAAGATTGGCTACCGAAATTCCTTGACTTGGAGACTGGCATGAGAGGATTGAAGATAGAGAGGGCTTACCGGGTCGCAGCACGGAGGTCAGGTCTGGGTCAACGCCCTCGTCCTTTCCTGGTGCGGTTCCATCATTACCGGTATAAGGAGAGAGTCATGGAGGTTTCCAGACTCCAGGGGAAGGATCCAAAGGCCCTAATTTATGAGGGGTCTAAGATCATGTTTTTTCAGGACTTTTCAGCGGCAGTGATCCAGAAACGAAAATCGTATAATGGTGTCAAGAAAAGATTGAAGGAGCTTGGGATTCAGTACTCCCTGAGATATCCAGCAGTGCTTCAGATCACCTTAGATGGATTCATGCATCTCTTTGACACAACGGAGAAGGCAAGAGACTTTGTGGACAAACTAACCTAATTTAAACAATTGTAGTATGTATAAATATTGTTACTTGGGTATGCGTTTATCATTCTGTAAGAGAAATGGAGGAAATCCGGTTGGAGCTTTGTTTTTCCCCTTTTTTTTCCCTCTATTGATAATAATTTGGTTCAAACTATATCTGGTGGTGGTTAAGATGTACATTTTAAATTTCTAAGTTAGGACATACCAAAGGGTGGGCGGTGTATTTATTCCACCTGTTTTTTAATAAAAAAATTTTTTTTTATTCGTATCGATATTCTATGGGGTGTTTATTCTTTTTAGCTTGTGCTTACGATGCAGCTCTAGCTGGGAGAAGTGAAGATGGTTGAGATGGTTAGATGCCTATTTATGGGCAGTTCGGGATGGGTAGTTACCCCCTCCGGGCAGGGGGTGAGTTCCCCTACTCAGCGCTATTGGCGCTTTATATGTTGGCTTGTTTTCTGGTTTTTGTTGTTTTTTATTTTTAATAATTTTGTATGTTTGTTAAGTGTAATGGTTTTAGTTTATGTAGTTTTTATATTTGGTGGACCATGCAACACTAAGGCTCAGCAATTTGTGGTTTGGGTTCCTCCTCTCTGGAATTTAAATGTAATTGCAGAAGATTATGGCTAATGATTTGATTAAATGGTGTACCTGGAATATCAAGAGAAGTCACTCACCAATTAAGAGGAAGAAGGTACTCTTGAGTCTTAGAAAGGAGAAGGTGGATATTGCTTTGTTACAGGAGACACATTTGGATGACAAGGAGGATCTGAAATTACAGCAGAATAGCTTTGACCGAATTTATTTTTCATCATTTAATACCAGAAGTAGGGGAGTGGCTATATTGGTAAGGAAATATCTCTCATTTAAATTGTTGGAATGTGTTAAAGACACATACGGGAGGTTTGTAATTCTTAAAGCCTTGATAAATGGGGAAGAATATGGCATTTTAAATGTTTTTTGTTCCCCAGCTCATCCTCTTAAATTCTTGGTAGATGCTTTTTCTAAACTGATAAGTCTCAAGTCTCGGCATATCATTATAGGGGGAGATTTTAACTGCCTCATGGACCCCACAGTAGACAGGTTGCCTAAAGGTCCCTCGATACCCTCTGCCCAAGCTAAACAGTTATTGGGTTTGTGTGGAGAATTAGGATTGTTGGATGTCTGGAGGTGTCTCCACACTACAGGTAGGGATTTCACGTTTTTCTCCAATCCGCACAGATGTCACACGAGGATTGATTTTTTTTCTGACCCCTGCGGTAACCCTGGATCTGGTGGCATCCTGTACGATTGGTAATATTGCCATCTCTGATCATGCTCCAGTGTACCTCATGGTTAAAATTAAGGAGGTTACAGTGGATTCAAGGTACTGGCAAATGGACCCCTTTATTCTGATGGACAGCAAGTTTGTGGAGTATTTCTCTAGGGAATTTCGGGCATTCCTAGACATCAACATAGGCTCAGTTGATAGCTCATCTGTTCTTTGGGAAACTGCCAAAGCTTATGCCAGAGGGTTAGTTATTTCATATTCCACAAGTAGGAAGCAGCAGAAGTGTGAGCAGCAACATCTCCTTGAAGCACGGTTGAAGGCAGCCGAGAAGACCTATTTTGACAGACCCTCGTTGGTCAAACAACAGAGGATTACGGCACTGCGGTCTGCACTAAATTCCATGCTCACGCAGATGGCAAAGAAGGAGCTGGCTTTTGCAGAGCAAAGGTTATACGAGCATGGTGACAAGCCAGGCAAATACTTAGCATACCTTGCCAGAAAGAGAAGTGCCCCACAAACCATTACAGCGATTTGGGAAGGGTCTGGGAACCTAACATGTGATTCTAAAAAGATTAATGTGGCGTTCCAGAGATTCTACTCTAAGTTATATTAGTCTGAGAATTGTGAGGAGGGGCAGGCCAAAATGGAATCCTTTTTTAGAGATCTGAAGCTCCCGGGTGTGACTCCCGAACAACAGTCCTTTCTCAATGCCCCATTATCAGAGCAAGAAGTGCAGGAAGCTGTGAGGCAGCTTCAGAGTGGAAAGGCGCCCGGTCCTGATGGAGTTCCCAGTGAATTCTATAAGGAATTTATAAGTATACTGTCAGGCCCGATGCTGAAAATGTTAAATGATTCATACAGTCATGTTTGTCTCCCACCATCTCTGAGAGAGGCCAATATTTCACTTATCCTTAAAAAAGGGAAGGATCTGAAAGACTGTGCTTCATACAGGCCCATCTCACTCTTAAATGTGGACTTTAAGATTCTCTCTAAGGCTCTTGCGTTAAGGCTGGAGATTGTGTTACCTTCTATTATTAAAGAGGGTCAGATGGGCTTCATAAAGGGTCACAGATCCTCCAATAACGTTAGGAGGCTGCTTAACGTAACTCAAGCATGCCATCAGCAGTCAATACAGGGATTGGTGATTTCTTTAGATGCAGAGAAGGCATTTGACTGAGTTGAGTGGCTGTACCTTTTCTATAGGTAAAAACAATGACTGCAGATGCTGGAAACCAGATTCTGGAATAGTGGTGCTGGAAGAGCACAGCAATTCAGGCAGCATCCGAGGAGCTGCTGCCTGAACGGCTGTGCTCTTCCAGCACCACTAATCCAGTACCTTTTCTATACTCTAGACTGGTTTGGTCTGGGTGAAGTTTTCATAAGATGGGTAAAGGTTCTGTACAGTTCACTGCGGTAATTACCAGCGAGGTACGATCAAGCAATTTTAATATTTCTAGGGGCAGCCGGCAGGGCTGTCCCCTTTCACCATTACTTTTTACGTTGGTGATTGAACATTCATGGGGATCTCAATATATCAGCTCCAGAAGTGGGGTCAAAATTACAAAAGATCTCGCTGTATGCAGATGATGTTCTAATTTTCTTGACAAATCCAGCAGTCTCAGTGCCTTGCCTGATACAATGCATTCAAGCGTTTGGCACTTTTTCAGGGTATAAGATTAATTTTGCTAAATCAGAGGCTATATCTATGGGTGGTCTTATGAAAGAGTTGGCTCTTGAGTGATTATCGATTCCCATTTAGGTGGTCACAGGGGGGTTTTGTGTATTTGGGCATATTCATTACTCCAGTTCTGGATTGGCTCTTCAAAGCCAATTTAACTCAATTATTTGAAAAAATTAAACAAGATCTCCAAAGATGGGAGGCACTTCCAGTCTCACGGTTGGGTCGGATAGCGCTTATAAAGATGAATATTCTCCCTCGTTTGCTATACCCTATATGGATGCTCCCCCTGATTTTCAATAAACAAACACTCAGGAGACTGAACAGTTGGTTCAGCTCCTTTATCTGGCACTGTAAACGGCCCCTCATTAAATTAGCCAAACTGCAGTTGCCTCACAGGTTGGGGGGAGTAGAACTTCTGGACATGAAAAATTACCAATTAAGCTCACTTTTGACCTAGGTAAGTGATTGGTTTGTGGGGACCCTCTTTCAATATGGCTAGATATCGAAGTCTCCCAGGCAAGGTGCCCCCTTACCAGTTAGCTGTTTTTGGACAAGGTGAGGACAATTAGGGAATATTGCCATAACCCAATAGGGCAATTCGGCAGAGGGAAGGTAATATTGGCAAAACATCTTTGTTTACACCTTTAGTGGGTATGCCGAGTTTTCAACCAGGTATGATAGATTCAGGATTTAAACGTTGGGCAGCTAGGGGTACATCTTGCATGGGTGATTTATTTGAGGGAGATGTAATGATGCCCTTCGATCAGTTAGTACGGAAGTACGAGTTACCTAATAGAGACCTCTTTCATTTTTTTCAAGTTAGGGATTTTATTCAAAAAAGGACCACACTTTTCACTGATCCCTACAAATCTGACATAGAAAGAGAGGTACTAAGGGCTAAGAGTACACTCTCTGTCAGTACTCTATATCACCAATTGGGGGGTGCCACCTCAGATGAGTCTGATCGACTCTGCAAGATGTGGGAAAGAGAGCTGGGTGTTGAGGTTTCTTCAGAGGCATGGGAGGATATTTGGGAGAATGCAAGGAAGATATCAATTTGCAATGGGACCCATGCTTTACAGTTGAAGATTCTCCACAGGGTCCACTTAGCCCCAGACCGTTTGTCAAAATTTAAACCAGGGATATCTTCAGCATGCCCCAAGTGCAAGGTCTGTACGGGTACTCTTACCCATTGTCTTTGGTCTTGTGACAGGCTTCAAACATATTGGAGCGCTGTGGTGAGTGCAATGGAGAGGAGCTTAGGTGTAGAGGTGGAGAAGCACCCTATTTCGCTCCTTTTGGGCCTACCCATTGTATTTTCTGCAGACTCGCATAAGGCAAAATTTTTCAATATTCTTACATTCTGTGGAAGGCAGAATATCTTGCTAGGTTGGATATCAGAAAACCCCCCCAGGCCTGTCGGGTTGGCAGAAGATTGTTATGGAGCATATTCCCTTGGATTTTCTCACAAATATGGTACACCACCAAACTGAGAATTTTTACAAGACATGGCAGCCCTTTTTGAAATACCTGGACACAGATTTATCTGCCACACTAACAAGGGCTTTTATATAGCCGTAATGATTGTGTTTCATGAGTCCAATATCCAGGGAGGAGGAACTGTGAATGTATGAGTGTTTTGTTTGGCTGGGCTGAGTTATTACTATTTATTTGTTTGTTGTTAGGTATTTATTTAGTTAGTTAAATAGCTAGTTTAGGTTTTTTTTAAGTTTTATACTTCGCTATATATGTTTATATATTCGTATAGGAGGGTGGGTTGGGGAATGTTTTTTATTATTTGGGTTTAGTTTTGTACTATTTTTGTACTGTTTTGAATTGCATTGTTTTGTATTTATTGTAATATTTAAAAATCTGTTTTTTCTTAATAAAAATATATTATAAAAAAGAGATAAATACACAGATCATAATCATGTTCATGGGAGCTTGCTGTGTACAAATTGGCTTCTATTTTTCCTACATAACAACAAATACTATAGTTTTAAAAGTTATTTTATGGGTTTTGAAGCACTTTGGGATTCCCATTGGATGTGAAAGCTGCTCTATGAATGCAAATCTCAGTACTCATAGAATCCCTACAGTGTGGAAACAGGCCATTCAGCCCATCAAGTCTACAATGACTCTCTGCAGAGCATCCTACTTGGACCAACCCCCTACCCTATCCCTGTAACCCTACATTTCCCAAGACTAATTTACTAGCCTGCACATCCCTGGACACTATGGACAATTTAGCAAGGCCAGTCCACCTAACCTGCACGTCTTTGGACTGTGGGAGGAAACTGGAGCACCCAGAGAAAACCCACACAGCCATAGGCAGAATGAGAAAACTCTGGGCAGGGTTTATACAATTAATAGTAGTGCCTTAAAAAGTGGAACAGAGGAACCTAGGGGTTCAGGTGCATAATTCTTTGAAGTTTGCATCACATGTAGACAGAGTGATTAAAAAGCTGCTTGGCATGCTTGTCTTCATTGCTCAGTCCTTTGAGTATAGGAGTTTGGAAGTTGTGTTGAGGTTATACAGAACATGGGTGAGTCTGGAGTAGAGGAGAAAGTGAGGACTGCAGATGCTGGAGATCAGAGCTTAAAAATGTGATGCTGGAAAAGTGCAGCAGGTCAGGCAGCAACAAAGGAGAAGGAGAATCGACGTTTCGGGCATAAGCCCTTCTTCAGGACATGTCCTGAAGAAGGGCTTATGCCCGAAACGTCGATTCTCCTTCTCCTTTGATGCTGCCTGACCTGCTGCACTTTTCCAGCATCACATTTTTAAGCTCTGAGTCTGGAGTATAGTCCAGTTCTGCCATCCTGTTATAGGAAGGATAGGATTCAGAAGAGATTTACCAGGATATTGCTGGGTGTGGAAAGTTTGAATGATAAAGAAAGGCTGGATAGGCTGGGACTTTATTCATCGAAGCGTAGGAGGTTGCAAGGTTATCCTATAGAGGTTTGGAAAATCATGAGGTGTATAGCTACAGTTAGTAGCAGGTGTCTTTTCTCTAGGATGCAGAATTTCAAGAGTAGGGGGTATATTTTTAGGGTAAGAGGAGAGAGATTTAAAAAATACATGAGGCGCAAGGTTTGTTTTACACACCTGGGCACAGAAGGCAGAACTGCACCCGTCTTCCCCAATGGGCATTGAGGATGGAGCTTTTACATTGTCCCCCTGTGCACAGAATACAGAGATGCTCACATGTGGAATGAACTTCCCCAGGAAGTGGTGGATGTGGGCACACAATTACATTGTTTAAAAAACACTCAGACAAGTAGATGAATGGGAAATGTTTGGAGAGATATGGGCCAGGAGTAAACAAGGGCATTAGTTTAGTTTGCGATTATGGTCAGCATGGGCTGTTTGGACCAAAGGGTCTGTTTCTGTGCTGTATGACACTGACTCCACACAGACAGTTACCCAAGGCTGGAATCAAACCTAGGTTCCTGGTACTGTAAGGCAGCAGTGCTAAACACTGAGCTACTGTGCCGCCCTGAGATCAGACTACTCAACATAACAGATTATTAATCTTACGATCTTTTTGGTCTCTGTGGTTCAGAGTTCAGTGTTGTGCAGTGCATTGCTGAGCCATGAAGGGAGTTCGCAATGCTTAATTCTAAGCCAAAAACCACTGCTCAATTTGAAGCTTAAAATTAACTGTTTCAGACTGGCCCAAATACATGGGTCCTGAATCTCAGTTTGTTTACTACTCATTAACTGTTCAGATAAAATATCACAAACAGTTTCAAACCTGTGTTTGTTTGTTCAAGTTAGAAGTTTTTAATCTGATTTTCCCACTGAGAATTGCTTTTATCTGGTTATATCACTTTTTTGTGCAGCAACACATCGGAAATGGAATAGATTTTTCTCAGTTAAAAGCTATTAGATCATTCCTTGAAGAAGACACTTTGCTGAAAGTGAACTATTGATTTTTTTTTGCATACAGAAGAGTTAAATAATTTGCTATCTGACATCCCTGGTCATTTTAGGGGCAATTTTCTATCTCTTGCAATTTTGCTTAAGGACATCACTCAATTGCAAATACAAATATTTTTGGGCATAGGTTTAAAGAGAGATTTTTGATTGGTCATAAAATTTTGAGAGGCAAGTGCATAACTTTCTTATTGAATAATACCATGGTAAGGCCTGCCTCAAGGGCTGATTAAATACAAATATATCTTAGCATCCAAGCAAGAATTTACATTTATATAAAATCTTTACCAGTGTAAATTTCTTAAAAATATTTCACAGCAATGAACATCAAACAAAATTTTAGACTGAATCATAGAAGAAATTATTAGGACAGATGATCAAAAGTTTGGTCAACAAAGTAATTATTTTTAAGTAGCATCTTAAAAAAGGAGAGAGAGGTGGAGCGATGGAGAGATTAAGGAGTGAATGCCGAGATTAAGGCTCAGGCAGCTGAAGGCATGGCCACCAACAGAAGCTCTGAATCGGTAATGTTTTCCAAATTTTACTGGCCCAAAGAAGGCATGAGCAAGGTTGGCAGGGGGAGGTGGGTAAAATTACAAGGAACCATGTAGAATTGACTCTCTGATCATGTTTCCCTGTCACAGCATTTTGTTGATGGTGAGAATGGGATTGCACAATTTGTACAGAGACCCTATTATGGACCATATTATCTTTTGTGGCATTTTGCATTGATATTGCATGAGAAAAACCACTGATTAGTTAAAAAAAGTTGACTCTGAATGGTTGAGAAGTCCCTTTTTGCTTATGCAGTATAAATTGTTGGTTTCTTTGAAATTTGGCATTCTTGTGTCTGTCCTGATAATTGCAAGATGAAATGCTAAACAGCATATCTTTTTTACCGCAATACACCAGTCTTTTTGTTCTTTGAAAGGTGGGTCCAGTGTGATATGGATGTTTGCACCAAAATAATGAAGGGAGAGAAAAGTAGAAGAAATCTGACGAAGCAGAGAAGTTTGCCGTAATCTGGAAGTTTGCACAATTAAGGTGTATAGATTGGTTTTGACTATTCAAGTCAGGTATTCACCCATAGGGGCCTCTAGCTTAGGGGTCCCCACCTCGTCCACTTTGACACTTGGTTGCTGATGGTCTTCAGCATTAAGTAACACAAGGCAGTCTCTTCTGATCTACGTACTGAACTGAGCATAATAAAATGAAACAACCAATCTTTCTGTTCTTCATAATTATGGACAAAGAGCAGCTACTGCCTCAAAGGTGGATGGAGTGTGCAACGATTGTGGAGTACCCATGAGCAGAAAAGGGACATTCAATCATATCAGTAGATGAATCAAATAGTGTCACTCATGATTTAATTAATAGATGCCCAGTTAGTTGATGGGGTAAGTGTCTGAGGAATGCTGCTTTCTGTCACCTGTACACAATAGATAGGGTGAATTTGGTTTTGTGAATAATAGATGAACAAAAACAAAGTCACTGAAATTCAAACAGTATATAAATCATGGTTATTGTCATCTAAATATTCAAAATAAGAGCTTTTGGAGCATCACTGATATCTCTGTCAAGAAAATACATTACCTTCCTGAACTTTTACATTATTAATACTGAATGCATTCAGTTTCCAACCACTTAATGAATGAGAAAAATAAATCTATAAGGTTGAGGAATCATTTCCAGGTTCTATTGCGAATTCTGCAATTCATTAAAATGAATACCATAAGATAAGAAAAGTATTTTGAAAAGTTGCAATTTACTTATTGTTATAATTGGCCCTATCCTCGCCCTAAGACTTGCCCATCTCTCACATTCACAGTGTCTTCAGCACAATGGTCAGGTGTTGAGGCCAAGGAACCTTTTACAAATCTTAATGCTGTCCAAAAGGAAGAAACATGTGCATTTCTATGGCTTCCTTCACATTCAAACATCAAAAAGTACTTTACAGCCAATGAAGAACTCCTGATGAAAGGCACAAACTTGAATTGTTAACTGTTTCTGCAAATAATACTGGAATCATATTCACATCTGATTCATATTTCCAGCATCTACAACATTTTGTTTTCATCTTGGAGTCAATGATGCTTTCTTTTAAAATGCAGTCACTGCTATGAAATAGGGAACACAACAGCCAAAATTTAAAAACAACAATGTAATGATAACCCAATAGTCTGTTCTAGTTATTTAGATTGGGGAATACATAATGACCAAATGAACTTCCCTATTCTTCTTTGGAAAAGTAACAGGATCTTTTGCATCCACTAGAAAAGGCAAATGGGCCCTTACTTTCATATCTCATCTGAAATTCATTCGAGATGTGTGCAAAAATTCTGAAGTGGGACTTGAGCCAATAATCTTCTGACTTAAAAGGCAGAAATGACATCCACTGACACATACCTTTTACTTTCAACACCCCTTGTGATAAACTGCTGCTTTCGTCACCTCTTGCTGTAGGGAGTTTAGGGACTCTACTGCGGCCACTGTAGTGCAAATTGATTATTAATAATTTTTAAAGTGCATAACAGTGTTTAAGATATTACTTCTTTCAATCCTATTTGTCCTTGATGTGCCATATTGAAGTCTCATTTGGAGTTTCTCTCTCTCAGATAAGGTACAGTTAGAGAGTATGACCCACAGGAGGCATGAAGTTATTCATGAATACTATCTTAAGGAAAGCATAGTAATGAATGTTACTTGAGATTTGAATTTGAATGTGAGGGAGAGTTTAAGTCTCAAATGTATGAATGTATAATCTGTCTTACTTCATATAATTATACAGAGTATGCAGTACAGAAACAAAACAACTGATCCATGCTGGTCTTTTTATTCTACATGAGCATCCTCTTACCCAACTTCATCTCAGTCATTCAGCATCTCTTTCTATTCCTTTCTGTGTCTGTGCCTATGTAGTTTCCCCTTAAATATATCTGTGCAATTTTTACCTCAACCACTCTGTGTGGGTAGTGAGTGCCTATACATCACAAGCATTTGGAACATTAACTGTTAAAAATATAATAGGTGCTTAAATTATTTAATTTAATAGGGAAATTTGATTTATTTGCCCATTTTAATTTTTAGTCGTAGCTTTATTCTCTCTGGTTTAAACAAAAAGAGAGCTCACCGTACATGTTTCCTCTGAACAAATTTCCTTTCCTTATAAGCAGTTCTTCACAATGGGAAGACTTGCTGCTTCACTGATTGAAACAAACTAGTGTTGATGGCTGATCAGCCAGCTGGAACAAAGGGCATCTCGGAAAGGATACAAGCTAATGAAAAAATGGACCTGATTGGAAAATGTTATGCACTTCCTACAACTTGCATTGCACTTAATGTTAAAAGATTCTGCCTCCACAAGACAGGCAGATGCAATACACAGGGTGAATATTCAAGCTAAAATGGAACGTGCTTGACATCTATTAATCAGAGCTCTCTTGTACAAATGAAATCATTCTATAGTGAACCCTCAAAACTGCAGTCAGATTTTAAAATAATTCACATCAGCATGTGCATAAGACAGTCTTTTATATAAAAAAGTCAGACTATAAACCACATTTCTATGAATTACTGTACTTATGTTAATGTTGCTGCATTGTTTTATCAGTAATCACCCCTTCTTAACCAAGTTAAAACCTGTGTAGAATTGGTGTGACAAATAATGACCAGTACTTATAGGTTACTTCTTCTTTAAGATTTTACTGGCTCCATAAGATTTTTCTTTACTTGAAACATTTTTCATAAGATTAAACCTTGTTGTGTTATGTTCAGTTTGTACAGCAGCCCCCATGATCCAACTTGGCATCTGTCTGCAACTGTGAAACACTGGACAAAGGAATCCATAACTTATTCTCAATGTAAAGAAACAGTTAAGATGATGTCAGTTGTGATTACAGTAGGAGAGAGTCTTCCTGCGTGGTCTCCAGCCTTCAGATTCCCCCTTGTACCTGCTTTGTGTAACCCATTGGTATTCTTTTAAAAACAGAGTATCTTTGAATGGTTACAGCACAGATGGAAGTCATTCAGTCCATCATGTTCATGCCAGTTTTCTGCAAGAGCAACTCAGTTAGTTCCGCAACCTCACCTTTTCCAATTGCCCTATAATCTTTTACCTTTTGGGTGTCTGTCCAATTTCCTTTTGTAAGCCACAGTTGACTCTGATTCTCAGGAAGTGCATTCCAGATCTGAACCACTCGCAACGTGTTTTTCCTTGTTCTTTTGCCAATCACCTTAATTCTGTGTCTAGTGGTTCTGAACCATTAGAAAATCCTTTCTGCGCAATCTCAAAAGCCTTTGTGTGGGGCTGTTTAAGTTAGGAAAAACTGAAGTTTGCAACAGGACTAGAAGGATATGTTTACAATTTTGAGCTGCGACATGGAATCAGGCTTATTGAGCCAGTCATGTCAGTGACCATACGAAAGGCCACCCTTAAGATGATAGTCAATTAGAGGTTCAATAAAGGGAATACACATCGCATTATAATGCTAATCTGGGAGCATTTCAACTTCACTTGAGAAGGTTGCTAAGTAAAGGCTTTGGAAGACAAAGAACAACTTTTTTTAATATACATGTTATACAGTGGTGGGTAACCAGTACTGCAGATGTCCATCTGTGAGTCCCTGCATCTTTCAGTACCAATGGTCTGAGCCATATTTTTTGGCTCAAGTGATGTTCTATTTTAGTAACCATGTTAGTGAACCACAATTACATTTAGATTCAGGTTTCCAAATCTGATTGGACATACTTCTAGAGATTTCATAGCATGACCTCTACATTCGATTGTTCCTCCTCACCACTGTTCAGCTTGGCATGTCATCTCCATAGCATCCACTTCCCTACAGCCAACTAAGAAACCTCATGAAGGAGTGATAAGCTAGATCATTTTTCTCCTAATAAAAAGAAGATCTGATCCCAAACTACTTGTGCAAGTATAAAACTAGATACAAATCCTTTTCTTGATAGTAAGTTTATTTTTGGAACAGTGTATTATATATAGTGGCCTTCTATCAACTAACCCAGTATCTCAGCAGTCTCTCTTCGTAAATGCTCTTAGATATTTTCGAAACAACTTGTTCAGTGATGTTATTACACAACTCTGGAACAGGTGGGACTTGAACCTGTGATTCCTAGTTCAGAAATAGGAATATTACCATTGCACCATAAGAGCCTTCATAAGTACTCTTAGGATATTTTCTAATCAACCTGTGCAGAATTGCTGTTACACACCTCTAGAGCAAGTAGAACTTGAATCAAGGCCTCATGACTTGAAGGTATGGACACAACCTCTGTGCCACAAGAGCCCTGTAAGTACTCTTTGTACTCTATAGGACAATACCTTTCACTTGTCAATATAGAGAGAACTAGCCATTTGGATACAAAACTGGCTTGAAAGTAGAAGACAGAGGGTGGTGGTGAAGGGTTACCTTTCAGACTGAAGGCCTGTGACCAGTGGTGTGCCACAAGGATCAGTGCTGGGTCCACTGCTTTTCATTATTTATATGAATGATTTGGATGCGAAAGTAGGAGATATAGTTAGTAAGTTTGCAGATAACACCAAAATTGGAGGTGTAGTGGACAGCAAAGAAAGTTACCACAGAGTACAACAGGATCTTGATCAGATGGGTCATTGGGCTGAGGAATGGCAGATGGAGTTTAATTTAGATAAATGCGAGGTGCTGCATCTTGGAAAGGTAAATCTGGACAGAACTTATACACTTAATGGTAGATCTGAGGGAGTGGTGCTGAACAAAGAGACCTTGGAATGCAGGTTTATAGTTCCTTGAAAATGGAGCCTCAGGTAGATTGGATGGTGAAGAAGGCATCTAGTATGGTTTCCTTTATTAGTCAAAGCATTGAGTATAGGGATTTGGGGGGTGGGGGGGTGTAATATTGCAGCTGTACAGGACTTTGGTTAGGCCACTTTTGGAATATTGTATGCAATTCTGGTCTCCCTCCTATAGGGAGGATGTTTTGAAACTTGAAATATTTTTTCAGATAATATTTACAAGGATGTTGCCAAGGTTAAAGGGTTTGAGCTATAGGGAGAGGCTGAATAGGCTGGGGCAGTTTTCCCTGGAGCGTTGGAGGCTGAGGTTTATAAAATCATGAGGGGCATGGATAGGTTAAATACACAAGGTCTTTTCCCTGGGTTGGGGGAGCCCAGAATTACAGGGTAGAGGTTTAGGGTGAGAGGGGAAAGATATAAAAGAGACCTAAGGGCAATGTTTTCATGCAAAGGGTGGTGCATGTATGGAATGAGCTGCCAGAAGAGGTGGAGGCTGGTACAATTACAACATTTCAAAGGCATCTGGATGGGTATATGAATAGGAAGGGTTTCAAGGGATATGGGCCAAGCGCTGGCAAATGGGACTAATTTAATTTAGACTATGTGATCGGCATGGACAAGTTGGACTCAGGGTCTGTTTCCGTCCTGTATATTTCTATGACTGTATTAACAATGTAACTAACAGTAACATTAAAAGGCTTGGGTGACATGATAGAGTTTTTTTTTTAATTTTGAAAGATTTAATAACATGGATGCAGAGAGAATATTTCCTTTTGCATTTAAAGAAAACATTTAGAGGCCATCATCACAAGATAGCTATGAAGAAATCCAACAGCAAATTCACAAGAAGCATATTTACCCTAAGAGAGAGAGAGAGAGAGAGAGAGAGAGAATCTGGAACTGAGCACCTGAGGAGTGATTGAAATGAATAATATTGATGAATTTACATGGACACAGGATGAGCGTAACAGGGAGAAGAGAAGAGAAGGTGTAACAACTCACTGGGGTACCATACTAGAAATCAAGCCCAGCTTTTCTAGGAGTTGTCACAAAAATTAGATTTTTTTAAAGTACATAGAATTCCTCAATTTATTTGACTTTCTGACCCAAGTTGGTAGAAAGTACAGACCAGGGTACTACACTAAACAAGAATTACCAGTTATTACAAGTATTTAGACTCCAGCTACAGGTAAATAATTATAAACATCAGCATGCAATAGTAGTGATTAAAATTCTAATCCTTTATAAACTCCCCCTTACACAAGACAGACAGAATTTTTGACAGTAAAATAGATTATGGACAGAAGGGAACACCTGGAAAGACAGTTTGGTATTCTTTGTTTCCAGCTTCTATTGGTCTTTATGACTCTGTTGGCCAGTGAGTTGCTGCAGTTGTCTTTCTCTAGCTTCTTCCACTGGTTGGTAAAAGACACAGGGTGGCTGACAAACTAATTTAAAAAATGCTTTCACTTAATAGTTAAAAATCACAGCATCCAACAACTGCTGCAAGAAAAACAAACTGGTTTTCTTCAGATTTACAGTGAATTTTGACTGCAGAGAACATAGAGTGTGCTTCGAAACTGGGGAAGAACTGAAAAGTTCTCTTTCTCTCTCTCTCTCATGTTCCCAACTCCAAGTTGTTCATTTACTGGCGAACCAATCATGTATATTGTTGACAGGCAAAAAGGTCATTGATAACTGGATTAATCAACTGCATGTTATAAGGCAAAACTTCATCAGTATATCTCCTTGGCTCCAAATTGGCTACAACTCAAATCTTCAATCACTGCTTGTTGAAACAATTGTTTACGTGATTGCTGGCATCGATGTCAGGTCCTTACATGGAATATAATGAAGAGGAAAATGGGTGGAGGCTCTAATGAACTGGAAAAATAAGCATGGTGTTGTTGAGCCAAATGGACTGCTTCCATATCCATATGTCCTATGATCCATGGAATAGTCCTTCTTGAAGCTATGAGACCCAATCAAAACTCATACAAAATTAACTCTGATGGGAACACTGATGTCTAGGTGACCAAAACTTTCTCCACCACTGTGTGCAGTTTTCTAAAATCTTATCTGGCCACCACTCCCAGGGAGGACAAAGAAAGCGGTGCAGTGACATTCTGAAACTCTTCATGAAGCACAACCATATTGACATTAATGACCAGGAGGCAGTGTCTTCCAGTTATACAAAGTGGTGACAATGTGTCTACCAAGGTCCATCATGATTTGAGTCCAAATGCTTTAATGATATGGCAGAGCAACAACAGAGAAGGAAAGAAAGTAAAGCACATCTTGCACGTTGGACCCTACCACCTCATAGGATGTCCTCTCCCATGTGCCCAGAAATCTAAGGGTGGAGAATTAGTCTGTTCAGTAATCCATGGTAGAAACATACGACCCTGAGAAGAGTCCACTGATGACAACAGCAGCCCAATGTAATTCCTACTCTCTGTCCTAAATCTCTTGCATTGAATGTTATATCTATGTTCTCTCATCCTGGCCTCTTCAATCACTCTGAACAGTCTACTTCCATCTTTTCTATACCAACACCTTGTCAAAAAGTCCTATCAAATCACCCAATTAAATCTTCACTATTCTAATGTAAGTCCCTGAGAGAAAAGAAATAAAAAGATGATTCCAGTAAAAGTGACCATGAAACTGTTGTATTGTTGTAAAAAAAAATGAATTGGTTTATTTATATCCATTAGACTTTGTTTGGGGGTGGGGAGGGAGATGGCGGGGTGAAGGTTGTGGGATTCTCTAGGGTAGGTCCATCACAGATATCGACAGGTTGGATTTCTTGTGAAGTTCACGTCTGTATATTAAGGGGAATGAAAGATTAGAATGACTTTTCAAAGTTCTTTTGAAGACTAGCATTATGATCATGGTCTGTTGATAAAACAGCACAATCTAATTCTACTATGATCCCTCCAGCCCCTCTTCTACAGAGTATGCAAACCTTCAGCACTTTGGATACTGTATTGAGACAGAATTGCAATAGTAAAATGAAATCACTGATGTAAAGATATTTCTGCAGCAATTTCATTAATGTCTGATAAGGAAGAAAAACTTGCATTTATCGTTTTCTGAAATTGGGGTGTTCTGAATCATTTTACAGGCAATGAAGTACTTTTGAAGTGATTTTTAAAATTGGGATTATAGCAACTCACCTGTGCCTGTAAACTCGAACAGTCAACAATTGATAATGAACAGAAAGAGTGTCTGGTCTTCTTCAAAATGGCATAACTGATCTTTCAAGTCCTCCTGAAAGGAGGTTTAGTTTCTTACCCTATTATGCAGCTCCTTTAGCAGTGAAGCAGACCCTCAGTAAAGCACTAGAGGATCAGCCAAGACTTTGTGACAGATGTCTCTGGAGTGGGACATGAAATTATAACTCAAACAGTGGCAAGAATGCTACCAGTGAACCATTCCTGATAGACAGGCTTGATTCTGTAGTTTGGTGGAAATATGATTTAATGACAGAAAGACTTGCACTTCTGTAGAACCTTTCACAAATTGAGGGTCTTTTCAATATATATTTTTAGTCAATGGAATGCTATTGAATTGTCATCACTATTGTTATGCATGCGATGGGGCAGCCAATTTGCACAATCTAATATCCCAAAACAGCAATGCGATAATGACTAAACAATCTGCTCTAGTGATGTTGGTTGAGGACTTTATTTACAGTTGACTTGCTGAAAAACTGAAGATTTTAAATCAATAATTAGAAAGCTTTAAAAAATCCAAAATTGCTTATGCTCTCAAACCTAAGTTGCTTTCCCTTATTTGAAATAACACACTGCAAGATTGGACTTGGTCAAATATGGAAACTAGGCTATAGTAGGCAAAAAGGACTGTAATTGCCCACACCCTGGAAAAGCCTGTGTTTGCTTGAGTGAGATATTCCTTTAAGTAGTAAGTGGACTGGAGAGAGTTTTGATTATGACCGTGCTATATACCCATCCAGGAAAGACCTATGTGACCTGGGGTTATCATGAGGAGGAACAACTAAGATACAAAAGATAAGTGAAAATCTAATTAAACTGGGGTTGGGCTTTGCCTTGTTTTGCTATTTGCAGTTCAAAAGATCAGGAATTCATGCAAACAGTAAAAAGGCTAGATTCCCTCTAAATTTAATTGGATGACTATTGAGACAGTCTTTGAATAGTATTGTGATGTTCATCTCTGCAAATATAATAGAGATTATGTTACTATGTATGTTATCCACTTGGGAAAGACAGAATTCTGAAAACAGGAGGAATGAGGCATTGTGGTTGAACAATCTCCATTGTTGATGTTGATGTGCTACCAAAACCTAGCAGGCCATTTAAAGGATTCAAATAAGGGACTCACTGACAATTCTATGTCATCAGGAGTGCTGTGATCCTCGTGAGACTGAATTCGAGTAGATCTGCACCTTGTCAGGAGTAACTGACTGGGTTAGATATATAGATATAGAATCCCGACAGTGTGGAAACAAGTCCACACCAATCCTCTGAAGAGTAACCACTCAGACCTATTCCCCTGCATTTACCCCAGACTAATGCACCTAACCTACACATCCCTGAACATGGCCAATTCACCTGATCTGCACATCTTTGGATTGTTGGACGAAACCGGAGCACCCAGGGGAAACCCACGCAGACACTGAGAGAATGTGCAAACTCCACACAGGTAGTCGCCCGAGGCAGGAACCGAACCAGGACCCAGGCGCTGTGAGGCAACAGTGCTAACCACTGAGCCACCGTGCTGCCCCTTCAATTGGAGTATGGCTGCAGGTGAATGTGACTGGTGGGTTGAAAGAATTGGATGGAAAGTGAAACGTTCCAAATAGGCCTCCAATTTGTGGAAAGTCTGTAAGATTGCAGGGTCGTCCTACGTTTATACAGGAAGTAATGCAAGTGCTTGTACCTGCATGAAGTGGATCTTTGATTGTATTAGAAATTTCCAGTGAAGTTTACCTTTTTTAATTTGAAATAACATTCGCCAATTAATTCATAAACAAAAACAGAAATTGCTTCTGGGTCCTGAGGAAGGGTCTCTGGACCCGAAACATTAACTCTTATTCCTCTCCATTGATGCTGCCAGACCTGTGAGCTTTTGCAACAATTTGTTTTTGTTTGCTTTCCAGCATCCACGGTTCTTGCCGATTAATAGACGTTTGAGTTATGTTGATTTTTGCTTATATTGATAAAAGTTCTAAGAAGTGAGATCTTGCCCAGTAGTTTTCTTTCTGTTGGCTTTTAATAAATTACTGATCTCCATGGGTGTATTAACAGAATCTGTCTATTGACTAATCTTGGAAAAGTGCTCATGGACACAGATCATGAAACACAGTCTATGCTTGTATTTTAACCCATTGTATTCACTTTAGGTTCCAGTGGAGAAAAACTTGGAGATATTTATTTATTGGCACGCTCTTTTTTAAAGGACATTATAAATGAATAATCCAAAATCGTGAACTTATAAACGCTTCTTTTTATGTTGCGTGCATTGCAATTCATCTCCCCTCCGTTATGATGCCCTACAAATCCTGTCTCTTTTTTTGAGAATTTCTGTCCACTAACCCCCACCGAAATTCTAACACTACCATTTTACCATCCCCATCGTTATATTTCCCTTGCGCCTCTAGGTTGCCTGGTAAAATTCGCTCAAATGTAACCCAAGACTACCCGTCTGCTGTCAGATTGCTACTCCCACTATACTCAGCTTCGACCGAAATCCACATTTCTGAGCGGCTGTTCTGAGGCTATTGGCAAAGTGTTTCTTCAAGGTTTGTCAGAGGACTGAGGAGTCATAGTCCCTTTTAATAGGGCCCACTTCTGTTTTCTGATAGCTTTTCACGGTTCGTGAACAGTTGTGGCATTTAAGCAACTTTTCGGTGTGTTAGCGAGCTAGTATACGTGTCCATACTGATGTGCTTCAGTGATTAAGGTCGACGAGGCAGGTGGATTAGTGGGTCAGGGAGTACAGTAATTGGGTGGGGAAGAGAAAGATTGCCACCTTGGGGCGAGGTAGGTTGACTCAGTGTGTCAGAGGGAATTGGGGAGTCAGAGACGGAATGGCAGGTAGGGAGGCGGAGCGGTGGGCAGGTCAGATTGGATTGGAAGGAATCTCGAGATCAGGGGAGGGTTTTAGGAGATACTCGGTCTGGTGGGTTTCTGGCATTCGGGGAGATGTCAGACGTGTCACTTGTATTGTTATCCAATGAGGATTTTTTTGGGTCTAATATTTCCTGTCGAACTATTCCAGGTAAATCAATCAGAACTAGCCGAGTAGTTTTGTTTCTAAGGCCCTTAAAAGTTGAGAAATCGCCCGTCAGAATTTCAAACAATTCCTAGTAGTCAGGGCCTTCATTTGATCTCGAACAACTTGGAGCCCGGAAAGTTCGGGCAATAGTATTTAAAACAGCCCAGCTCCATTTCAATCATCATTCTCATAGTAGTGAAAAAAAAGATAAGCTTGACTCTTGAGACAGGATTGAGTTTAGCAGCGATACCCCTTGCTGTCCAATAGGCACAGTAGTCTCCGCACAGACCTGCTTTTAGTTATTATGAGGCACCAGATTGGCTTTGAATCACATCTTTCGGGAGAAGGTGAATCAATGAGTAATGCTAAGGCACACTAGAAACACAGTAGGCACCCTCTGCCCATTGTGAGGGGCAATGGGCCCCGTTTTTCCAGGGAACCATTCACCCTCTGCTCGTTGCTAAATAAACCGGTTGGAAGGACAAACGATTCAGTTTATCACACAGCTTGTATTAACCTTGGCAGCAATTTATTATCGCTATTACACCAGAGCACACCCAGTCAATTACTAATCAACATTCAACGTGTTCGTGGTGGAGATGATCTTTGCAAAGACATCAACACAGGTTAGCGAACAGAAATGGCACGTGGAGAGAAATGAATCTGTAACTCCGGGGGGGGGGGGGTGGTTGGTGGTGGAGGGAAGCGAGGTGACAGATATCAGCTCTGAAACTTGTTAATTACAAAACGCATTAATATTTTATTAGTCTCTTATCAGTAATTAATCAACCGCTTTGATGTAAAGTTCAACTTACAAAAGCACGAGGAAATTGTCTCTCAGAAATTAAGCTGCTTTCAGCAATAGGTTGAAATTCACAAGATTTGGGTTAATCCCTTGGAGTATTTAGTTTTTTTAAAAAAAATATAAAATGACAACTGTGTAAAGACGTTTGCAAAATAAAGCTGAGCTAATACTGTTCAGGTGCACCATTCAAATGAAAATGCAAAACAGAATGCTCTTGTACAGTAAATATTATCATCTTTATTCACTCATTAATTAAGTTGCTTAATTGCTGCTGTCAAAAGACCCTTGAGTTTGCGATTGGGATTGTTAGCGTTACTTTGATTCCGGCTGCTGGAGAAATATTGTTTCATTTGCTCATCTTTGTTGGGGGAGAAAGAGGCATGCCACGTGTGTTTTATTTGACGCTCCTCAGAAAGAAACCCGGCAGAGTTTACACAAGAAAAATCATTTACAATAAAAAACAAAATGACCAATTTTATGAAACCCATCACGTTTTATTTCGTCGGCTGATTGATATGCCTTCAGCTGTGTATTATCATTTTACTCACTCGTCCAACCATTGCAATACAAAATCCATTTTTATGCAAAATAGCGCCTGTTTAATGTAGCTCCCACGAGGGGTCTGTTTAATGGAAATATACTCAAGCCTTTGTGAATCCTCTCTGTTATAAATATTTTTACTTTTCTTTTAATATGATTGTCATTTGTACATTTTAAAAAAATATATTTGTCTTGCCTGTTTCAAATATATTCCTATGGGAATACTCCTGGGGAGGAAAAAAAAGTGTGTCTGGTACTGCTTGTCGCCCCTGCCCAGCAAACTGAACTTACATGTGTATGTACAAGTGGCTGCAGTAGGGGTCAGATTGTCTGACTTCCCTGATGAGTGGCTGCGGCTGAGGAGACGGGCAGGCCTCGTTGGTCGTTCGGCCCTGTAGGTCACGCTATCTTCACTGTGCTGCCTGGGTTGAGGCAGAGGTTAGTGGGGTGAGAGAAAGTTCAGCCAGAAGTTGACTGATGGTCACCGTGAGACGTCTAGACCCGGAAAAGTCACTCGAGGTTCAGACTAGCTGCGGAAAATGCCTCTCAGCGGCAGCCAGCTATTGATGAATCGGCCTGTGCCCTCCTTTGGACAAGGCTGGCAATGCGTATACGCTTTTTTTTTGTGCAGCTGCTGATGTACGGTCTATGCAAACAGATGTGCTGCCAGCTAAACTGCTAAAGACCTGCGGCCACCCAGTGTGTAGGAAAAAACACTCCATTGTACCTGAAAGATGAATGAAAAACAATGAATGCTGATGAAATCACTGTTTTTAGTCCTCTCTTCTCCCCCCCCCCCCCCCAGCCAATTGTAAAAAATAAATTAATAATTGAACCCGCTCCTTTGCAGAAGATGGACTCTTCAGGGTGGAAAGTAAAATGCAAACCTTTTGAATAATTAAAATTGATTAAATAAGGACCAGAACTGAGACTAGACTGTTTTAAATACAGTACATACCTGTAGGCTTTCTGCTGGTCCTGCTTGACTTTATTTTAGATAAGATTTGGACTGGAATACAGTAGGAGCTAAAAATATCAGAGTTTAGCGCATGTGGATCAAGGGTGTTGTTACCTTGCAGTGATGGAACACTGAGCTCCAGACTTCATTAGTGCTGAAACCGAAATCAGAATGCGCTCAGATGAGGTGTTTTGTCAGTATTTGTCATCTCCTTTTAATAAGCAACGTTAGCTAGGATGGGATGTTATAGTCTACTTGAACTCAATTTTGGCAGAAGATATGCATTAATGTGGAAATTAGTAACTTGGGGCAAAGAGATACCCCATGAATCATGAATCACATGTGTTGCTAGATGATTTGTACTGGCCTGCATGATGCCTTGGTTTGTGCCTCCCTGGAAGTTTCAGGGGATTATTGCATTTGCAGATTAATTACGCATTAAACCATCTACAGAAAGTAAGGCCAGTAATTATTAGTGTAAGCACCTTGTTAATGATACGATCATTATTAATGATGGCCAGTCAACCTCATTGCCTGAGAGAGAAGGATTTTATGTGGATTCTAATTTCATCTGATTTTGGACTTTAAAAATGCTAAGTATTAAGTTTATTAGAAAAACCTTTTTTTTCATCCTCTGTCTTTATTCTCAATCTTTCTTGCCCTGTCTATATAGAATCCCTAAAGTGTGGAAACAGGCCATTTGGTCTAACAAGTTCATACCAACCCTCCTGAGAGTAACCCATCTAGACCCTTTCCCCTAACCTATGTTTGCCCCTAAGTAATGTACTTAACTGATATATCCCTGGACACTATGGGCAACTTAGCATGGCCAATTCACCTGACCTGCACATCTTTGGATTGTGGTAGGAAACTGGAGCACCTAGAGGAAACCTGCACAGACACAGGGAGAACATGCAAACTCCACATAGTCAGTTGCTCGAGGGTGGAATCGAAGCCAAGTCCCTGGCATTGTGAGGCAGCAGTGCTATCCACTGTACCGCCTAAAGCTGATTTGGCACTGACTTCACACCTATTTTACCCTCCTCCTCAGTCCCGTTTCTATTTCTCAATCATATGTTATCATCAGTAAATGAAACTGTTTGTCCTGTCATCCACTAGATGACCCATTGTCCTCAGCGTTGTGCAGTTAGCTTACATTCCCAACAATTTTACAAGGTAACATTTTTAAAAAGATTTTAATGTGTGCAGACAAGTCTAAGCCATTGCGAGATACCATGCTAGAGAAAAATCCGGCCAAGTATATACATTTGTAGCAATACAGTGCAAGCACACAGTCACCTCAGTACAGAATCATACCACAATATTGTGAAAAATTATGAAAAAGTTTAGTGGCATGTGCTAATAGAAGCAAATTCGTTTTACTAAATTGTCATTCTCTCATTAGTAAAATAATTTAACTTTGTTTTCATACACAATGGAAGACATGGATCCTGAGAGATTGCTGATATTGTACAAATATGATCACAACTATGGGAAATGAAGTGTGCTGGTCAGATTTAATATCCTTTCTGATTCTCAATCTTTGTTGTGTTGGAAGGGGAAATGTTAGGTTTATGATTCACATCTGATGACAGCCTTAGCCATAGTGCAGCAACCACCCTAGCCAAGAACTGTAAAAATGGTGAGTGGCGTGACAGGGAGGCCCCTGATGGAACTTTAAAACTGCGAACTTTGCAAAATGATAAGTTGGAATGTGGCTTGTTGCAGAACAGTCACCTAATCATGAAACTCCAGAGAAGGTCACGAGCACAGCTCTGTGATTTTCGTGTGATTTCGGGAATAAGGTTACAACAATATGACATTTTTTTTCCCCCTATGATATACATAAGGTTTTTTTAATGCTTCCGATCAATAGCCAGACTATAAATTCCACTGCACCATTTAACTTATCATTGGCCTTAATGACAGCTTTCTGTAAATAATGGTTATTCCAATGCCACACAAAATTCAGCATAAAAGATCAGCCATAGAACCTAGTTGAGAAGAAATTTCTTCATTCAAAAGACTGAGGAGTTTTGTACCCCAGGGGCTGTGAATAGTCATCCATTAAGTATATTCAAATCATAGACTGGAAAATGTTTGAACATAAGGGCAGTTAGAGGTTTGGGCTTGGTATGGGAGAGTGAAGTTGAGGTAGAAGATCTTTCTGAATGGCTGAAGAGGCTTGCAGGGCCTACTCCAATGCTCAAGTCTCATATTCCTATGTCAACGACTGTGATAGCAGAGCCAGACCATGATGAGAGATGTAAGTGACACTAATATTATGTGAGTATAGGAGGGGTTAGTGATAGGAATGCAGCTACTTCACAAAGAAATAAAATTATTCCTGTTTAGATGGCAGGCTTGACTTAAATAACTCAAGTAGGCACTTGCCCTGCGATGCTTTGTGAACCAAATGATCAGACTTAAACAAAGCTTACATTATTCAGTTGGTTATTGGTAGAATATATGTAGCATAAACAGACTATTCAGCCCAACAGGTCTGTGCCAGTATTTATACTTCAATCAAGTTTCCTTCCGTCTTTCATCCAATCAGCATACCCTCCCATTCCTTTCTCTCTTGTGTACTTCTGTAGCTTCTCCTTAAATGCACTTAAATGTGTGTATCTCTGTTTTTTCTCCTGACTTGAGAAAATAGACAAACCTTTTTCTTGTGGAATGGCTGCCTACCAGTTCTCTGTTTTCAATTGTATGATAACTGTTGGGAGAGAATACTTGTTCCCCATGACAACTTTGCCCATTGTTAATGCGTAGAAGCATCAACACTAACAGAGCTTTTAGCGTAATCACCTGCAAATGGTTTTAGATATGATCATTCGTGTGACTGACAAATAAATTGGCATTTCTGTGGTGTCAAGTGTGTGTCTATAGGAACCTTTATATTTTTTGTATATATCTGTCATAAAAACGGATATACTCACCAAATGGGAATGCTTACTGTGGATTGCAGTTTATTCCTTAATTTAGTTAAAAGCTTATGACTTCTCTTAACATTTATTCCAGTGTTTACTGTAATTTTTGTATTTTAAATTGTTGTAAAATGCTACTCTATCCACTCATCACAAAGATTACCTTTAACAGACAATAGTTGGCTTCGTGTTTCAGATTCTCATCCCTACATTTGTTGCTTTTAAATTTGACTTTTCCAATACTCTCTCTACTGAATTCCCTCCCTCTTCTGTAAACTTCAACTCATCCAAACACTGCATCTTTTATGCTAACTCACATCATGGTCAATTTGCCTTTGGCCCTGTGTTCATTGATCTACATTGGCTTTTAGTCTAGCAGCACTTCAAATTAAAAATTTCATTGTGGTAAAATACCTTCGACATTCCGATCTTGTTTATCTCCAGCCCACAGCCATCCAAGAAGTCTATCCTCTTCTAATTTCTGTTTCTTTTGCATTCCCAATTTTCATTGCTTCACCCCAATTGTCCAGGCCCTGAACTCTGGAGATTCGTCTCTAAACCTCCCAGCCTCTCTCCCTTTGTTGAAGATTCTCCTCAAAGCATACCTCTTTATCCATGCTTTTGTCATTTTTAAAAATTGCTTTAAAAGCATCTTTTGAGTCATCACCTCCATCACCTAAAATGTCAAGGGCAGTAAGTGCATAGGAACTCCACCAGCTGCAAGTTCCCCTCCAAGCTGCACACATTTTGCCAACCATTCTTTAATGTTGCTGGGTCAAAATCCTAGAACTCCTCCCTTAACAGCAATGTAGCTGAATCTATTCCACATGAACTGCATTTAGAAAGGCAGCCCATCACAGTCTCCTGAAGGGCAATTAGGGATAAGCAGTAGATGCTGGTCCATCCAATAATACCTACATTCTGGGAACGATTGAAAAAAGTCTTGTGTGGCTTAATGTGAAACCATGCTTGATAATCCTCCTGTGAAGTCTCTGCGTGCATTTTACCATATTAAAGGTACGACATAACTATTGTTTTATGTTGGAACATTTTGAGAAATCTGCAGGAACACTTTGTTTGTTTTATGCTATAAATTGCAAATTGGTGATTTTCTCAACAAAGAAGAAGCAAATAGCAAATGATGTAAATGTGAAATTCAAAATACGCAGTTCTGGCAATGTATAGGTGGTCAACTGATGGTAAAGGGAGGCCTTGATGTTTGGGCACCGAGACTTCGTTACAGCCAAATAGTCTTGCACAATTGATGAAGAGCGCATATCTGAAACATCCTCTCCTTCTCATCATGGCTGGGCTGTGTCGGTGTTGCCAATGTGCTTTCCTCTTTTCATGTAAAGATTATATTTTAAAGTAGATTATAACAGGGGTAAATTTATATTCAAGCTTCTTGTTCATTTGAAATGAATGAGTTGGGGCTTTGTGCTGTGCCCACCATGGGCAGAGATACAGTCCTGCCATGAATTAATGTTGGAAGAGGATTGAAGGGTCAAGTGGCCTCCTCCTGCCCCAGTATTCCTAGTTACTCAAATTCCATTCATTTCAACAGTCAAGGGTAAACTCAAAATCAAGCGAAACAAGATTTCTCACTCAATAAAGCAACATATTTATTGAATTGTGTAACTATGTCATTACTTTTCCTTAGCCTTCACACTAGAGTTCTCAAACCTGGATTCTGTGCACCAACCAGACCAAATCTCTACTTCGTTAAAGTCATAATTTCTATCTGGGTCTGCATCTCTTTTTATCCTCGCTGTGCCTGTTATGAGTCAGTGGTTCTGTGTCAAATGGCTGTGGGTGAAAGTCTTATTCCAGAGATTTGAGTGAAAAAATCTAGGTTGACACTCCTAGTTGTAGTACTATCCTGTTAGAGCTGTCACCTTTTCAATGAACTGGTAAACAGATGCCCCCACCTGCCCCATTAATGGATGTAAAAAGGTTCCATGCTGTTTTCTCAAGGAAGAGCAGGGAATGGTGACCTGGTTGTTGGTGGGAGCTTGCTGTGTGCAAATTTACTTCTGTGTTTTCTACATTCCAACTTTTCACAAAGGAGCATAGTCTTAACATTTAGAGAATATCCATTCATTGATGATGTCAGAAGGCACTTCTTCACATAAAATATGTGGAAATCTGGAAAATTTTCCCTCACAGAGCTATTAAGACTTGGGGGTGGGTAGAGGGGATGGACATACTTAAAAATTTCAAGACAAATATTGATAAACGTTTGTTAGACAGGGTCTGTAAGTGCTCTGGAAGTAAGCTGGTATATGTGGTTAAAATACAGATTAGTGACAATCCAACTAAATGGGAGAACAGTCTCAGGAAGCTGAATAGCCAGTTATGCTCCTCTGTTCTAACTTATCAGTCAAAAGATCTGACCACGACCCTCCAATTGTCCACTTGGCTCCATCCGTCTCTGCCAGCTGTCTCTATGACTGTATAATTATTTGGGGTCTACATCCAAGATTCTCCATTCAAATAGATGTTTGTTATTAATACTGCTGAAAAGAGACTGGTTGCTGAAGTGTTTTGCCTTGCACAGATCAGGACAAAAACAAGAATGCCACATTTCAGAATATTAGAACAATTTATATTGCAGGAGAGCTCTGATTGCTTGGTAAGTAAACTCTGAACTGAGACGTTGCCATGGAGAAGCAGTGGTGTATTGGCTCCCCAACCTCATTCACACTTGTTAGTATAATATACATTCATACATGTGGACCCACTCCTCTGCATACAAAAGGAATGTGCTCAATTTTTGTACCATTTTTGAATTACCTGGGAGCTGAGGCAGTCCACATTTAGCTATTGCCAAGAAATTGCCATGGAGAAAGCAAATAAGAATTGACTAGTCAACTAATTGGAACCTTTTTCTCCTGTAGTATAAATTGTGATTGTTTTTCATTTTTGGCATTCTCTCATTTATCCGAAGAGTGCAGGACAGAATATTTCACGGCATGCCTATTTAACAGTATTTAAGTTCTCTGTTTACTTTTCTCCCCAAGAAGTAAAATTGAAAGAAGGGCTGTGAGTAATCTTTAGCATTTTGCTCTTCCTTTCTGTGCAGTTCATACTGCAGCCCGTCAATCATAATGTCATCCATGTCAGGGGATTTGAACCAGCAGTTTTGTGTTTTAAAGACTATAGATCATTTGTTGTATTTTCCTTCTGTAGTCTCTGGGAGTGGACGTCTGTCTCTATAGTCATTTTGCTGGTGGAGGGATGCAAGTATTTGCAACAATTAATTGAAGCATCAATTTTGTTCAGCAACTATTTTGTTGCATACAAGTGGTTTGAGTTTAAGAAAAGAAAATTGAAGATGTTCAATTTTTTTTTAAATGGCCATTTTGTTCCCTATATTAATTAACTCCTTGGCTCAGATGTCTAGCAATGTGAGTTTGAATCTGTAGAAAGTGAACATGAATTGAGTTATGTACATGCATATTTATTTTCTATAATTTCCATTTTCTCCCCTTCCCTTCTCCCTTTTCACTTTGTGTTGTCTCTTGTATTCCATAGCTGTGTAAAGGAATTTACACAGCTTTAGTTTAGTTTACAGCTGTCTTTGTTTGTTTTTATCTAAGTCCACATCCAGGTTTGACATTATTAGACACAGTGAACAAAGATCAGTTGCCAGCCTCTCACAATCACCATTCAAAGACAACTGGGAGAAAATTAGGAATGTGATTCATCCTATCGCACCCCAGTCCACACCCATTCACCCCACCAGACCATACCCATTCCCCCATACCATAACCCACTCACACGGTAATATGACTATTTGTAAACAGTGCGGGGTAGATCTCCATTCTTTGAATGCACTGTGCATGCATGTAGATCATGTGTATGCATGTCTGTGTGTGGGCCATGTATCTGTGTACACAATGCATCCACGTCCCCGTGTTTACCAAATATGCTTGTATCTGTGTTATGCAAATGTCTGTGACAACTCCAGGATCACACATGCAAATTTCTCTAGCCCCTTTCACTCATCAGTTGACCCCTGCACCTTCTAAGATTAGGCAGTCTTTAATTGTTGATGAGGTTAATTGAAATAAGAAAGTTTGTATGGATCAGAAACATTGGGATGAAGCAGCTGTCCTGAATGGCCTGTTTCTGCACTGTATATTTCAATGGTCGATTTTAATGCTGCTCCCTGTGGTGGTTTGGGTGACAATTTAATCAGGCTGATGGGTGGTGGATGGGGATCTCTCCATTTCTCCAATGAACCCCCTCCCCCCATCCCCCCAAATTAATCCATGGTATGAAGAACCACAAATGGCCCTTGCATCCCACTGGCAACTGAGGCATTAATTTCCCACTTAAGGGAAATCCTGTTGATTCTAAGTTTAAAAATGTGTTGCTGGAAAAGCGCAGCAGGTCAGGCAGCATCCAAGGAGAAGGAGAATCGACATTTTGGGCATAAGCCCTTCTTCAGGAATGAGGAGGGTGTGCCAAGCAGGCTAAGATAAAAGGTAGGGAGGAGGGACTTGGGGGAGGGGCGTTGGGAATGCGATAGGTGGAAGGAGGTTAAGGTGAGGGTGATAGGCCGGAGAGGGAGCGGAGAGGTCGGGAAGAAGATTGCAGGTCAAGAAGGCAGTGCTGAGTCTGAGGGCTGGGACTGAGAAAAGGTCGGGGGAGGGGAAATGAGGAAGCTGGAGAAATCCGCATTCATCCCCTGTGGCTGGTGGGTTCCTAGGCGGAAGATGAGTCGCTCTTCCTCCAGGCGTCGTGTTGCCATAGTCTGACGATGGAGGAGGCCAAGGACCTGCATGTCCTTGGCAGAGTGAGAGGGGGAGTTAAAGTGTTCAGCCACAGGGCGGTTGGGTTGGTTGGTGCGGGTGTCCCAGAGGTGTTCTCTGAAACATTCCGCAAGTAGGCGGCCTGTCTCCCCAATGTAGAGGAGGCCACATTGGGTGCAGCGGATGCAGTAAATGAGTGTGTGGAGGTGCAGGTGAATTTCTGATGGATATGGAAGGATCCCTTGGGGCCTTGGAGGGAAGTGAGGGGGGAGGTGTGGGCGCAAGTTTTGCATTTTTTGCGGTTGCAGGGGAAGATGCCAGGAGTGGAGGTTGGGTTGGTGGGGGGTGTGGATCTGACAAGAGACTCGCGGATGGAGTGGTCTTTCCGAAACGCTGATGGGGTGGGGAGGGAAATATATCCTTGGTGGTGGGGTCTGTTTGGATGTGGCGGAAATGACGAAGGATGATCCAATGTATCTGGAGGTTGGTGGGGTGGTAGGTGAGGACTAGTGGGGTTCTGTCCTGGTGGCGATTAGAGAGGCGGGGTTCAAGGGCGGAGGAGCGGGAAGTGGAGGAGATGCGGTGGAGAGCATCGTCAACCACGTCTGAGGGGAAATTGCGGTCTTTGAAGAAAGAGGCCATCTGGGTTGTTCGGTATTGGAATTGGTCCTCCTGGGAGCAGATGCGGCGAAGGGAAGGAATTGGGAATATAGGTCGGCATTTTTGCAGGGGGCAGCGTGGGAGGACGTGTAATCTAGGTAGCTATGGGAGTCAGTTGGTTTATAGTATACGTCCGTATTGAGTCGGTCGTCCGAGATAGAGATGGAGAGGTCTAGGAAGGGGAGGGAGGAATCTGAGATGGTCCAGGTAAATTTGAGGTCAGGGTGGAAGGTGTTAGTAAAGTGGATGAACTGTTCAGCCTCCTAATGGGAGCATGAGGTAGTGCCGATACAGTCATCAATGTAGCGGAATAAAAGGTGGGGGGTGGTGCCAGTGTAGCTGTGGAAGATGGATTGTGGAAGATGGGCTCTCCATGTGGGGAACATGACAAGCAAACCCCTGTTCGTGGGTTCCTGGGTTTGGAGGGGTTTCCCTTATTCACTGACACTATGCCTCATTGAGCAATGTGGCACTGAGAAGACTGTCCTTGTGGCTGACCCACTCCTCCTCAGCTGTAACTCCATTCTTCAAGTCCCACCTGGTTATCACTCACCCATAATCACTCATACCCCAATGATGATGCTAGACCTCCATGTGAGAGCAGTACCAGCCATAACCACTGCCTTCCTGGTGGCGCTACTGTTCAGGGCAAAAGTGAGGACTGCAGATGCTGGAAACCAGAGTTTAGATCAGAGTGGTGCTGGAAAAGCACAGCAGGTCAGGCAGCATCCGAGGAGCAGGAAACCCACCCTCCTCTCTGACTTTCAACTATTGTACTCCTTGCTACCTTCTCCCCACCCCCACCATTTATCTGTCTGCCTTAGAGGCTTCCTGCCTCTCTTTCTGATGAAGGGCCTTTGCCTGAAACATCAATTTTCCTGCTCCTCGGATGCTGCCTGACCGGCTGCGCTTTTCCAGCACCACTCTGATCTAAACCCTAGGCGCTACTGTTCAGTAGAGCTGCTGTTTTCTGATCAGCTGGACAGTTCTTGGCATGTCTGCCCCCTGGAATCTTGATCCCAGGAAAGGCTATCTGCTATACAGTTGAGTATCTGAGTGCCAATTAATTTGGTGGACTTTCATTAGAAGAGATGATGTAGGGCACTTACCAGTTCTCTAGTTAATGGGTTAGGCTCCCATCACCTCCATTAAATATCGTTGTGTGAAACAGTGTCCTGAGAGACATTGATGTAGCACACCAGCACAGAACAATTTCCTGTAAAGTACATTGAAAAGGAAAATAATGCTCTGAAGTTGTACAGAGCCAGAGAGATAGGGGTAGAGTTGGGGAATAAAGAGAAAGATGTACACCTATATAAAATGTCTTTCACAACCACCAGATATCCCAGAACACTTCAAAACCAATTAAATACTTTTGAAATGTAGTCACTGTTATAATGTAGGAAATCTGACTGCTCATTTGTGCAGTTTAGAAGATAAATGAACTAATTACTTTTATACAAACAGGGTGGAATGTGGGTTGCATTGAGAGTGAAAAAAAGCTAAAGAGGCAAACAGAAATGAAGAAGAAAGTATGTGCAAGAGAATATTTTCATGACCAGAATCATGGAAAGGATTGGCCTTAAACTGGAGATAAAACATAAACCAGGTAGAAAATTGGTTTCAGTATTCACACATGTTCATTTAAATGTGGTGTGCTTTTTCTGTGCTGTGTACTTTTTAAAAGATAACCACAGGTGTATAGTTGGCCATTGTCATCAGAATGATATTTGGAGCAGGGTTTTACTGGTGCTAATATTTTTTCAAAGCACAAGGGGATTAATTGGGAAAAGCAGTTTCCTATTTTTCTCCCTATCCTAGGTATAGTCAGGTCTTGCCTATCAGGCAAAGATCAGGCAATGGAAGAGAAAAAAACTTGCATTTAATATAGTACTTTTTGAGACCTCAAGATGCCCCAAAGTGCTGAACAGTCAATTAATTAGATTTGAGGTACAATTACTTTTTATATGTAGGACATCTAGCAGCACAAGAAGATCCCACAAACAGCTCTGTGATAATGATCAAATATTCTTGCCTGAGGGATAAATATTGGCACCAAAAAGAATTTCCTGCTTTTTGCTGAAATGCTGCTACAAGAACATTTAAATTTGCTAGAGAAGGCAAAGTGACAGCACCTCTGATAGTAATGCAGCCTTAGTGTTATGCTGGGGTTGTCCTTTCTAGTGTCTGAAGTGCGCTTTGAACGCACACTTTTCATATTCTGACGCAAGAGTGCACCAACTGAGATACAGCTATCTTAAACTGACCTAAAGGTATGGGATAAGGTGGTACTAAAACAGGCTCTTACAGCCCAACTGGTCTATGTTGAAAGGAAGCCCATTACCAAAATACAAAAATTGTGTAAGCTTGAAAGAAAGTAACTTGAAATGTGTTTAAAAATGGGATAGATGCTTGATGACCAATGTGAGCACGATAGACTGAAGGACCATTTTCCGTGCTGTAAAACTCTGGCTCTGGGACTGTCCCACTATATTTGTATGTGTGCAACTGAGAGGTCACACACACGTTACCTGTCATTCAGTGGACAGAGCCAATAGTATAGAAAGTAAAGTTAGCTGCCACCTTTCCCTGAGTTGTGTGCTCTTTGTTTAACATTTAAACAAGCAAGCAGTGAAGGAGCAGAAGAAAGCAGCCCTGAGATGCATCCTGGTCTAACTTTCAGCCAAGTGCTGTTGACTTGTGTGTGCAACGTGACCTTACAGCAGCCTTCCAATGTTAGTTGCTGGTACGTTCTGTAATACAATTCAGTGCTTCCACAGTGGCCGGCAAGTCGCTTGGAGATGTGCCATAAGGGTCACGAAGGGTGAGAAATGCAGGTACCAATGTCTTTGGTGGGTGGGCGTGTTGTGTGTGTGAGATTGGTTTGGTTTGATTTGATTTGATTTTGATTTATTGTTACCTGTATTTATTACAAACACAGGGAGAAGTGTTGTAAAGTGTTACCACTCTCCAGTGCCATCTTAAAACACAGGAAATAAACCAAACACAGGGTATAATACCAGAGAAATAAAACAATGACATTCATCTTATGGTATTATCTCAATAAAGTTACACAGTCTTTGGAACAGCTCCCGCTTCTAGCTCAGCCATGGGTCTGGGTCCGGGCCTCTCCACCCCAATGCCTCAAGTCCCTGAGGCTAAACTGATGATGCTGCTGTGACCACGCTTTTCCATGCCACTGATGGAACAAAGAGCTGCCGCCAATACTGCGGCTATTACATTGAGTTCATGTTGGGTCAATCTCACCAATGCAGGGTCCTGTAGTGTAAACCAACTCACAGCATCGACCCAGGCCTAGCCACAGACCTGAAGTCTCGGCTCAGCCTGTGAGTCTGGACCAGGGAATTAACTCTTGGCCCTGCTCATCACTCGCTGGGAGACCACGGGCTGGGGTGGAACCATATTCTCCTCATCCTGGTTACAGCCAACATCGCTGAATGCCTTCTCCTTCATCATTTACTCAGTATCACTGCTCCCTGGGCCTATGCCATCATTGTGTGTGTGTGCGCACACACACACACATGCTTACGCGTGCGTGCTTTGTCTGGTATGTGTGTCTTATGCTGCCCGTGGATCGTGCCCTACGATGTTGTTTGGTGCTGAGCAACAAAGAGGATCTTTGCAGTCATTATTGAGGTCAGCCATTAGCCGTTCTGACTTTCATTTTGTGAATACTGAATGCCCAGCTTGTTCACTGTATTTGGTAAGATAGCAAGCTGAACAGTAATGACACAAGTTGTGGTGTTTATAAAGCTTTTAACAAGCTCTTAAGTACTAACTTGTTGCTGAACATGAAACTTGTCTCACTTCTTGGCAAATGTATGAAAGGTGAGTTGAGTTGGGCCTCACTGCACTTGTCACCCACAAATTTAGCTATAGTTCATGTCCTTGAGACCCCTTTAAGATTCCATCCATTGAAAATAATCAAAAGTAAATTTGCTCTTCAATAGCCTTTACATAACATTCATAGTCAAAAAGTGTGGTGCTGGAAAAGCATAGCAGGTCAGGCAGCATCCAAGGAGCAGGAGAGACAACGTTTCAGGCATAAGCCCTTCATCAGGAATGGGGTGGGGTGGCAAGGGATCTGAGAAATAAATGGGGAGGGGGGGCGGTAGGAGGTGGTGGTGGGGAATGGGGGAAGCTACATTCCTGATGAAGGGCTTATACCCAAAATGCCGACTCTCCTGCTTCTTGAATGCTGCCTGACCAGTTGTGCTTTTCCAGTGCTACAGTCCACTTTCTCCTTGTACATTGTCTATTTAAGTTGCAATGACCAAAAATAGGCTGAATGGCCTGATCCAGTGTTAGATATCTCACATCCTTTTACTGCATCCCAGTTGGTAGCACTGTTGTGTCAGAATCTAAACGTTTTTGGTACAAAGCACTCCCGAAATAGGGATCTTGGAGAGTTGCAGGACTGGAGGATGTTACAGAAGTAGGTAAGAGGTGAGCTCATGGAAAGATTTGAACACTCAAGGGTGAAAGTTTTAAACTTGCAAAGAAACACAGCGGGCTACTTTCACAATGATGTATTGAGAATATACATGTCAATGTCCTTTTTAATGGGACAGTCACTATAGAACTCCATGGCACGAATAAAGTAATTGGGCTCCAGCAAAACTGTACATGCATAGAACCTTTTTTTAACTCCAGGTTAGTTGAATTGTGGTACAGATTGCCAGCCCATGCACTGATGTGTGGATCAATTCCTTTACAAATAATAAGTTTGAGAAAGGTTTTGAAGCTTACAGTACAAAATATTGAAAGGAAAACACTTGCATTGCTACAGCACCTTTCCCAAACTTAGGACATTCCAAAAAACCTTTCAGCCAATGAAGTACTTTTGAAGTGTAGTCACTGTTTTAATAGAGGAAATATGGCTGGATGGCTGATTTTTGATGCAGACAGCAATAACATGGGTTCAATTTCTGTACTGGCTAATGTTACTATGAAGGTCCCACCTTCTCGTCAACGTTCTTTGCTTGAGGTGCAGTGACCATCAGATTAAACTCACCACCAGTTGTTGCTTTGCCATGAGGGGTACGCACTCGTGCTCCCCCTCCCTCCCTCCACAAACAACATCCAAAACAGTACATTTGTTTGAGAAGGGAATAGCTGTAGAGTAGTCCTGCATGGCCTGCCTGCCCCTCCTGGCAGTCACCCATCTATCTGGCTAAACCTTTGGTGGGGCCACATCCCTGATTTATAAAACTTTCTGCCTCCTGTATGCTTCTTAACAAGTCTGTTGGGCTAATATCGTCATAAACTAACAGAGCCAGCTCTCAGTGATGGAAGGCTAAGTGGTTATTGAATTATTGTGTTTACAATGATTAAAGGAGTTAGAAGTTAGATAAAAAGAAACTGTTTTCCTTTGTGAAGGAAGAAGTGGACATAGCTGTAAAATTAGAGTTTGTCCATTGAAGGATGCTGTCAAGAAGCAACTCTTCACACATCGGGCATTAAAAATGTAGAACTCTGTCTTTCAAGAGGTTGTTGAGGTTGGAAGTTCATAGAAAATGTCACAACTGTTAAAGATTTTTATTAAGTAAGGATACAAAGGGGCTTAGAACCAAGATGAGCAGGTGGAGTTAAGATACATATCTGCCAGAATCTAATTGAATGTCGACATACAGGAGGCTAGAAGAACACAGCAAGCCAGGCAGCATCAGGAGGTAGAGAAGTCAACGTCTCGGGTGTAACCCTTCTTCAGGATTGGGGATGAGTGTGGAGGAAGTTGCAGATAAAGGGGGTGGTGGGGGCAGGGTGATGAAGTGTGGATATTTGAAGACAGGTGGAGGGTACGACCTTGGTTAATGGGAGTTGGTGGCGGGGGGGGGGGGGAGGGGGAGGGGGAGGGGCTGGGAAGAGATTCGGGGATGGGGAGGGATGTTATTTGAAATTGGAGAAAGGAGACAGTCAGGAAGCTGGATTGAATGACAGATTGAATCTAATTGATGGCAGAATTGGCTCAAGCTGCTAAATGGCCTCTTCCTGTTCCTGTGTACCTTTTCATCCTTATATTCTCACACAATTCGGCATAGGGGAATTGTCATCAGTGAAATCATAAAGGTGAATGTAGAAGCAAGTTGAAACTCCCAATGTTTTGGTGTCTTCGATATATTATATTTAATTAATTCACAATCAACTGTGCATGTTTAGTAAGGTACAGTTTCATCCAGGTTAGTCCCAGAAATTTGGGCGGCATGGTGGCACAGTGGTTAGCACTGTTGTCTCACAGCGCCAGAGACCCGGGTTCAATTTCCGCCTCAGGCGACTGACTGTGTGGAGTTTGCACGTTCTCCCCGTGTCTGCGTGGGTTTCCTCCGGGTGCTCCGGTTTTCTCCCACAATCCAAAAAATGTGCAGGTTAGGTGAATTGGCCGTGCTACATTGCCCATAGTGTTAGGTGTAGGGGAAATGGGTCTGGGTGGGTTACGCTTTGGCGGGTCGGTGTGGACTTGTTGGGCCGAAGGGCCTGTTTCCACACTGTAAGTAATCTAAAAAAATTGATATCTTAGCTTTGTGTTGGGCCAACATTTGCAAGACACATGATTAGTTTGTGGCACTCTTGTTTGCAAATTGGCTGATATGTTTCCTACATTACGATAACTACACTTCAATTGTCTGTTATTGCCTGTAGAACAATTTAGGAAATTCTGCGGTTGGGAAGACATTATAGAAATGCAAAGCCGATAAACTGTGGAACCAGAGGAGCACAGCAAGTCAGACAGCATCAGAGAAGCAGGAACATCGATGTCTCGGGTCGGGACCCTTCAGTCCTGCTGTGCTCTTCCAGCTCCATATTTTATTGGCTCTGACTTTGAGCATCTGCAGTTCTTACTATCTGTGAGTTATAGAAGTGCAGGTTTGTTCTTTCTTTACACGTAAAGGTAAACCACAAAGCTTCATAGTTCTTGATTTGAACTGAATTGTCCAAAAAAGTAAAGTACTTGAGAAATGTTAACACTCAATAACATGCATTCCTGCATCAATTCAACAATGTTTTGTGTCAGGGCAATCCTACTTATGTCTATTCTGATTTATACTTAAAGTGAGGAGAATAAAAATAAAGCGAGAAGGAAAAATAAGGCAAATAACAAAACAAATTGTAGGAAAGAATATACTATTAAATCTGAATTACAAATTACTGTCTTGTCTTGGATGATTGGTATTTGATTGTAATCATTTTCATGTCACCTTCCCTAAATCCATAAGGAAGAATCAAATCTGCATGAGAGAACAGAATACAATTGGATTTCCAAATAATTATCCAGTTGGTTTTGAGACAAGGGGAATTGTAATCCACGCTAACCAAAAGCAGAAATATCAGTATTAGAAGTTTACTATTTTGTTACAACATAATAGAATCAGGAAAATTTGAAGGAGATCTTTTGGACCTCACACCAGTACTGGCTCTTGGAAAGAACTGTCCAATTAATCTCACTGACTGCTTTTTCACGTAGCTCTGGAAATTCTTCCTCTTCAAGATTTTGTTCAGTACACTTCAAAAGTTTGCCAATTAACTGCATTGACCACAGCACATTCCAGATCATAACAAGACTCTGTACTGGACAAAAAAACTTCTCTTCTCACCCCTGGCTCACTTTCCAGTCACCTTCTTCACTTTGTTCCCTCTTGGTACCTCTTCCACCTTTAGAAACAATTTTTCTTTATTTCTGCTTACTTTGAATGCTTCAATCAATCACATAGCTAGCTGCCTTCAAAAAGAAAATGGAAGCAAAAGATCATTATTAGATGTGGTAGGATGTGGGAAGTGGGGTTCCGCAAGGCTTATAGTCTTTTCCTCTTTCACAGCATCATGAGTCTTTGGAATTCACCTCCTCAGAGAGTGCTGAAGATGAGCTTATTGAATATTTTTTAGTGGGGAGGTGTAGATTGATTCTGACTAACAAGGAAGTTAATGGTTATCAGGCAGGATAGGCAGGAATGTGGAGTTGAGGCCTCAATCATGATCATATTCAGTGGCAGAACAGAGGGGCTGAATGGTCTATTTCTGCACCAAATTAATGCATTCATATGCTCATATGTTACGCACTGCAACTAATACCAGTCACAATTTAAATGAACAATTTTTGGAGTCAAAAACACAATTTTTAATTTTGCATATGACATCAGTTGTGGGGAAAGAATAGTCTGCACTGAGGAAGCTTGCAACAAATTGCAGTAAAACATTAATAAACTGGAAAATGGACAAATAATAGGCAAAATAAATTGAACACAGCTACATGAGGTTGTGCAGTTTGGTCAGAAGAATGGAGAGGTCATTCATTACTCAGAAGGTGCAAGTCCCTGTGGGTAAAGTAGCAAAGGTATTTTGGATTGGAAAATCATCCATTGTTAAATGTGATGTTACAGGTTACCAAGGCTAACTGATAAAAAAGCCAACTAAGGACTGGACTTTACTTCCAGAGGGAGTTTTGCGCTGTTGTCCCAAACTTGCATCATTAACCATGCACCTTGCCTCAATAGCATTCCAGTCATTATGCTTACTCGGTCACCATTGGCAGTTCTCACCACTCTGGGATTTCCTGGGAATCCTGGTGCCAGTGCCACTCCATGTACACATGGTGTAATGGCAACCACAAACTGATACTTCCCAGGGCATATAGATTAGATTGCTTACAGTGTGGAAACAGGCCCTTCAGCCCAACAAGTCCACACTGTCCCGCCAAAGCGCAACCCACCCATACCCCTACATTTGCCCCTTACCTAACACTACGTGCAAACCCCACACAGTCAGTCGCCTGAGGCTGGAATTGAACCCGGGTCTCTGGTGCTGTGAGGCAACAGTGCTAACCACTGTGCCACCGTGCCACCCACATATAGGTGGCACAGAAGACACATCATTGCAAATGCAACTGCACATTCCTACATCAATTGCTGCTAAGCATTAATCAGCACACCTTTACTGTCCTTACCACATTCCACCTTGCAACCCACTCTAAATCATTGTTACTCATTCCCCAGTGCTCTCTGTAGCCCAGCGTCTTATGATTGTTCCACGTGGGACCATCACATATGGGATATACTTCAAATCAGTCACTTTTAATCACCAATAGTACAAGCTAATAAAAAAAATACATGTTAAAGCTGCATCTGCCTCTTGGAACAGAAATGAACTGCTTGCCTTTTCGGCACCTACAATTTTGCATTCAGTGAATGGTCACTCTATCTAGCTGTCATCTGCTGGAACTAGTTGTTAATTAAGTCTTGTTTGGCTTGTAGCACTTGATGCTTCTGCATCCTGTCATGCAGAAAGTGATATTTCTCCCGCTCAGTGTCTTTTCTTCCTCCTTGGAAGACTGCTACTGCTTTCCCAGTTTATCAGCCTCCATCACGTCCCCTAATTGCCTTCTGCAGCCATGTAGCATACTGGAATTATCTGTTCAGAATGTACTGTAAAGCACATCCCCTAACCAATCCAAACAGCAGAATCTCAAGTTCAGGAGGCCTAACATCTGCTCCATTATCACCCTGGTCGAAGGATGGACTACTTTGAATCTGTTTTCAACCTCAGTGTGGGTTTCCATAATGGAGTCATTGACCATGTCTGCAGAGAGTGGCCCTTGTCATCTAGTAATCTTCTGGTGACCTAGACATCAAATGCATCAAGAATATGAGAATTGTCAAGGTTATTCAGTTCCAATGGTACTTGGCACAGACCTCTGCAGAGTGGTAGTGATGATTACAAATCACTTGTTCATTGAAGGAATGGAACTTTTTATTAACTAACTCAGCTCCATTATGATATGACCATCTCAAACTGGTGTGTACAAGGGAAACCAATTAAGTTACCAAGTGGTGTGATCTGGCACAAATGGCATCAGTAACAGATTTGGTACTTTAGTAGGTGGACAATTGGGTGACCCCACGTGGGTCTCCACTAGCTTCTTGGAAGGAGTCAGTTACATAAAAGTCTAGTGTAGCTATTGCCTTGACAGCCAGGATAGGTCTGCTACCAGTCCTGATATGTTGTAAATTCTGCTCCAATACCTGACTCAATTCTGTGATAGTGGTTCCAGGATGTCCTCAAACTGCATTGACACTCTGCCCGCTCCCCCCCCCCCCCCCCCCCCCACATGTGGAGGAAATAGCATTGAGGACGAAACATTCTGTCCCTTGTGTATTTTCTGAACATTCAGCTGTGATCTCTTTGTGAGGAGGCCTTCTGCATCTGCTGCTGCTGGCGATTCTCATCCTCTTCCACTTCTCTGCACCTTTGTTACATCACAGCATCAGCGACTGTGGCTGGATCCGTCAGATATGCTTCCAATAACATGTGTGGAGAATACCAGAAACAGAACATTAGTAATCATCAGCCAGCACTGATGTCACTCACAAATGATGATTTAGCAGTATTCAATATCCAACAAGGTGGATCATGGGTGAGTGTAATTTGACTTTAAAAGAAAAGGTTGAGGGGCCTAATGGAGGGCAATAAAATTATAAGTTTTGAAAGGTAAAAGATCAGTAGCATAAGTCATCAATATCAGGCAGTCACTGTAAAATTCAATGAGGAGTTTCAAAGAAACTTTACCAAAGGAACGGTGAAGATGTAAAAGCTACTACCACAGGAAGTGATTGAAATGAATAGTATTTGTAGATATAATGGGAAACTAGACAAGCATGGTGAAGGAGAAGGGATAGAGGATTTCAATGATAGATTTAGGTGAGCCAAGGTGGGAGGACGCTGCATAAACACTGGGAAGGACTGGATGGGCTGAATGGTTTGTTTCTGTACGTATATCCAAGCGACCCCATATGAACCTCCATTGACAATCTCTGCTTTTGGAAGAACAACCACACTGTCTTGAACATGATAGCAAAATTGTGCATATGCTGGAAATCTGAAATAACAACAACAAAGCTGGAAAAGCTCAAGAAATCAGGCAGCATTTGTGTATGTGTATGTGGAGGGCGAGAAGAGAGAGTTAACGTTTCAGGTCATTTTTGATTTTTAATCAGAACTGGGAACCCAATTCCTCTTACGCATAACTGACCACCATTAATCCCTATTCTTGTTCTAGTAAATCTCCTCACTTTCTCCACGACAATAACATCCTTTCAAAAGGTAGTGCTAAGAATTCAACACATTATTCTATTGAGATCTAACTGCTGGATTATTTAAGTTTTACATAGCATTGTTCTTTCTGGTTCTATCCTTTAAATTCCTTTGACACAGCCCGATTTTCTTGCAACAGTGATTCTGAAGGACCCACATCACTGTACTTTTGTGCCCATTGCTATCTTTGGCACAGCTGGCAGCTTCTTGGAGCTAGTTTGCCCTAATATTGCCAACTTAGCTGAGCAGAATTAAGAATGGTTTGTGTTATAGGTTTGCATTCAGTTGGAATTGTGCTTATGACAACTAAAACACTTCTCATTCAGAAACCTTAACAGCTGCAGAGGAGGGCCAGAACTTGCATTCCATCTGCCTTGGTTGCCTCTGAAGTCATTAGTAACTCCTTGAGAGCTACATTAAAATTTCTACCTTGCGTAGGAAAAATATTTGGTTTTATTGTATTCATCTTTACATCGTCTTTGACCCTGTTATAAATGATAAACTGTTTTCTCTTAACATTGTACCTTTGAGGTTAAAAGTTATTAAAAAGTCATATTACAGTCTGTGCCCTTTAGAAGCTTATAGAAACATAGAAACATAGACATAGAAACATATGAGTGTCTTTTGATCCTCCTAAGAATTTAATTTGGCATATCTACTGAGTCCACTTAGTTTATTTTAACACTTTTAATTTGCCACTTTCTTTATGGTGAATTTTCTTTCATGAAATCAATGAATGTATTTTAGTGAAAAGAAAAGGGTTGCATTTCTATGGCACCCTTCAAGCCCTCAAGAAGTCCTAATGCACTTCACTGCCAGTGAAGTATTTTTGAAGTGTAGTCGCTGTTGTTACATGGGGAAAAGCACACAGCATGCCACATGTATTATAAATGATTCGAGAAACCTTTGGCTTTAAAGAGAAGAAATACAATACTATAGTTAAAATATGTGCAAAAGGCAATGGAATATTTGGTACTAAGAGGGTTAATTGCAAATCAAACAAATACTCTCCTTACTTTGAAATTTCCCCAGCTAGTTGAAAATATAATGAAAGCTCTGGAGTATAGAGTAGCATTTTGAAAACATGGATTTGTGACTGCTTTGAATCATCATTCACAGTGTGAAGACAAAAATGGCCATTCTGGGAGTCGTGTATGGTGGCTTTCTCATGTTTGTTTTTTTTTAATTCTCTGCGTGTTAGATGGTTGTTTCATCCATAATATCTTGATTCTGTCAAACACAACTGAATTGTAGAGGATTTGTCATGTGTTTCATTTTGTGAAGTACATTTGTTGCCGTGTGGGTTTTTTCTTGTCCTCTCTCCTCTGTAAATGATCTCTTAGTGCTGGTTGGGTTAAACAAACTGTGGTGTCATTCCTGAAGCCTGTTTAACATTAACTACCATTCCTTCTGCCTCTAAAAAGTCTGGTTGCTTAGAATGGAGGTCACTAGGTACTATCCAATATAATCAAAGTCACATTTGATGTTATTTTTTATCATTTATTTAGTGCCCTTCCTGCTGAAATACCTCAAGTGTTCTACGTGCAGAATGCCTTGTAATATTTTAATGCAGTATCCTTCATTGGAAAAGAAAAAGTATCTTATGTTGATAACAGTGCTAGGTGTCTTTATTGATGTATTAACTGTGAGGTTTGCCTGTTAACTACCAGAATTTATTGCTTTTTCTCATTCCTGCTAGTGCAGTGATGGTTTTACTTTGGAATCTACAGATGTTAACTTAAAATTGTAGAGTGTCTCAAAGGTAAATGAAGTTTTACCTATAAGCCAAAATGGGTAGAAGTAGAATCATCCATGACCAATTTACTGAACATCTTAAAGAAAGAGAGTGGGTGGACAGTCAGAGTATGTAATTTCCCATTGCCAGATTGTTTTGTGTACAATAAAACCTCTCCAAATTGTGCCAACCCTAAATCACAGGAATCAGCAGACAATGATCATCTCCAACAAGAGAGAATCTAACCATTGACCCTTGACATTCAGTGATATTATCACTGCTGAACTCCCCCACCATCTACATACTGGGGTTACCATTGGCAAGAAAATGAACTGGACCAGCCATAAAATACTATGGCTGTGGGAGCAAGTGAGAGGCTAGGAATTCTGTGGTGAGTCATTCACTCCTCACAGCCTGTCTACTACCTAAAAAGGCACATATCAGGATGGAATATTGTCCACTTTCCTGGATTAGTGTGGCTCCAGCAACACTCAAAATGTTTGATACTATCCAGGACAAAGCAGTCCACTTGATTGGTACCTCACCCACCAGCTAAACATTCACTCCATCCACCATCTACAAGTCGCACTGCAGCAATTCATTAAGGGTCCTTCGAAACCTCCTAAACCTATGTCTCGGCCACCTAAAAGGATGAGGGCAGCTGGCACAAAGGAAGACCACAAACAGCACTTACCTCTTTCAGCCACATAAAATCCTGACTTGGAACTAAATTGCTATTCCTTCATTTGTCTCTGAGTGAAAATGCTGGAACTCCCACTCTAACAACACCTGCATCAGAACGCTGTGGATGCAGAAGGTAGCTCAGTAGTACCTTTCAAGGGCAACTGGGAATGGGCAATAACAGCTGTCTCTGCTAATGATGCCTACATCCCAATAACTAATTAATTAATAGTTGACCTGAAAGTCTGCTCAGTCATACTCCACCTGATACAAATGACCCTGTGAAAAGTCCAGTCTTATTACAATGAATAGCATTTGACTTCGTTATTAGAACTGTAGATGGAGTTGAAAGATATTGCAAAGTCTTAACTGAGTCAACTATTGGAACAAATGTGGGGTTAATTAAAGTCAGTTTTTATTGTAGGCTTTTGAAAAAGTATGACTTCACATCCAGACATTGGAAGTGAATTAATACAACATCAAAGAGCAGCAGTTGCTCACTGTTGGATGATTTTTTTTATTGTTGTATTTAATGTAATCCATTAATTCCTTTTAAATTCAATTTCATGATAGGAGATGACTCCAGCAGTTCATAATGATGGCTATTTTGAGCTGATGTGGGTTCTATTGTTATCAAAAGGATCAGGTCACACATTGCAGATATCACCAATGTCAAAAAGGGTAAGAGAAAAAGATGAGGGCCATCAAGAGAGGACAACAAAAACAACTTGCATTCAAGTGTAGCACTTCTTAAAGTACTAAAAACATCCTGAGCGCTTCACAAAAGCATTAATTAGAAATATCTGAGACTGAGCCAATAACGAGAAATTAAGAGAGGTGAACAAAAGGTTGATCAAAGTGAGCATCTTAAAGTAGGAGAGAGAGTTGGACAGTTTTAGCAAAAGAATTGTTGAGCTTAATGGCCAGGCAGCTGAAGTTTTGGCTGTTGATTATAAACATTCCTATTTCTGTAAACCTACCACAGTTCTAAAACTTTGGGAATGCACACAAGGCCAGAATTGCTGGAGTGCAGAGATCTTGGAAAGTTTTAGAATTGTGGTCGGTTTACAGAAATAGGAAGAGGGTAAGGGAAGATTTTGTTGCACATGCCCCACAGTGTGTTTGAACTCTTCTTTCTAACAAAAGAACTGTTAAGTCGAATTTTAATAATAGTAAAGCAATAATGTTTGCTTATTTGACGCAATTAATGTTAGAACATCAAATACACTATGAACTAATGCCAAAAACTAAAAATCTATCTAATGTTTTAACTTTGGTGATCATGTACGATCACACTAGAACTTGGCCAGGCTCCATGTGGGTGATGTCATCTGGTTGTCTTCTGATGGTTTCAGTGGTGTCTTCTCTTTTGGTGGCTATTCTTGAGTTACCACTTTCCACTTACCGCTTGAGTTACTGCTTGTGTGGGTGATGTTACAGTGATTCTTATACTCCAAAGTCTTTGCACCCTTTTGGGAGGATCTTGAGTATCTTCCAATGGATTGATAAGGTTCAATCACCCTGATTGATTGGACTCAACTAGGTGTTGGCACGCTGACGGTAGGGTGGTCCTTAAGTGTCTATTACTGGATGTGCTGGGTGCATGTAGCCTCCTCCAAATAATGGTGCGAGGCACCTCCTGTGTCTGGTACACAGCTCGATGTTTCTGATTGACCTGAGGGCGACATTCCATTGACCCATTCAAACCCAAATTTAGGTGTGTATCGTGGGGTCTGCAGCTACCAGATTTGTTTGCAAACTGTCTGTGGGCAATTTCAGCCTGTTTGGATTCTGCAGAATGTGGATTGACACAGTCACTTTAGTCAAGGCTGGCTTCATTTCCCAGCATACTTTAGTCCTTGTTCACTTTATCAAATTCATAATAAATTTAACATTTTGAGTGGCCTGTCCTGCCACAATTTGAATGACAAATACAAGTTAAGCCCAAGAGGCAGTTCCATCAGCCCTGCCATTTTCAGCTGGATATATTGTGTCTATGTCCATATGAGTTGATGTATGGCTAGGAGGAGGAGTGTGCAATAAGATATGCATCATCCAAGTGTCCAGGATATTAACCATTTTATCTGTGTGTGAGCATGGGGCATTCATGAACTTTTGACTTGATGCTTATTGCTTGCCATGTTTAACGAGTGACCAATGAACAAATTTACATGGCAACATTACCTAGTGTTCTGGGACAATATTTAGATTGTCTGTACATTGAGGAAGTATGTGAACAGTTGGCAAAATATAGCATGTTCTTCTTTTATGTTATGGTTTCAAGTGAAGGCATATATGGCATTGTAATGCAACATTGAATTCCCATGGACCTAGGTCCCAGGTTAACTGTAGCTCAGTGATGAACCTTGCCACCTCTCAGGAGAAAGTGAGGACTGCAGATGCTGGAGATCAGAGCTGAAAAATGTGTTGCTGGAAAAACGCAGCAGGTCAGGCAGCATCCAAAGAGCAGGCGAATCGACGTTTCGGGCATAAGCCCTTCTTCAGGAATGAGGAGGGTGAGCCAAGCAGGCAAAGATAAAAGGAAGGGAGGAGGGACTTGGGGGAGGAGCGCTGGGAATGCGATAGGTGGAAGGAGGGGGTGGGGGCGGAGAGGTCGGGAAGAGGATTGCAGGTCAAGAAGGCGGTGCTGAGTCTGAAGGTTGGGACTGAGATAAGGTCGGGGGAGGGGAAATGAGGAAGCTGGAGAAATTAATGCAGACTCAGCACCACCTTCTTGACCTGCAATCTTCTTCCCGAGCTCTCAGCCACCACCCCCTCTCCGGCTTATCACCCTCACCTTAACCTCCTTTTATCTTAGCCTGCTTGGCACATCCTCCTCATTCCTGAAGAAAGGCTTATGCCTGAAATGTCAATTCTCCTGCTCTTTGGATGCTGCCTGACCTGCTGTGCTTTTCCAGCAACACATTTTTCAGCTTGCCACCTCTCAGTCAGGGTGTTGAAAGTCCACTGACGAGACTTGGGCAGGATCTTTCAGATGGTGAGGTTTCCAGCCCAGCCAAACGAAAAGCTGATTTGGAATGCAGACCCGATCCCCACACCCAGCTGCCCTGCTGCCATTTGACGTTTGGTAGTGATGGGGACAATTAATTTTCTAAAGGCAAGACTTCCATCCCAATCTGTGGAGAAAATCCTGCCTTATAGAGTGCGGAGTGCCAGGTTTGAAGAGGAGCGAATGGAGGCTTAAATTTCTGGGGAATTGCAGAGACCTGAGTGACAGACTTTCGCAAGGGAGGTGAGGAAGTTGTGGATTGGGTTTGAGAGGCTGGGGTGGTGGAACAAGGTCTCTGTGGTGATTTGATTTTTGGTCCAAAATCCTCCTCCATGACCCTTTGCCCCACCCCATCTAAGTATTGCTTTCTCCCACATATATCTAGCTTCCTTTCAAATACATCCAAATGAATGAGCTCCACTTTCTCTTGGTGAAGTAATTGCTACTGAATTCACTTTTGGGTTTATGAGTGGCTATTATGGCCTCTACATTCTGAATATATACAGATTTATAGGGATATACGACATGCATAGGTTTCTGAAAAAACTCAGAAATTGCTGGAGAAACTCAGCAGATCTGGCAGCATCTGCAGAGAGAAAACAAAGTTAACATTAACTCAGGCCTGCTGAGTTCCTCCAGCAATTTCTGTTTCTGCTTTGGATTTCTGGCATCTGCAGTTCTTTAGTTTTTTACAAAAAATATATGGGTTTCTGTACAACTGGATGTAGAGTAAGGTGCAGATGTATGTAGATTTGCTGGGGGTCCAGATTGACGGTGAATGGGCAAGATGAGCAGCATATTGTCTGCTCACAGTTCTCCTCCTACTTTAGAACTAATCAGAGCAGCCTGAATGGCGGTGGCATCAGCTTGTATATTCATGAAGCTGCTCATCAGCTGACAGAAGAATGTGCAGTAATCCTTGGATGAAATAAGGCCAATCAGTGGAATAATGAGCAAGGTAATATCTCCCAAGAGGCCTGGAGTGGGTTTTCATCAAAAAAATGAGAGAAAACCCCTGTCGACTACAACTCTCCAACCGTTTGCTTTACAAATTCACCCTTTGATCCTTGATTTGAGAGGCAGGGGCAATGCATTGTCCGACCTGAATAGGTCACAAGCCAAGACTTCACTACGAGCAGCAACACATCTTCACAACATTTGTGTTTTTTCCCTCTCACAGACCGCAGACGGCTGTTCCTGCATTATTTTCCTCTCTGCCTTCTCCTTGTCTTTACATGACAATGGGCGTGTGTACTGTCGAATGACTGAGGTGATGGGCTGTGGTGAGGGGGTGGGTGGGGGTTGGAGGAAGAGTGGGGGCTGGTGGGGGGAGGAGAATGAAAGAATAAAGGGCTTCAGGCTTCACTGCTTCCTTCCAGGTGCCTGTGCCTGCATGATTTCATCTGTGCTCCATAATCAACTTCCTTAATGAAATACGTAATTAACATATTATAATTGTGGCAAGGATGATTTTGACAGAAATCATTTTCCATATCTAATACTATGCTAATTTAATCTGTTCTTCACTCCCCGACATGACCTTTCATGATTAAGTTCTATGGAGGAATTTTTGATGGATTGATTTATCCATGGTGGTGGGGACCAGCATCGGAATGCCTGTCATTTTCTGTTCTTTCAAACCACAGAGAGCAGACTGATGAAGTCAGGTGCCAGCAAGACAGCCTGGGGTGCGGGTGGTTTATGTGCGTGGGTGGGGGAGGAGAGAAATTAAAGACAATGCCATCTCTGACCACGTCTGTGTCAGGGAAGGCATTTACCGAAAATCCAAAAGTGACAATCCCACGGGGCTCTTGTCCCCTGTTGTCAGTCACATTAAGCTAAAGCCACAAACTGCTGATATCCATTTTGAGTCTCCAAATATATTGGGGTGGGCTGAGTTTTTCAACACAATTAAACACATAGCACACCAAAACAGCTTGTTCCAACACCTTGCCTCTTTCAAAGCCCACTCGCGGGGAGGTGGGGGGAATGGGAGGAATTTAACAAATGCCTTTTTTCCTAAACAAATTGTAAGATTCTAACAGTGAGATTGACATGTTTGTGGGGATACACTGTCAATGTGAGCAGCAGGTGCAGTAACTGTATGCACACCAACTGCTCTGTTACAAAAGGAATGAAACCTATATTTAAGGTCACCTGCGTTAAGCCTTACCTGTCTTCTAGGCTTTCCCCATATCCATACGTCACTTCAAAGATTGACTGCTTAACCTTAACTCTCAGTGAAACAGTTTGACTAACTTGTAAAAATCATCCCCATGTCTGTGCTCCTATAGACATCCCCTCTATCCTACTTGAGTGAAGGGGTTTGGGGAATATAAAAACAGAGGAGGCCATTCCACTTCCTTCAACCTGTTTTGCCATTCAGTTAGAACATGGCTGAATCTACCAGTGTTGCTTTCATAATCTTCAATACCCTTGTCTAACTAAAATCTACCAATTTCAGTTCAGAAGTTTTCTATGGATCCCCGGATGAACAGTGTTTTAGAGAAAAGTCCAGATTTACACTACATTTTACATGAAAATATGTTTCTGACATAATCCCTTCCTAGCCTCATTCTAATTTTAAGGTTAATTCTGCCCCCTTTGTTCAACACTCCTGCACAAGAGAAAATTGTTTCATTGTACCTCCCCCACCAACTCTTTCAATCATCTTTAACACCTTAATGAGATCATCTCTTCATCTTCATAGAGTCGATGGACACAAATTGCTTGATTGAAAAATGCTTTGAGTTTGGGCTTTCCATAAAGACATAATGCTTTAGTGACATTTTTTTTAGTCAGCTCAATGAATACACCCAGTATGTGTACTTTAAATTTTTTTTTTGCCACGGCTGACTTAATTTAAAGGTTGAGGTAAAAACAATGACTGCAGATGCTGGAAACCAGATTCTGGATTAGTGGTGCTGGAAGAGCACAGCAGTTCAGGCAGCATCCAAGTAGCTTCGAAATCGACGTTTCGGGCAAAAGGCTTTTGCCCGAAACATCGATTTTGAAGCTACTTGGATGCTGCCTTAATTTAAAGGTTGACTGTCTCATTGTGCACAGAGTATTAAACCCAGGTCAGATGTGTGCACCATCAGCACCAGCTCCACATGTCTGCTCAGAATCATTGACGGTGAGAAAGATACCATCCATTTCTTTCCCTACCGCATAGCAATGTTATCATTTGTGCATTTTACAGTGAACACTGCTTGCTACCATGGCGTCTCCTTTGATTTTGCGTGGCAAGTATGCCATCTGTCAGTCTCAATGTAACCAGGACACTCTGTGGACGGCAGAACTGCTGCTGATTTAAGATTCTGAAATGCATTCGAGAGCAATCAGCTCAAACTCACTTGTGTTATTTTATGGATTGAGCCACAGTTACTGTGACCCAACATCATTAACATTGTGATTGAGGCAATGAGCGTCATTTAAGGCATCACCTAGTAAATGTACTAATCGATGATTAATTTTTTAAACCACTTGGCTTACCTTTTATATCCAAACCCTTAGCTAAGGATGTTTTAACTCAATATTTTAAAAGTAAGGGGCCTGAATTATCCATTAAGATAATGAATTATTGAAATGAAAGTGTGCCTATTGTAAGGAATCTACCTTCAGTGTAAAAAGAACTTATTGTGCAATCATATTATTTCTTATAAAATGTTCATGGGTTAGCTTTTGCAAAATGGTTTTATAATCTTTAACAGTTACAGGGTCAGGTTCAGAGCACACATTTTTGCAGAGATTGAATTGTAATTTCTCTCCCTAAGAACGGTAGAATTTATTAAGGATGAATAGAAAATCGGAGCATTACCCTCACATATTCGATTTTCCTGTGCATTACAGTCAGTGTTGAACTCAATGTTGCTTTTGCTGAAGGTCCTTCCTAATATTCTTTGCCTTCGTGTCATTCTTTTGGAAGCTTGTCGCTTGCTGAAGCACCTTGGGATGCTTTTGCACATTAAAGCGGCAATATGAACCAGTTGACAATCTAGCCTGGTAGTGATGGAGTGCTGTATTGTCAGAGGTGCTGTCTTTCTGATAAGATGGTAAACTGACACCCAGTCCAGCCTCTCAGCTGACAACAGAAGATTCCATGGCTCTCTTTGAAGGATAGGGGAGATGCGGCTGATGTTCATCTCTCAACTCACATCACTAAAAATGATTACCTGGCCATTATCTCATTTCTGTTTGTGGGATTTTGCTCTGTGCAACTTGGCTTTACAGCTGCATTTGAAAAAACTATTTAATTGGCTGTAAATATGGTATGTCCTGAGGTATTGAATGGCGCTACAGCAATGGCAATACTTGTTTCCTTCTATGAACTCTAGATTGTTGCTGTTTAATAGGTGGACATACTCAGCTGCTTCTTGGTTTACATTTTAAATGGTTAGGGAACATAAAAAGATGAATTGCCCTATTGCTGTTGGTGATTACCTTGGATCACAATGAACATTTGCAGAGAGTCACCTCCCATTCTTCATACCATGTGACATTTGGAATCGTGTCCAATAACAGCAAATGTTTTCACCTAGGGCATGGTATGTATCTGGAAGTTGTCCTCCAGTTTGTGACTGAGGCAGAAATCCTGAACTCATTCAAAGGAATCTGGATTTGTACCTGAAGTGCTGTAATCTGCAAAGCTACAGACCTGGTCTGCAACGTAGGACTAGAACAGGAGGCTAGTTCATTCAACTAGTGCAGATATGATGGGCTGAATGGTCTAGTTTTCTCTCTATGGTTAAGGCTGCAATAAGAAGGGGAGGTGGTATCCTTCACCGCCGCTCCCTCACCACCAGACGCCTGGAGGAAGAACGCCTCATCTTCCGCCTCGGAACACTTCAACCCCAAGGCATCAATGTGGACTTCAACAGCTTCCTCATTTCCCCTTCCCCCACTTCATCCTAGTTTCAAACTTCCAGCTCAGTTACTGTCTCCTTGACTTGTCCGACCTGCCTATCTTCTTTTCCACCTATCCACTCCACCCTCTCCTCCTTGACCTATCACCTTCATCTCCTCCCCCACTCACCCATTGTACTCTATGCTACTCTCTCCCCACCCCCACCCTCCTCTAGCTTATCTCTCCACGCTTCAGGCTCACTGCCTTTATTCCTGATGAAGGGCTTTTGCCCGAAACGTCGATTTCGCTGCTCGTTGGATGCTGCCTGAACTGCTGTGCTCTTCCAGCACCACTAATCCAGAGGTGGTATCACTGGCTAATGTCTTGGGGATACAGGTTCAAATCAGAGTATAGAACTTTCAGTTAATAAATTCAGTTCTTTAACAAAACCCTGGAATTAAAAACTAGTCTCCATAATGGTTCATGTGGAATGGTGGATCTGGGTACAGTTACAATGTTTAAAAGATATTTTGATAAGGAAATTAATAAGAAATGTTTGGAGGGATTTGGCAGGTGGGACTAGTTTAGTTTGGGATTATGGTCAACATGGACTGGTGGGACCAAAGGGTTTGTTTCCATACAATGTAACTCTATGTCTGGTGGTACCATAAAACTATAAATGGCAACTGTTTAAACCCACCTGGTTCACTGATGTCCTTTAGGGATAGAAATCTGCTATTCAGCAGTAATGTGATTGACTCTAACTATCATCCAAGATGGCTTAGAAAGCAACTTACTTGTAATGCAATTGAGCATGGTCCCGGGATTTTGACCTGGTGACACTGAGGGAACAGTAATGTAGTTTCACGTAAGGATAATGTGGTTGAAGGGGGAACCTGCTGGTAGAGGGGTTCCATGCATCTGCTGGCCCTTGTCCTTCTGGATAGTGAAAGTTTGGAAGGTACTGTCAAAGGAGCCTTGTTGAGTACTGTAATGCATCTTCTGTATGATATGTACTGTTGCCACTGTACATCATTGATGATGTGGAGAGAATGTTTAAGGTGGTGAATAGAGTGCTTGCCAAGAGGGCTGCTTTGTTCTGGATGCTGTCGAGCTTCTTGAAGGTTCCTGCAGCTGTGCTCATCCAGGCAACTGGGGAGTATTTCATGACAGATGCCTGTTATTTGGTGAGAGTAAAGGAAACATGACAGTCTTTATCTAGCTTGTTACAGCATTCTATTTTGACAAAGTACATAACACAAATTAATATTGCAGTACTGTGCTTTTTATTGATTAAATTATATATTGGTTTGAGTTGTATTCCAGGTGGACTGAACTTGTTCAGTTACTCAGCCTCTTTGGCTACAAACTTACAAAGCAGGTGTTTTTATTTATCTAACAGACAGACTACACTCGTGATTGCGTCTCTAAGTTAAAATTGAATTGGCTGAACTGTGACTCCAGCAGTTGAGCGATTAATACAGCTCTTAATATTAAGACCATAAGACCATAAGACATAGGAGTGGAAGTAAGGCCATTCGGCCCATCGAGTCCACTCCGCCATTCAATCATGGCTGATGCGCATTTCAGCTCTACTTGCCAGCGTTCTCCCCGTAGCCCTTAATTCCTCTAGACAACAAGAACCTATCAATCTCGGCCTTGAAGACATTTAGCGTCCCGGCTTCCACTGCACTCCGTGGCAATGAATTCCACAGGCCCACCACTCTCTGGCTGAAGAAATGTCTCCGCATTTCCGTTCTGAAATGACCCCCTCTAATTCTAAGGCTGTGTCCACGGGTCCTAGTCTCCTCGCCTAACAGAAACAATTTTCTAGCATCCACCTTTTCAAAGCCATGTATTATTTTGTACGTCTCTATTAGATCTCCCCTTAATCTTCTAAACTCCAACGAATACAATCCCAGTATCCTCAGCCGTTCCTCATATGCTAGACCTGTCATTCCAGGGATCATCCGTGTGAATCTCCGCTGGACACGTTCCAGTGCCAGTATGTCCTTCCTGAGGTGTGGGGACCAAAACTGGACACAGTACTCCAAATGGGGCCTAACCAGAGCTTTATAAAGTCTTAGTAGTACATCTCTGCTTTTATATTCCAACCCTCTTGAGATAAGAGACAACATTGCATTCGCTTTCTTAATCACAGACTCAACCTGCATGTTTACCTTTAGAGAATTAATGACAGAAAATATAGGCAGTTTTAAAGTCGTATCAAATTTTAGAGATGATTTTCTTCCACCCACCTTAGAATTTAAAGAGGATTTATAGTAATTTAATTAATTATATTAATTTAAAGAGGAGTATATTTTCAGCATATTTGTTGTAGATTTTTTTGTTTGCCCTCTAGAAATGCCAATTTGTTACATTTCAAACATTACTGATGGTGTCTAGATACAAGAACTGGAACAATTATATTGATGAAGAAGTGCATCTGGTGGCATATCCCATGATGAGATGTGCCCATGCCTGTATAAGTCTTGAAACCTTTTGCCCACAAAGTTGCTACAAGCATGAGCTGACAACAGCACAGCGAGGGCAGCAAGATATCTAGCACCCTTAGTGAACAACAGTCCCACAATCAATGTACTTAATCGGTAAAGACTGAGAAACAAACAGAGGAAGGAGTAAAAAGGAGAGTGAATGAGAATAGGTGAATTCAATGTTAAATCGGTTGTAAAAAGAAAAACAAAGGGAGGAAAACAAAAGAGTGGATTAAGAAAGACAAAGTAACCGAGACAGAAAATAATTTTATTTTTTAAATTTAACATCTGTAAAATTTTGTTTGAAGAACTCCTTTTGAAATGGATTCCTAATCACAGACCCTCACACCTACATTATAAGGTTTAATAATAATAAAAGTGCTGCACATATAGATTGTTTACAAAAGATTTAAGGAAAACAGGTATTTATGTTTCAGTATCAGTGAGGTGGGTGTGCCTACTTCTCTCTGCACAGTCCATCCACTCTGGTTGACTTCACTCCGAAACCATCGCATTGATTTATCCGTGTGATTACTACCTTTAGCTCCTAGCTTACATTTGGCGTTGTTTTGTGGACCCTCTGGGTGACCCCAGGTGTTCGCAGGCTCCAGTTTGAGAACCGCTATCCCAAAACAAACTTGTATTCTGAAAGAATGGGGCTCCACAATTGTAAATCGATCACCAACAAAAGCAAGATCAAGCAGAGTTCATTAACAATGATGTTGCCTTCCAATGGAGCAGTGCTGCTGATAATGGTGAGACTTAACTTGCTGTGACGGTTTAAAGGATGGATAATATGCAAATGCAGCAATGTCATGACACTTGAGGAGGTCGAAGGCAAGGTGAACTTCTGTCTTGCCAGGCTAGCAATGCAACAAATGGCATCAGCAACTTTGGACAGTTTGGGTATCGCTTCCCTCACCACAGGTTTCTGCCCAAGTTGAGGGTAAATGATGGTGAGTATCAGTTTGTATAGTTCCTCAGCAAAACCCTGGGCCTATGTGTAATTGTGCTGACCTTGTGCAGTCGGCTGCTGTTTGACTGACGGGTGTACACGGATGCCACACATCAGCTGCCAGTCTGCTATGAGACTGTAGCAACAAACGCGTATCTCCTGGGAGCTGGGCCACAACCATTCCTTGCTATCAGACATGAAAGAAACAATTTCAGGTGCCAGAAAATGTAACTCTGATAAAAAAAAACGTTTCAGATCCGCAGCGTCTGTGTGACTCGCCAGAGGCAAGAGCTTTGATAAAAAAAAGTGTCCTTTTTTTTACCTTCACAATTAATCCATGATTATCTGCGGTAAACTGAAGCAGAGAACGCTGACAGCTTTTTTTTGCAATGCGAGTTCTGTAGATGAAGTGACTTGTCATTCACAATCCATCTGGCTTTTCCTTTCTGGGAGGGGTGATTTTTAAAAGAAATTTATCATACATTTTCTTTTCTCTAAAATTATGAGCCTCTTCCATACAAATATCATCACAATGGACCCATATATTTTCCTGAGAAAGTGGGTGATGAACGCGCACAAAAACAAAACTGCTGAATCTTAGGTTGATTTGCACAAGATTTAAACGTTCTTCTATTATCACGCAATATGTTGGTTCCCTTGCCACAATTTCTTCCTGAAGTCAAAGCAGGCAGAGTGGGAGAGAAACCCCCTGTCTTGATGCAGTAAAAAAGGCGAATGAAATCAGGATGGTGTAACTGAATTGGCAGCGCAAAAGATCGACAAGGGTTTATTATTGTGAGCAGTGCTCAATCAAATCTGGACCCTCTGAACAGAAAGTAACATCAGCGAATCATCCTGGGGGCCTTTGTGTGTGTGTGTGTGTTTGTGTGTGTGTGTATGTGTGTGTGAGTGGTATCCATCTGTCAGCTGTCAGTGCCAGTGAGAGATATACAGAGCTGTCACTTCTTGTCAGCTCCTGTTTGTGAGGCCTTTTTTTTGTTGCAGCTGCTGTGTAACATACTGTCCTCTTACTGAAGGCCAACACAGAACTGAGTGAGCGAAAATACTCTCCCAGATTAAGGGGCGGGAGATGCTAGTTATTTTACTCACAGGGATCTTATATTTGAGGAGCACAAGGCTTGCATTTCTCTAAGCATTGATATGTGCATTGCAGCTTTCTTTGGAGGGAATGACAAGGTGTAGGTCGGACTCAGCACTCTGAAAATTTAACAAAATGTACCAAACTTGAAAACTTGTTTGTAACAACGTCAGATATCAATCTCCAAGAAGCTGCTCGCAAGCTGCATAATTATGAAGAGCCTTGGCTCTGATAATTGCTTTTCAGTTACCCGAAACAAGAAGAAAGCTGTCATTTTGGGTTCAAATGTCATCTGGAAAATATGCTCTCATTATCAAATTGTAGAAATATCTCCGTTTTTGTTTGGGGAAGTGGGTGTATGGGAATTTTAGCTTTCTACTACCAATGACTGACTAAAACATTTCTTTCATTTGCTGGACTTGCCTTGCTGATATTGTGTGCGCATGTGCTTTTAAAGGCAATCCTATCAATATAAATAATGGACCTTTTTTAATAAGCCTCACTGTGAGAATTTCTGAACATCAAACGTGCAATGCAGCTTAGAGGCAAAAGATGGGCATGTGTGATCTAGCTGGAAAAGAGACAAATGGTTGATGGGAGCAACTCCATCTAGGGATTGCTGACAAGAAAATAGCATTCAAAAGCTCAGGCATCTGTCGGGGTGGAGAATATTGGCACCTGTCACGCAGTTTCAGTCATGACTTTTAATAAATCTGCTTTCCCTTAGGTGAAATTGGAACTATGTGTAATATTAGCTGCAAGCATATCTTGTTTTCCCTTCAAAGCTTCTCCATGGACGTAAGGTGCCTAAAATGAGTATCTGGAAGATAATTTAGAGCACAGTTCTATTTCATTGGTGCTGTGTTTGCATCACTGGCCATTTTCAGGAGGGGAGAGGGGAATTGTGTGTGTGTGTGTGTGTTTTAATTTTTTTTGTGATGTGTCTTCCTTAGTTTGAAAAAAAACCTCAGATGATGCCAGCATATTGCAAGAGAGAGAGAGAGAGAGAAAGAGAGCCCGTTGTTAGAGTAAATTTAGCCTGGGGAAGTATGAATGTCATAAAAAAAGCTGGGTTGGGATTTGTTGGTGTCACTCAATAAATCAGTCAGAGTTTAATTACCAGGCATGTGATGGGGAGCAGTGACAGGCACCAAGTCTGTGGGATAGCATTCCTACTGGGCCAGTCTGTATCAAACAAACAAAACACTTGGAAAAGAATGGGGGTGGGGGTGGGGGGGTGCGGATAGGGTTGCAGGAGGTGAAAACCCACTGTGAAATTTACATTTGAGAGATTTGTTGCCTCCACCTTCACATGATGTTTGCAATGCTTTCTTTGCCTTAAACTGCGGTCCTTTGGAAAAGAACGTGGAAAATTTATGCGATTTGCATAATTAGCCCTTCAGCATGGCCAGCTACATTACTGGCAATGCTCCCCTACCAGCCCCCCATCAGCCCTCCCTGTCACAGTAAAGAAAATAAATCTTCTGTCAGCAATATGTCTGTGGGTCAGGTTTGATCATTTGGTCATCTACATCCTCGATGAAGCAGATAGATAGCTCCCAGTTCAGTAACACTTCAATTTCAAACTTCTCATCTTTGTTTTCACAGCCCTCACCTATTTCGCCATCTCTATATTTGTTTCCAATATCACATCTCTCTCTCCACAGTTACCAATTCTAATACCTTCCCAATTTGCGATTATAATCCTTCCAGTGTTATAATCTGTCTCAATCTTGTACTTTGAAGTTCCCATCCGAAACTGTTTACTTCTTCCAGTCAGTGCTTAAAACCTATCTTTTTCACCAAGGTTTTGGTCATTAGCCTTGATATTTCCTGAAGCTCAGTGCCAAATGCCCTCTCTTGTGAGATGTCCTGGTTGTTTGCTACAACACAAACTTGTTTGTACTGCAAAGGCAACTAACTGTGCGCGTAGCATATTCTATTCATACTGGACATTTCAGCATAGCAGTTTGACTCAGTGTGGTTCTTCAAACTAAAATTAATGAGACAAGGCTTGGCAACACTGTTCAATAAGAGTTAGACAAATAAGATTGTCAATTCTCCACCATAAGCCTTGAGTTTGCAGGAATCAGGGTTTAATCTCCAGACACTGCATGAGCTAATCAAGGAAAAATATTATAAAAATGGTGAGTTTTTAATAATGTTTCTCACTTTCACTCAACAATATTCCACTTTCTGTGGTACATTTAACATAATGAAATGTTCTAACATGCTGGTCTGCAGGAGATTTCAGATAAAGGATTGCAGTAGGCTGTGAAGGAATTTAAAACAAGGATGTCAATCTTGGTGATGTTTGACCAGGAACCAGTATAGGTCAATGAGCACAGTAGTGGGGATTTTCTTTGGAGGGTGAGGGGAAGTGGGCAGGTGGTTGGAGGAGAAATGGCACTTGGTCCCAATTAAGGTACAAACATCAGAGTTTTGGATAATCTCTAGTTTATGGAGGGATCAACATTCTTTTTCATGATCTGTGAAAATGTTTGGAGATGGGACAATAAACTAGTGTTTACAGTTAAGAATGATGTATTCTATTGAGTTGGCTTCCCTGTTGCAATGCAGGGGGCAGAGAGTGAATTGATCAGGCAATAAGTGGCAGAAATGTAGGATTGGAACAGCCAGATGTTGAAAGCTTTTGGAATGCATCCAATGCTCCTATTGGGAAGGTGCAGCAGAGCAGACCAAATCGAGGCAAACTCTTTGGATATCAATCAGCAGTCCAGCTTGACTAAAACATTCAGCCATTCGAACTGTCACCTCCAATTATGGTCAAGATTTTGGTTTCAAAACGCTTGAAGAAAATACATTTGTGGGGCTGCAGGAAAATGACAGGGAAGTGGGACAAGCTAAATTGCTTTTTATGGAGGTCAAGCATGGTCTGAATAGCCTCTTTCTTTGTTGTAACCGTTCCTTGAAGGAGACACATCACAACTTAAACTTTTTTAAGATCGTCTAGTTGCAGATTAAGACACAGTCAGGTGGTAATGGACAAAATAGAGGAGCTTTTGGAGTGCCACACCCCATGAATTATATCTAGTTTAGAAGATGACAGATGATTTAACACCTTCAATGTTACATTTCTTTTTAAAGCATCATCCTTTACGGCTTTTCTCTATTTTTATTGTTGGAGGTTTGTGTTCCAGGAAAGGAAGTTAAATGGTCAAGAGAGAGGGAGAGTTGGGGGGTAAATGGAAATTACCAGTGACCTTATTCTGGAAGTCATGCCCCATTGTACTGACCTCGCTCTTTGTAATACGATTGGTTCTGTGTTAAAGGTGATTTGTTGTCAATCATGTATGACTTGGACGCTGCCCTTGGCTGTCTGCCGGTTGCTTAGGGAAAGTGAGAACAGATGGAAATTGATTATTTTATACCTTCTCAGGATGCGCTACATTATGTTAAAAGAAATAATAAAGCAAAGTACTAGTCATAGGTCCTTGAGAAAGGTTATGGGTATTTTTCTCCGTGCTAAGTAATGTATTTATGCAATTTAGCATTCCTGTCAGCTATTATTTCATTTTCAAAGTAACTGCCTCATTGCAGGGTGGGGGTCACTAAGTTAAACTATCCGGAAAAATTTTGGATGTGGAAGGGTGGGTGAATGGGGGAAAATTTTGTTCCTCTGCCTTTCAGGCTTGAACTAGAAACTGAAGGCCCCAAGATTACCCAAAATTGGGTTGCAGATGTCTGTACGTCCTGCCACACATGTACACTGGAGCAGAGTTTGGGGTCGATAATAAGGGAGTTGATGGTGACCTCTACCAATTCTTTTACATTGACATTGTCATTATGAATAGTTGAGGTTATGTTCTGGACAGCCAAATTTTGGGTAGGGCATTCAAGCACACATTAAGGCCCATTTTATATGTGCAAAGAGTCCAACTCATTTTCAAATGCAGGTCCTGAACACTCATAACTGAGCCTTTACAAATTTGGTGGTGCTGCCTTTCCAGCACAGGACGTGTGTCCATCATGGATGTTTTAGGATTTTGAGCAGTACTTAAAAGCAAATCACTGTTTATCATTCACTTTCTACTGGACAATTAAAGAAGGCTCATGAAACACATTGGGAAATTTTCTGGGACACTTTGTCAAGGTTCACCATTTATTATTTGAAGAATCTGAGGACTTCATCTCAAAAAGTGTGAGTGTTTTTTACTTATTTGTGGGATGAGGGCATCACTGGCTGGATCAACATTTGTTACTCATCCCTAGATGCTCTTGAGAAAGTGATGGGCTGCCTTCTTGAACCACTGCGGCTCATGTGCTGTAGGTAGACCCACAATGCCATTTGGGAGAGATTTCCAGGATTTTCATCCAACAATACTGAAGGAAGGGCAATGTATTTTCAAATCAGGATGCTATGTGATTTGGAAGGGAACTTGCAGGTCATGATGTTCCCATAAATTTGCTGCCCTTGTCCTTCTAGATGGATGTCATCATGGGTTTGGAACATGCTAGCTAAGCAACCTCAGCAAATTTCTGCAGTTCAACTGGTACACATTGCTGCTACTGAGCATCAGTGGTGGAGGAAGTGGAGGTTTATGGATATGGTGCTAGTCAAGTGAGCAGCTTTGTCCTGGATGGTGCCAATTTTCTTGAGAGTTGTTGGAGCTGTACTCATCCAGGTAAGTCTGTAATACTCCCACACATTCCTGACTTGTACCTTGACAATGGTGGATGGGTATTTGGAGAGTCAGAAGTTATTGCCTGCAGGAGTTCTAACCTCTGACTTGCTGTTATAGCCACAGTATTTATATGGTACAGAAACAGTTTAATTTCAGTGCTTTAATACTCCAGCCTGGGAATGTAATGGGAGTTACCGAGAGAAATAGATTACTTGGTTATTGGCACTTTGGTAGGGGTCTACTTTTCCCTGGACAAAGAATGGGAAGAGAACATGAAGCCAAGCAGTGCAGCACTGTAATGTTCAAAGGTTCAATTGATCTGTGTTTGATTATGTTAGGTTTAGTAACTGATCCTTGTAACTGTATTTCATTGCTTAAGCCTGGAGCTATAGATCAAAGAAATCTGAGAATGGTTCAGAAAAGATCTGAATTACTTGGAGATAAACCAGACATCTAAGATATACAGTAACCCAGTGAATAATTTCTTTAAAAGTGCTGCAGGAGCGAGAGAAACGCTGGAAGGTGAGGTTGACTCTAACTCCAGAATGGGTACAGGACATCCATCCTCCTCCACTACCAAGGGTGGAAGTTGCAAGAGGTATGCCATCCCGTATTTCCAATTCCTCCGCCTCCGCCGGATCTGCTCCCAGGAGGACCAGTTCCACCACAGAACACACCAGATGGCCTCCTTCTTTAGAGACCGCAATTTCCCTTCCCACGTGGTTAAAGATGCTCTCCAACGCATCTCGTCTACATCCCGCACCTCTGCCCTCAGACCCCACCCCTCCAACCGTAACAAGGACAGAACCCCCCTGGTGCTCACCTTCCACCCCACTAACCTTCGCATAAACCAAATCATCCGTCGACATTTCCGCCACCTCCAAACAGACCCCACTACCAGGGATATATTTCCCTCCCCAACCCTTGCCGCCTTCCGCAAAGACCGTTCCCTCCGCGACTACCTGGTCAGGTCCACGCCCCCAAACAACCCACCCTCCAATACTGGTACTTTCCCCTGCCACTGCAGGAACTGTAAAACCTGCACCCACACCTTCTCCCTCACCTCTATCCAAGGCCCTAAAGGAGCCTTCCACATCCATCAAAGTTTTACTTACACACCCACTAATATCATTTATTGTATCTGTTGCTCCCGATGCAGTCTCCTCTACATTGGGGAGACTGGGCGCCTCCTAGCAGAGCGCTTTAGGGAACATCTCCGGGACACCCGCACCAATCAACCACATCGCCCCGTGGCCCAACATTTCAACTCCTCCTCCCACTCTGCCGAGCACATGGAGGTCCTGGGCCTCCTTCACCGCCACTCCCTCACCACCAGACGCCTGGAGGAAGAACGCCTCATCTTCCGCCTCGGAACACTTCAACCCCAGGGCATCAATGTGGACTTCAACAGTTTCCTCATTTCCCCTTCCCCCACTTCACCCTAGTTCTAAACTTCCAGCTCAGTAATAGTCACCATGACTTGTCCGGACTTGTCCTACCTGCCTATCTTCTTTTCCACCTATCCACTCCACCCTCTCCTCCTTGACCTATCACCTTCATCCCCTCCCCCACTCACTCATTGTACTCTATGCTACTTTCTCCCCACCCTCCTCTAGCTTATCTCTCCACGCTTCAGGCTCACTGCCTTTATTCCTGATGAAGGGCTTTTGCCCGAAACGTCGATTTCGAAGCTACTTGGATGCTGCCTGAACTGCTGTGCTCTTCCAGCACCACTAATCCAGAATCTGGTTTCCAGCATCTGCAGTCATTGTTTTTATCATTCTTAAAAGCAGTCATGTCTTATAAGTAAAACATTCATTTAGCACCTCCTTTCACTGGTTTACCTAAATCACCCCTCTTCTTTACTGCTTCCTTATTCTTATTGTCATGTAGAGGCAAGAATATCAAAGCATAGTGGTAAATCAATTTTAATTTTCAAAATGTTATGTTCTGAGTTGAAAATGTTGCCCAGATTAAACAACTGCTATTTCTTTAATGTCTTTCCTATAATAAACGCTTGAAGACAAGTTGACAGGAGTGTTACCAGACAAAGTCTGACATTGACAAACTGAGAGAGCTGGTGGGATGGGTGTTCAAATATTTGACCAAAGAGGTAAGCCTCAAAGAGTGGAGAGGTTCAGCAAAAAGTATTCCAGAGCTAAGGGCCTCAGCAAATGAAAGCATGGCCACAAATGGCCATCAAAGGTATGCAGGTACCAGTGATAGGAGATTAAAATGTGAACAGCCTAAATGCATGGATTGTATAGCAGATACAGTAAATTGAACTTAGAAATTATTAGACCAATTCTGCATTCCTCCATCTCCAAAAGTGATCCTATTCTGAGGTTCCCTGCTCATTGACACAATTGGTAAATTGCAGTCAACGTGCATTCGCTACAGCACTAATTTCAGCAAGTAGGAATTGTGCACATTTTTCCATGCAAATTGGTTAACATAAACAAATTCTCCCCTGAATTAGTGCAATTGAAAAGTGAAACCACTTGGACTGAACCAAAACGGGGTCCTCCTGGTGTTTGGGCATGAAAATATAGAAGGTGAGGACAATAATTTGATTTATAGGTACATGTGAGTGTGGAGTACAGTCCTTTCTTGTAGCCTATAGTCCTTTGCATCTCTAGAGCTCTTCCCCCCACCTCGCCCTCCCTCATTTCCAGCATTGGAAAAGTCATCAGAATAGGCAGAAAATGCATAGACCCTCACACTGTCAGGTGAGTATAACAAATTCCACCGCATTATTTTGAAGAAGAGCAGAAGGGTTTTTACCCAGTGTTTTGATCCATGTCATTAGATAAAAATAATCTGGGTCTGGTCATTCATAAAATTGCTGTTTGTGGGAATTTGCAGTGTGCAAATTATATTCCTTGTTTCCTAAATTATAACAGTGACTAAATATGTACTTAACCGACTGAGAAAAAAAAACCCTTGCTTTTAGATGGCACTTTTAATGAGCACTAGATGTCCCAAAGTAAGTTGCAACCAATGAAGTACTTTTTTAAGGAGTAAATGCTGTGATTTAAGAAAAGTACTTCAGAATATCCTATGGATGTAGAAGGCACTATAGAAAAACAAGTCTTTCTTTGAAAGAATACTTTTTGAAAATAATGCCATTTATTCACTGTTACTGTTTGCAAAGTGAAAACCTTCATGGAAATTCTACTGCTGGATATCATTGTTTGATGAAAGTAGCTTTGTGTTCTCGTGGCATATTTCACCTGCTATTTAAATAGAATCATTAATCCAAGAATATATTGTGTCTACTGGCCTATGGTCATTGAATTAATTTAGTTTATGTCCAGTTTGGAAACAAGCCATTCGGCCCAACAAGTCCACACCGACCCTCTGAAGAGTAACCCACCCAGACCCATTTCCCTCTGACTAATTCACCTAACACTATGGGCAATTTAGCATGGTCAATTCACCTAACCTGCACATCTTTTGGATTGTGGGAGGAAACCAGAGCACCCGGAGGAAACCCACATAGACACGGGAGAATGTGCAAATTCCAAACAAACGGTCACCCGGCCCCGAGACAGGAATCAAACCCAGCTTCCTGGTGCTGTGAGGCAGCAGTGCTGACCACTGAGCTACTGTGCTGCTCATGTTTACTTTGTAGACAGGCCAGTGTCTTACAAACAGGGAATAGCTTTTGGCTGGAGTTAAAAACACTAGTGATTCTTCTCCTTAGATACACTGGTACTGCCAGTGCTTTCTGGGCATCTGATGGCTTGTGACAGAGTCTTTGTTAGTAGATGGGGTGTGCAACATGAACGGGCAAAGCAGAAGATGCATCCTTTGTCACTGTGACGGAACAGCTTAGTCTGTGATCACTCAATATGTCACTGACTACTGGATGGATCTCTCTCTATACTGGAACAAATTAATCAGCACGGGACTCTTCCATTCTAAAAGATGATTACTATGAGAACCATAAAGTTATTTATATTAACCCTTACTGCCCTATAATTCTCAAATATCATTGACATTGTTGCTGGTCCATTAGTTTGTGCTATTTCAAAATTATTTTATTCAGTTTGAGACTATGATCTGAAAATAGTTGTAGGAATTGTAATTCACAGTTAATAATGGCTGTTGCATCTGATGTAGGCAGCTCGCAAACTCGATGCAGCTTGCTCATTTAAAGTATTTCTGTTTTCCACCAGCTAAGTGCACTGCTGAGGTGTTATCATGGAGAAAGCAAACCCCTTTTCTCCTGTTGTATAAATTGTTGTGATTGCTTAACATTTGGCATTCTTGCATTTGTCCAGATGGGACAGAAAGACAAAAAGCTTCAGCAACATGCCTCTCTTTTCAAATTTATTGGCTGATCTGATTAATAAAGTTTGTTTTGAATGTTATTGTGAGGTTTTGCTGAATGGCTTATTAAGGTTATAGCTAAAATACTGAGGACACAATGACTGGCAAAGTATGAACGCCACATAACAGCTGACAGGATACAGGCGTTGATCTCTTGAGTATGGCCGCACACCATCTGCACTTTGAGACAGTGGAATGTCTTCTGGTAGTGCTTGTCATTGACATGTCCTAACTATTTACGGTCCTAGATTTCTAAGAGAACAATCAATAGTTCTGGTTGCCACGTGAACTTACATCACTGATGAGGTAGACTATTCTATTTACATATTGATCATTAACCATTTACTCTACAGGTATCTCCTGCTCCTCCCAAATCAAGATCAATGATTTCCTAAACTGAAGACAGAAATTGCTGGATATACACAGGATGTTTGGCAGTCTTAGAAGAGAGAGAAACAGAGCTAACAAAACTAGTGTTGGCGAATGGTTGACAATTTGAAATGTTAACTATTTTCTTTGTTTGGATTCTGCCAGACCTGTAGAGTAATCCATCATTTTCTGTTTTTATTCAAATTGCCAGCATTACTAATATTCTACTTTTGTAGAAGTGATATTCTCTGTGGTCAGTCTGATTTGTGTTCACCTCACATATCTACACAGCTTTCTGTTCCTTTCTCCCTCATTTACTGATCTTGCTTCCCATTATGAAGTCATAGAATTGTACAGCATAGAAACAGACTCTTCAGTCCAACTTATCCATGCCAACCAGATATCCTAAACTAATCTAGTCCCATTTGCCAGCATTTGGCCCATCTCCTTCCAATCCCTTCCTATTTATATAGCCATCCAGATTCCTTTTAAATGTTGTAATTGTACCAGCGTCCCCCACTTCCTCTGGCAGCCCATTCTATACATGCACCACCTTCTGCGTGAAAAAGTTGCCTTTTAGATCCATTTTAAATCTTTTCCCCTCACCTTAAAGCTGTGCTGTCTAGTTTTGGACACTTCAATCTGGGGAAAAGACCTTGGCTATTCACGCTATCCATACCCCTCATGATTTTATAAACCTCTATTAAGGTCACCCCTCAGCCTCCGATGCTCCAGGGAAAATATCCACAGCCTATTTACTGTCTCTCAATAGCTCAAACCCTCCAACCCTGGCAATATCCTTGTAAATATTTTCTGCACCCTTTCAAGTTTCACAACATCCTAGAGGGAGACCAGAATTGAACACATTATTCCAACAGTGGCCTAACCAATGTCCTGTACAGCTGCAACATGACCTCCTAACACCAATACTCAATGCACTGACCAATAAAGGCAAGCATATGACTCCTTCACTATGCTATTGACCTGAGACTCCACGTTCAAGGAACTATGAACCTGAACTCCAAAGTCTCTTTGTTCAGCCACACTCCCCAGGACCTTACCATTAAGTGTATAAGTCCTGCCCTAATTTGCCTTTCCGAAATGGAACACTTGACATTTATCTAAAATTAAACTCCGTCTGCCACTCCTTGGCAAATCAAGATTGGGTTGTATTCTGAGGTAACCTTCTTCACTGTCCACACTTTCATCACATCCAAATCATTTATATAAATGTCAAAAAGCAGTGGACCCAGCACTGATCGTTGTGGCACTCTGCTGGTCACAGTCCTTCAGTCTGAAAAGCAACCCACCGCCTCACTCTGTCTTCTATCTTTGAGCCAGTTCTGTATCCAAATAGCTAGTTCTCCCTGTATTTTGTGTGATCTAACCTTGCTAACTAGACTACCATGATGAACCTTGTTGAACACATTACTGCAGTCCATGTAGGTCACATCCACCATACTGCCCTCATCAATCCTTTTTATTACTTCTTCAAAGAAAACTCAGCCAAGTTCGTGAGATTTGATTTCCTATGCACAAAGCCAAGTTGACTATCCCTAATCAGTCCTTGCCTTTCCACATACATGTGAATCCTGTCCCTTAGGAATCCCTCCAACAACTTGCCTACCACCGATGTCAGGCGCACTGGTCTATAGTTCCCTGGCTTTCCTTACCACCTTTCTTGAGTAAAGCACCACGTTAGCCAACTTCCAGTCTTCCGGTCCCTCACCTATGACTATCAATGATACAAATATCTCCAACAAGGGGCCCAGCAGTCACTTCTCTAGCTTCCCACAGTTTTCTAGGGTACACCCGATCAGGTCATGAGGATTTATCCACCTTTATGCGTTTTAAGACATCCAGCACCACCTCTTCTGTAATATAGACATTTTTCAAGATGTTGCTATTATTTCCCCACGTTATCTATCTTCCATATCCTTCTCCACAGTAAACACTGCAAACTACTGGTTTAGTATCTCCACCATCTTTTACAGTTCCACACATTGGAGGCCTTGCTGATCTTTAACGGGCCCTATTCTCTCCCCTGTTACTCTTTGTTCTTAATGTATTTGTAGAATTCCTTTGGATTCTCCTTAACCCTATTTGCCAGTTATCTCATGTCCACTTTTTGCACTCCTCTTAAGGATACTGCTGCTGCCTTTTAACGTTTCTAGGGATTCACTTGATCTTTGCTGTCTAAACCTGATATATGCTTGCTTCTTTTTCTTGACCAAAGCCACAATTTCTCTAGTCATCCCGAATTCTCTATTGATACCAGCCTTGCCTTTCACCCTAACAGGAACGTACTGTCTCTTCACTCTTGCTATCTCCTTTTTGGAAAGTCTTTCCATTTTCCTGCTGTCCCTTTAACTGCAAATATCTGACCCCATTCAACTTTAGAAAGTTCTTGCCTAATACCATCAAAATTGGCTTTCCTCTAAGTTAGAACTTTAAATTTTAGATTCAATCTATCCTTTTCCATTACTATTTTAAAGCTAATAGAATTATGGCCACTGGCTCAAAGTGCTCCTCCATTGACACCTCAGTCACCTTCCCTGCCATATTTCCCAAGAGTAGGTCATGTTTTGCATCTTCTCTAGTAGGGACATCCACATACTGACTCAGAAAATTTTCTTGTACACACTTTACAAATTCTTCTCCATCCAAGCACTTAACGCTATGGCAGTCCCAGTCTATGTTTGTTAAATCTTTTTTTTTGATGCTTGTCTTTAATATTTGCAACACCCAATCATCTTAGGTTTCATATTTACTCATTCCAGGAAAGTGGGAATCATCCTAAATTGCCCTCAGAAAGTAGTGAGCTGCCTTTTTGAATCTTTGCAACCCAACTGGTGAAGGTATGCCTGCTGTGCAGATAGGAAGGGAGTTCGAGGATTTTGACCCAGCGACAGTGAAGGAATGACAAGAGAGTTCCAGCTCAAGATGGTGTGAGAATTGAAAAGAAAGTTGCAGATTGTAGTCTTCCCAAACATCTGCTGCGCTTGTCCTTCTAGGTTGTTCAGGTCATGGGTTTGGAAGGTTTTATGGAAGGAGCCTTGGTGAGTTGCTGGAGTACATTTTATAGATTGTACCCACAGCTGCCACTGTATGTTGGTAGTGAAGAGGGAGAATATTGAAGATCTTGGTTTGGGTGCCAGTTAATTAGGTTGCTTTGTCTTGAATGAGAAGGAGCTTTTTGAATGTTGTGGATTTTACACTCATTTAATTAAGTGAACAGTATTCCTTCACACTCCTGACTTGTACTCTGGAGGTGATGCGAAGATTTTTTTTGATGTTATTAGGTGAGTCACTCACCTCAGGATTTGTATTGTTCTTGTAGCCACAGTGTTTATAAAATCTGTAAGGCTGGTATGGTTCAATTTCTAGTCAAAGTTGGTCACCAAGATTTTGATGCTGGGGGATTTAGAAAGGGTAATTCTGTTGTGTGGTAGTGGGAGATCTTTGTCGTTGTGAGGCAGTTGTGTGTGGTGCAAGTCAATAGCTTAGCCTGAGAGTAGTCTTTCTGCATTCGAGCTCAGAATGCTTTTAAGCTTGAGGAGTTGCAAATCATATTGAACACTCTAATTATCAGTGAACGTTCCCCCCTCTTATGTTGTGACATGATTAAGATCATTGATGAAGTCCCTGAAGATAGTTGGGCCTAGGATACTGCCATGAAACTCCTGCAGCAATATGCTGAAGCTGAGATGACTGACCTCCAACAACCCTAATCAATATCATTATCCATGCATCAATATTCATGTATGAAACAGTTATACAAATCTTATCCCACTCTTGTTGATGTAGGAACTTCACAGACAGGTACAGATGTTTGTTAGTATCTGGTTTCCATGACATGTCATAGTGTTAAGCTTAAATTTTTGACAAAGCCACGATGCATTGACCTTTGTTCGAATTTGAATGACATCTCAATTGTTTTTTCACTTTCAGAAGTTAGCTCATCCATATACTTGCAAAGCCAAACTACTTCCTGACAAAGCTGCTGCTTATTCAGTTTCATTGGCACACAGACTGTGGCTTGTATTTCGACTTCAGTGACCCTAAATTGACAACTAGTAGTTTGTTTGTTTTGTCAAAGAAAGCATGTTTTGGACTTAATTAACAACATGTAAACATCTGGCACTTCTGTTAAAGTTGCTCTCAGCTGTCCATGGATAGTGATTTGTATTTAACATTTAAAGTCCCTGAAGACCTCTAAAGGTGTTAACCTTTGGTCCATTTTGTGCTTTGTCTGAGCTACCTTATGGTAGGAAGTAAGTAGAATGAAAGAGTCAATTGGCGTAATGTATCACTATGCCTTCATTTTGGAATGGTGCAATGTGCACATATTTATTTAGTAATCACAAATATTCTGCACTAACAAACTCATTCACCTGACCTCCTGCATAACTGATTGTAAAGCTACTGTTTATACAGAATTGACTTGCTAATATGGATGTAACTAAATGTAGTCTTTTTTTCTGAATAGATTTACATTTCATAACCCAGAAACAGGCTATTTAATCTAAAAGATTTTTTTCAATGTTTATGCTCCCAATGGGCCCTCGTCTACATTACATCACCTAACTGTAACCCAGCATGTCCTTTTATTCCTTTCTCCTTATGAACTTTGTTCGGTTCCCCTTAACTGCATCAACACTTTTCTCCCAACTGCAGCCTGTGGTAGTAAGTTGCGCAGTGTAACAGGCTCTGAGATGAGTTATTCCTCCTCAATTTCTTATTGGATTTTGGAATTACCACCTAAAATTCGATAAAACTTTAAACATGTCTTAAATATGCATTTTTTGAATACATTAGTTGCTACACATTAAATGCACCAGACTGAAATCATTTAATAGTCGAGAGTGTGGTGCTGGAAAAGCACAGCAGGTCAGGCAGCATCCAGGGAGCAGGATAATCGATGTTTTGGCAAAAGCCCTTCATCAGGAAGCATTTCGGGCAACGTTGATTTTCCTGCTCCTCGGATGCTGCCTGACCTGCTGTGCATTTCCAGCACCACTCTAATCTCTACACACCAAATCTACCTAGTGAGACAATAACTGTCTTGATTAGACCACTGTTCACCATTCATCTAGCAAACTCAGAAGGCACCCACTTCCATACCTGAAAAGTGCTTGTCTATCTCAAATTACCATTGAAAGGCAAGATACCCTAAAACATTTGTTCAGGTCACGCAATATTTTTCAGACTGGTACAAAATTAGAGCAATAAATTAGAAAAATAAAAAATAATTAAATTAAAATTTTTTATAAAGGCATAAAAATAATTGCTGAATACTCCTGAGTGTACTAACAACTATACTGACAAACAATTTAACATAATCATTTCAGATTGTAATATGGCACATTTACACTTGCCAAAATGGGCAAACACACTTATAGAGGTACCTGTTCTCTGTAAAGAAAATGAATATATTCGAGCCTTGCATCTTTGTTTGAATTAGCCAGGAGCATGGGGAAACTGTGATTTCCCATGCTTTCTTCAAAGCAACATCTTGCAAATCAGAGACACCTTGCCAACCAATCAGCACCACTCATTTGCTGTGATATAAATATTATGATTGTTTGAAATTTGGCATTCTTGCATTTGATGAATGCAAGGCTTGAGGTATAAAGATAGGCTGGGACATGTTTCACTGGAGCGTAGGTTGAGAGGCAACCTAATAGAAGTTCATAAAATAATGAGGGGTATAGATAGAGTTGTCTTTTGTCAAGGATGGAGAATTGGAAGACTAGGGGGCACATTTTTAAGGTTAGAGATGAGAGATTTAAAAAAAAAGACATGAGGGACAATTTTCTTTTACACAGGGTGGTTCATGTGTGGAATAAACTTGTGGAGGAATTGGTGGATACAGGTGCAATCATAAGGATTAAGAGACATTTGGATGGATACATGAACAGGAAAGGTTTGGAGGGATATGGGCCAGGAGCAGGCAGGTGGCACTAGTTTAGTTTGGGATTATGTTCAGCACGGACTGGTTGGACTTGAAGGGTCTGTTTCTGTGCTGTATGACTCATTGACTCTATTACGGAGTGTGCAGAAGAGATTCATGAGAATGGTTGCAAGGATGAAGAACTTCAGTTGTAAAGTAGATTGAAGAAATTACAATTGTTGTCCTTGGATAAGAGGAGGCTGAGGAAAGATCTGAAAGAGGTGTTCATGTGGGTTTGGTCAGAATAGACAGGGAGAGCCTGTTCCCAAATGGAGGACAGGAAAAATTTCTGGCTGTAACAGACTGCTTTTTTTTAGGTATTTCAGGTGTTGGAGGTGATTTCCTCGAATTCCAGGAGCAGCAAATACTGTTTTATATGCTGTTGCATTGTTTTGGAATTGTGGAGAAAAAAAAGTCAAAACAACAGCACTTTTAAAGGGGAGAGGAACATACAAAGGCAGCACATTGTCAGTCAGTGCAGGAGAGAAAGAAACCCACACTGCTAACTGGCACAACAGTGCGCAGTTACAGCCTTTGCTGTTTGAATTCATGTATCACTGGACATCGGAGTGCATCTGGGAAAATAAGCAATTAGTGAAATTCACAACTGATCTTGGAGGAACCTGATTGGGAGGGCTCACCACACAGAAACAGATAAGTGAATAGTTTTAAGTGTGGCCTTGCTGTAAGTCTGCAGTAATACGTAGAGTGAGTTATTTCTTGACTATATGTTTTATTGAGATATGTCGGTTGATTAAACTTAAAAATATAAGCCGTAAGTATTGAGTTAGCCCGGAGCAGTGTTTTGTAGAGGAATAGGACAATGCTATTTTCTGAATCTGTAGATTGAAAGAAGCAAAACTGGCCTTTAGTGGGGTCATATGCTCTTGTTGTCAGATGTGGGAGTTTAAAGAGAGTTTACGTGTTACTGAGGATTATATCTTCAATAAATGCCGTTGGTTGCAAAAGCTATCAGATCAAATGGATCAGTTGGAGAGACAGAGGCAATGAGGAATTGACAAGAGCAAGGGAATGTGATGGATGGCAGTTATAGGAAGGAAAAAAGGTTGCAGATACAGTCACATAGATGGATTAACTCCAGGAAAGATTAGAGAGGTAGGCAGGTAGTGCAGGGGTCTTCTGTGGCTATCCCCATTTCACATAAGTATGCTGTTTTGGAAAATGTAGGGGGTGATGGATTCTCAGGAGAACATAGCATGAACAGCCAGGTTTCTGGTATTGAGACTGGCTCTAATGCAATGAAGGGTATGTCGAGTTCCAAGATCTCTAGTCCGAGGCACAGACAGACATTTCTGTGGCCAGCAATAAAAGATCAGAATGGTGTCTTGCCTCACTGGTGCCAGGATCAAGGATATCTCACAGAGGGTGCAGAATGTTCTCAAGGGGGAGAGGGCCCAGCTGGAGATCACTGTACACATTGGAACCAGCAACATGGAAAGGGAAAAGGATGAGATTCTGAAAGGAGAATATAGAGAATTAGGCAGGAATTTAAAAAGGAGGTCCTCAAGAGTAGTAATATCTGGAATACTCCCAGTGCAGTGAGCGAGTGGGGTAAGAATAGGATGATACATTAAATGCAATGCATGGCTGAAGAGCTGGTGTATGGGAGAAGGATTTACATTTTTGGATCATTGGAATCTCTTCTGAGGTAGAAGTGACCTGTACAAGAAAGACGGATTGCACCTGAATTGGAAGGGGACTAATATACTGGCAAGGAGATTTGCTAGAGCTGATCAGAAGGATTTAAACTAGTAAGGTGGGGGGGTGGTGGGGGGAACCCAGGGAGATAGTGAGGAAAGAGTGAGTTAAGCAGTCAGGGCAGGCAGAGACAAAGCAGGGCACAAGGTAGGACTGATAAATTAATCTGCATTTATTTCAATGCAAGAGGCCTCACAGGGAAGACAGATGGACTCAGGGCATGGTTAAGAACATGGGACTGGAATATCATCGCAATTACAGAAATGTGCTCAAGGATGGACAGGACTGGTAGCTTAATATTCCAGGATACAACTGCTACAGGAAGGACAGAAAGGGAGGCAAGAGAGGAGGGAGAGTGGCATTGTTGAGAAAGGATAGCATTACATTAGATATCCGACTGAGGGAGGATATTCCTAGAAATACATTCAGGGAAGTTATTTGAGTAGAACTGAGAAATAAGAGAGGGACACTCACCTAATTGGGATTTTATTATAGACCTCCTAATAGTCAGTGGGAAATTGAGAAACAAATTTGTAAGGAGACCTCAGTTATCTGTAAGATTAATAGGGTAGTTATGGTAGGGGATTTTAACTTTCCAAACATAGACTGGGACTGCCATAGTGTTAAGGATTCATATGGAGAGGAATTTATTAAGTGTGTACAAGAACAATTTCTGATTCAGTATATGGATATACCTACTAGAGAAGGTGCAAAGCTTGACCTACTCATGGGAAATGAGGCAGGGCAGGTGACTGAGGTGTCAGTGGGGGAGCACTTTGGGGTCAGCGGCCATAATTCTATTAGTTTTAAAATAGAGATGGAAAAGGATAGACCAGATCTAAAAATTGAAGTTCTAAATTAGAGGAAGGCCAATTTTGATGGTATTAGGCAAGAACTTTCAAAAGCTGATTGGGATCAGATGTTCGCAGGTAAAAGGATGGCTGGAAAATGAGAAGGCTTTAGAAATGAGATAACGAGAATCCAGAGACAGTATATTCTTGTTAGAGTGAAAGGAAAGGCTGGTAGGTGTAGGAAATACTGGACGACTAAAGAAAATGAGGGTTTAGTTAAGAAAAAGAAGGAAGCATATGTCAGGTATTGACAGAATAGATCGAGTGAATCCTTAGAAGAGTATAAAGACAGTAAGGGAAATGAGGAGGGCAAAAAGGGGACATGAGATAGCTTTGGCAAATAGAGTTAAGGAGAATCCAAAGGGCTTTACAAATACATTAAGGACAAACAGGTAACTAGGGAGAGAATCGGGCCTCTCAAAGATCGGCAAAGCGGCCTTTGTGTGGAGCTGCAGGAGATGGGGCAGATACTACAAAATGCAAGCATTTTGCATCAGTGTTTACTGTGGAAAAGGACATGGAAAATATAGAATATAGGGAAGTAGATGGTGACATCTTGAAAAATGTCCATATTACAGAGGAGGAAGTGCTGGGTGTCTTGGAAACGCATAAAAGTGGATACATCCTCAGGACCTGATCAGGTTTAACCTCGAACTCTGTAGAAAGCTAGGGAAGTGATTGCTGGGTCTCTTGCTGAGATATTTGTATCATCAGTAGTCACAGGTGAGGTGCCAAAAGACTGGTGGTTGGCTAAAGTGGTGCCACTGTTTAAGAAAGGTGGTAAGGACAAGCCAGGGAACTATAGAGTGGTGAGCCTGACATCGGTGGTAGGCACATTGTTGGAGGGAATCTGAGGGACAGGATTTACAAGTATTTGGAAAGGCAAGGACTGATTAGGGATAGTCAACATGGCTTTGTGCATGTGAAATCATGTATTTCAAACTTGATTGAGTTTTTTGAATAAGCAACAAAGAGGATTGATGAGGGCAGAACAGTAGATGTGATCTATGTGGACTTCAGTAAGGCTGGGTGCTGGCAGGTGGGGCTAGATTTGGGTTGGCATGGATGAGTTGAAATGCAGGGTCTGTTTCCATGCCATACATCTCTATGACTTGTGAAAGGATCAAGAACAAGAGGGCACAGATTTAAAGTAATTGGTGGAAGAAGCAAAAGTGAAATGAGAACAACCTTTTTCACGCAGTGAATGATTAGTGTTTGGAATGCATTTCCTGAGTGTGTGGTGGGGGCAGATTTAATTAAAGCTTTCAAAAGAAATTACATATCCTATAATTTGAAAATGAAATGATGTACAGGATTACAGGGAGGAGGCAGGAGAATAGCACTAATTGAAATGTTCATTCAGAGAACTAGCTCTGACATAATGGGCCCAATGATCTCCTTCTGCACTGTAATATTTCTGTGAATTGCATACACATCCAAACTGACATGCCAGTGCAGTGCTGAGGGAGGGCAGCACTGTCAGAGGTGCTGCCTTTTAGATTAAACCAAAGCTTTGTCTGTCCTTTCAGATCGATGTGAAAGACCGCATGGCACTATTTTAAAAAGTAAAACAGAGGGATTCTCCTCAGTTTTTAGACCACTATATCTTTCTCCAACTTCCAGTAAGACAACTTTTCTGGCTATTATCATATTGATGTTTGTGAGAACGTATGGGAGCCAGGCAAGTGGTAGTGACTGATCCATCTGTTTTTGTGACATTGGTCGAGGGATAAATATCAGCCAAGACACCAGGGAAATCTCTCCTGTACTTCTCTGTGTAACCTTTCACCTGAAAGATAGCACCTCTGCCAATGCAGCACTGCACTGGATTGTCAATCTGGATTTGTGTGCACACTGTATAGAAGTTACTAAGTAATAATGTCACCTGACTAGTAATCTGAAACCCCAGGTTAATGCTCTGGGGAGGTGTGTTCAAATCCTACCACTTAATGAAATTTGAATTCAATTTTACAAAAAGAACGTGGAATTCAAAGCAAATTTAGGGCAGCCATGTAATCACCATCCATTTACAGGAAAACCATTTAAATTCACTAATGTTTTGGGAAGGAAATCTGCCATTTTTACCTGGTCTGTCCTACATGTGACTCAGCAGACCCACAGCAATATGACAGACTCTTAACTGCAATCTGAAATAGCCTAGCAACCGATTTACCCCAGAGATTAATTAGAGACAGGCTGGCTGAATGATCTTCTTATCCCAGGAATAAAATCCACAGATTCTTAGGGGGAGAAAAATTGCAGCTATATTGGCATACTCATGTTCTGAACCTAATTATTAGGTTATTCCTATTAATCTTTAATTAGGAAAGAGAGAAAGAGAATCCCAGATAGCAAAGAGAGAGTTAACTGTGAGTATCTTCCGAAGCTTTTACCTGGTTCTTCAAGTAATTATAATAGGAGACAAATAATTAGTCAAATGTAATGACTGGAAGCGTCACCGATGGTGTTGTTCAGATATATAATGGGCCAGGAACAGCGAACGCTTCCTTGTAATTAACGCATTATGCTGTAACTTCAAACCACTGGATACCAAATTACTCTCAGAAAATGTTCTGCCACTAGAGGCTTCACTGAGGTAGAACATGCGACATTGCACTGGGCTCTGATGCATTGCGCACCAGGATTAAACAGCAGCACCAGGTAAAGCAGCCCCCGTGGCCAAGATATTCATCAAGAACACTTTGAAGAGCATTCAGCTGCCTGGCAAAGGGAAATTGAAAGACTGCTCATCACCCCCCCATCTTTCATTTTTAAATACACACTATTTTTTTTCAGAGGGTGGGACGGAATCTTTTGATTGATTCTTCATAAAAAAGGAATAAGCAACGCTGCTCTCTTTTCATGAAACGTTTGTGAATTAGCCGACTTTTTTTTGCACAGCACCACTGGCTGCCAGCAATGTTGGTTGTTAATGAACCCTTTTTACTCGTTAATAGGTAGTAACAGCAAAGTGCAGCACAGGTAGCCATGTACTTCGAAGCTTCAGTTTGCCAATGAGTCCCTGGGGCAGCCTCATAGGTCTTGTAACAGCTAATTGGACCTGTTAGGGTCAGCAATTAGCTTGGAGCTATTCAGAACTGCCGACAGTTCCGCCTTTATCTGCAAACCAGCTCTTTCCCAGCTAAACAATAAAGAAAGCAATCAAAATAGCAGGAATGCAGAATGTTCTGCTATTTTACTTTGGTTCTGTGTTGATTAGCTGTATTAATTTAAACTTGTTTTTTTCAACCCCCTACCTCCCCATCCTGTCTCCGGTCTCCATCTATGTTTGAGGTGATTAGAATTTTTTTGAGCCCTTTTAAATTTGGAAGCAACAGTGTGCCACTCTGCTTACAAAAGATAGAAATGACTATGCACTTGCGATTAAATCATAGTTTAAGTTAAGAGCAGGTCAAAATCAAAGTGCTGGTTTAAAGTAGACAAATGACAACTTGCATTTATATAGCATCTTTAATGTAGCAGAACATGCTGTGGCATGGAGCATCAGGGTATATTCGAAGGCATTAATTAGGGATTGGTATCAAAGCGCTTAGTCAAAGAGGTAGAGTTTTTAAAGCATCTTGAAAGAGGTGGAAAGGTTCACAGAAGGAATTTCAGAACTTGGGGTCCAGGCCACTGAAGGAACTGCTGCTTATGGTGGAGCAACTGAAACAGGATGGCACAAGTGGCCAGAATTGGAGGGGTTCAGACATTTTGGAGGATTGCAGGGCAGGTGGAGATTATAGAGATGGTGGGGAAGGCAAAATTATTCAGGGATTTGAAAGCAGGAATATAAATGTTAAAATTAAGGTATTGAAAGACTGGAGCTAATGCAGGTTAGTTTACAGAAGGAAGATGAGTGGGCATTCAGATACCATGCTCTGCACAGCTCACTGATCACGCCAGTTTGCATGAGATGGGCAGTGAGAGGGGAAATGTTGAAATTGGCTCATTTACATGAGTTGCAAATGGAAGAATAAAAGTCTGTCATTACTATTTTATATATTGTGTTCAATTACCAATTAATGGAGGAACTGTCAAGATCAGAACCAGGTCTGTGGTAGTGAGACATTTACTGAATATCTTCCTGTGAGGCCAAAGTCTAAAGAAATATAAAAGCGGTATTATTGCGGCATTGTAAAATGAAGTTTAAAATAACTGTGCACTTGAAGTTCTGAATAATAAACGTGTTGAATTGCAAAAACAAAAACAATTGGAAATGAAGCTGCAGTACAAATGATAAACATTTTGAAAAGGGAAAGGTCAGATAACTTCCAAATGATTCACACTCGGTTTATGGCTCACCTCTGAGTCAAACCTCTAAATCCTACTCCAAAAACCTGAACACATAGTTTAGCTGACCACACAAGTGCTGCACAGTCAGAGGTGCTGTCTTTTAAGCTGTGCTGTCAAGCCAAGGCTTTGTCTGCTTTCCTGGTATAAAAGATCCCATAGCACTATTCTGGAGAAGAACAGTGAAATTGTCCATTATTCTATGCCAATGCATATCCCTCACCCAAGACCTAACAATCAATCATCTGGACATTATTGGCTTGTTGTTTGTGGGAGCACGCTGTGCACAAATTGCCTGCCTTTCTATATAATTGTGACTACACTTCAAAAAAATATTTAATTAGCTATGAATCATTTTGTGTCATTCTGATGTTGTGCATGGTGCTATATAAATGCTAGACTTTTCATTGTTCTCATTAGCCTGAACTCTCATAATAATTTTATGGAGAGAAAAGGAAACGTGCTCACAGTAAGCTTCCACAAACAATATTATGATATCAGCAGATCTGATTTTGTGATGTGTATTCAGTGAGAAATGTTGATCTGGTGGAAAGCTCTCCTGATATTATTCAAAATAGGATGAGAAAAGGCAGAGATTAATGTGTCATCTGAAAGGTAGAACTTTCATCAGTATTTCACTGGAGTGCTCAGAAATCAGGGAGGGACTTGAACCTACAAGCTTCTGGCATCAACCATTAGTAAAACCAACTAAGCCATTGTTGAAATGTAGGGCATATCATATTTAACTAGCTATTGCAGTCAGTGGTGAAACAATGGCACTGACTGTTGACTTGGAAGAAAGCTGTCCACATATAAATAATTATGAAATAGAATGAGGTTTAGGGATCTCATAGACTCGTAGGTGTTTACAGCACGGAAATGGGCCAGTCTGCTCATCATGTCTGTGCTGGTCAACAAAGATTTGACTACACTAATCCCATTTTCTATCTTTTGGCTCATAGCACTGAAATGTATGCAACATAAGAATGTGAATGTCTAAATGCTGCTTAAATGTTATGAGAATTTCCAACTTAGCTATCCTTTCAGGCAGTGAGTTCTAGACTCCCACTGTCATTGGCAATTAACCACTTTCTGGGTGAAAAATATTTCTCCTTAACTCTCCGCTTGGCCTTCTACCTCCTTATTTTAAATCTATACCCCTCATTAATGATCCCTCTACTAATGAAAAAAGTACCTTCCTATTCACCATATTTATGACCCTCCTATTTTTATACACTTCTGTCAGGGCCCATTACCCAGCAACCATTGCTCAAAGGAAAACAACTACAGGCTAGTCAATCTTTCCTCATATCTCAGACCCACAACCCAAGCAGCATTCTGGTAAATATTCTCTGTACTTTCTGCAGTGCAATCATGTCCTTCATGTGGTGACCAAAACTGCATTCAGTAGTCCGGTTGTGACTTAACCCGCATTTTACACAGGTTCAGTATAACCTTCTTGCTCTTGTAGTCTATACCTTGGCTAATTAATACAAATAGCCCATATGCCTTGTTAACCACCTTATCTACCTGTCCTTCTGCTGTCAGGGATCTGTACATCAAGGTCCCACTGATCTGCAGTACTTTCCAGGGTTCTTTTCATTCATAATGTAACCCCTTGCCTTGCATTACCTCTGACATTTCCAGGTTGAATTCCATTTGCCACTGCTGTGTCCAGCTGACCAGTCCATTGATCTTCCTGCAGTTTACAGCTGTCGTCCTCACTAGCAATTTTCGTATCATCCACGAACTTCTTGATCATACCTACTACATTTACATCTAAATCATGAATATATGCCACAAAAAAAGGCCCCAACACTGAGCCCTACAGAAACAGACTTCCAATAGCAGGAACATCCCTTTATCATCTCCCTCTGCTTCCTGCCTCCCAAAACTTTTGGATCCAACATGCCACTCTTCTGGAATCCCATGGACTCCTGCTTTCTTGACCAGTCTGCCATGACGGTCCTTAACATGAGCCTTGCTTAAGTCAATGTAGAACACATTAAATGAATTACCTCATTGACACTCCTGATATTCTCCTCAGAAAATTCAATCAAATCTTTCTAACAATTCCTCCATCACTGAGGTTAGACTGACAGGTCTGTAATTTCCTGGTCAATTCCTTCACCCCATTTTTATCATAATGAGATAAGGTTAGCAATCCTCTGGAGCTGATTGTATGGGTCAGACAGAATTTGAAAATTCCTTCCAGGGCCCCTGATATTTCCTTCCATGCCTTCCACAACAGCCTGGAACACAGCTCATCCAGGTCTGCAGATTTATTCATTTTTGAGGCTGCTAATTCTCCTATCTCCTCTATATTTAATTTCTTCTAACATTTCACAGTTCTCCACCAGATGACTACACCTGCATTGTTGTTTTCTATTGTGGAGATTGACACAAATTATTCAAAGCGGATGTCTTCTGGGTCCACACATTGATTATGTTTATGTCCCTTAAGATCCTACTCTTTCCTTCATTATTTTCTTAATCTTTGTAAATGTCAAAACCACTTTGGCTTTCCTTTATTCTACCTGCTTCCAGATGCTTTCTCATAAACTCTTCTTGCTTTCCCTATTTCCTTTATAGGTTCTCCCCTGTAATTTTTATACTCTTGTCAGGTCTCTGCCATACTGAGCTCTCGATATTTAGCAGAAGCTAATCTTTTGTTTTTAATCTTCGCCTTTATGTCTAAGTCCCTGGACCACCCTTTGCCCTTATGGGAACATATTTGCCCTTAGTTCTTGCTCCTTGAATGTCTCCACTGCTGTCACACAAGTATGTGCATTTGTTTTATCTACAAGTGTATGTGCTCTGAGTCCATTTGGACCAAAGCGCATCTTAGTAAAATTAGTCTTTCCCCAGTTTAGAAACTTTATTTCCTGTGCATCCTTATCCTTCTCCATAACTAACCTAAATCTAATTGAGTTATGGTTACTATCTCCAAAACTGCCTGGGCTCATTTCCTAATATCATTTCTACATTAGATTGAAAATAGTTCACCTGGGAGCAATTTATGAATTTTGTTTCCTCTCAACCTTGCTCAGTAAATCTATCCCAATTAATATTTGGTGGTTAAAATCCCCTAATATTACTGACTTACCATTCTCACATTTGTCTGAAATTTGATAACATATTTAATTTCATGTCTCTCTTTGACTGCCTGTAGTACACCCAGCAGCATCTATGTCCTTTTGTGCTTTTTACTTCTACCCATATGGCCTCATTTGATGAACCTTCCAATATATTATCCCTGCTCATTGCTATAATTGATTCCCTGACATATTTTGTGATTCCTCTCCTCTTCGATACCCCTCTGTATCTTATTTGAACACTCTCTGATATCCATTCTGAAGACCTTAGAGTCATAGAGATGTACAGCATGGAAACAGACCCTTCGGTCCAACCCGTCCATGCTGACCAGATATCCCAACCCAGTCTACTCCCACCTGCCAGCACCCAGCCCATATCCCTCCAAACCCTTCCTATTCATATACCCATCCAAATGCCTCTTAAATGTTGCAATTGTACCAGCCTCCACTACATCCTCTGGTAGCTCATTCCATACACGTACCACCCTCTGCATGAAAAGGTTACACCTTAGGTCTCTTTACACCTTAGGTCTCTTTTATATCTTTCCCCTCTCACCCTAAACCTATGCCTTCTAGTTCTATACTCCCCGACCCCAGGGAAAAGACTTTGTCTATTTATCCTATCTATGCCCCTCATAATTTTGTAAACCTCTATAAGGTCACCCCTCAGCCTCCGACACTCCAGGGAAAACAGCCCCAGCCTGTTCAGCCTCTCCCTGTAGCTCAGATCCTCCAACCCTGGCAACATCTTTGTAAATCTTTTCTGAACCCTTTCAAATTTCGCAACATCTTTCTGATCCGAAGGAGACCAGAATTGCACGCAATATTCCAACAGTGGCCTAACCAATGTCCTGTACAGCCGCAACATGACCTCCCAACTCCTGTACTCAGTACTCTGACCAATAAAGGAAAGCATACCAAATGCCTTCTTCACTATCCCATCTACCTGCGACTCCACTTTCAAGGAGCTATGAACCTGCACTCCAAGGTCTTTTTGTTCAGCAACACTCCCTAGGACCTTACCATTAAGTGTATAAGTCCTGATAAGATTTGATTTCCCAAAATGCAGCACCTCACAGTTTTCTGAATTAAACTCCATCTGCCACATCTCAGCCCATCAGCCCATCTGGTCCAGATCCTGTTGTAATCTGAGGTAACCCTCTTGGCTGTCCACAACACCTCCAATTTTGGTGTCATCTGCAAACTTACTAACTCTACCTCTTATGCTCGCATCCAAATCATTTATGTAAATGACAAAAGGTAGAGGGCCCAGCACCGATCCTTGTGGCACTCCACTGGTCACAAGCCTCCAGTCTGAAAAACAACCCTCCTCCACCACCCCCTGTCTTCTACCTTTGAGCCAGTTCTCTATCCAAATGGCTAATTCTCCCTGTATTCCATGAGATGTAACCTTGCTAATCAGTCTCCCATGGGGAACCTTGTTGAACACCTTACTGATGTCAGGGAGGGCCCACTATTGTCTGGTTAAGTATCTGAGTGGCACATTATGTGGCAGGCCTTCTCAAAAAGAGCCAAGTCTGGGATCTTGTCGGCTATCTAGCCGGAGATTCCTGCCACCTCTTGTTAAATTTAGTCCTTCTAGCCAGATTTTTTGGGGGTGCTTCAATAGCGCTCCCACTGGGGAAATGTAAAATCACTAACACAGCCACTTCTGGATTTCCACATTATACTGCACACAAGTGGACTCCAAAAGCTGTTGTCAGTTTCAATAGAGCAATGACAGCGAACACTGACAGTTCTGAAGTAAGTATCTTCCCAAAAAGCTGGGTCAGTAGCAAATTAATGAGGGATATGATATAATTCTTGCTTTTCCAAGTTTGGATATTCAAAAACTCGAACTTTTTCATCCTTAGGTATTTAGGACAATGTGTTTCAAGCTTCATTTTCCTTCAATAATGCAATTCCTTCACAACAGGAGTGCAAAAGAAATATTACATATAACATGTTGGAACTGAACCTTGTTATCAAATGATTACCTGCGGAGTTTGGCAATTTCATTGCTCACCTATTAAAATCAACAAAGGAAGCCACCATTGGCAGCTGAGCCTTTGATTGCCTCGGACCTAAACTCTGGAGTTCCCTTGCTGAACCTCTCTGCTTTTGCACCTCTTCTGTCCTTAAAGACATTCCTACAATACTCCTTTGTTCAAAGGCATTGGCCACTCCTCCTATTATCTCTTTAGGTGTTTCGGTTTCAGCGATCTTAAAATTAAAATTCCCATGAAGCACCAAGTTTTAAAGAGACATCCTTGCACGGTTAAGAAAGTTGTTTTTAAGAGGCATTTTAAAGGAGGAGAGGAGGATAGGGTGGCAGAGAGGTTTGAGGTGGGAATTCCAATGATTAACTTCCAAGGTAGCTGACGGAATGGCAGGCAAAATAAAATTGAAATTACACGAGAGGCCAGAACTGAATAGCACCGATATCTTTAAAGGTTGTGGGACAGAGAGAGACTACAAAGATTGAGGGGGTGGTGCAAAGCCACGAAAGTGATTTTTAAAACATTGAGCATTGTAAAAATTGCAGCCCTGCCATTCCATTGTCCAATATAAGTCAAATGAGCAAATGAGTACCAGAAGGTAATAGGTGAAAAGGACTTGTTACAAGTTAGATTATAGCTACAGCATTGTGGGATAGATCCAGATGAGATGAAGTTTCTAAATGGGCCAAGATATGAGGGGACTGATAAAAGCTTTGAAATATTTGGGTCTGGAGGTAACAAAGACATTTCTGAGGACAAGAATGTACAGTTGCAATATTAAATCACCAGGGACATAACTTTTATATGACAATAAATATCATAAAGGCAACAATTTGGAAAGAACTGCAGAATTATAGTACAATCGATGATATATTGGTAGCTAACCCCTGACCTTCTCACCTTTCACAATTGATCAATGGCATTTAAAGAGACTAAATGACAGAAAGAAGAGTTCTTGAAATGAGAGAAAGCTTTCAGTACTGAGTGGGTTAATCCCTCAAGCAAATAATTGAAAGGGAAGATAGTTCTCCAGTACAATATGCAAGTCTAACAGACAAAAAGAAGCAAACAAGAACAAGCTAATACAACATTTTGGTATTTCTTTTCACGCTATCAAGTTACCATATATATTCAGTTTATGTATATTTCAGACAATGATCGGGACATTATTAATACATACTGGAACACCTTTTTTGAAAATTGATGAGTTAATTTAACTTTAATTCCTGTAATATGTTGTGTAGGACTTTTTCAGAAGACTGCAATCGGTTTGAAGGTGTCTTTCTGTCATCTATTTTTACAGACAGGTTTTAGTCTTCTTTCACAGCAGGGTTGCAAGAGATGGTACTGTAGTAAATAGACATGTAAAGTGAATACATAAATGTCTGTGGAGTAATGAACAAGCTCCTGCATTTTCACAGTGGCCTACCATTGGAAACCTTATGATTGCCAAGGCAATCATTTTGCAATATTCACACTGTTATGAAACCAATCTGTGTTATGACTTGCTAAATGTGCTGTAGCCTACCTTACAAAATGGCTTTTATTTCAAGCTACGAAGTGACTGCATGCTTTTTTTTTCATTCCCCGATACCTACCCAACTTGATCACCAAACCCATTCTGCGATCTGTAATTTGCATGACGAGCTCCAAACTCGGTTTGCAAACGTTGCAGAGTCTCACTTCTCCATCTATCTTCTGTACAATCATGGTAGGCATTTTCACAGCAAATGCTGTTAGATCCTCTGACTGCCTTTGAATCAGAAAAAAAACCTTGAACTTTGTGACAAGGATGAAATTAGCAATATTGAAGTGGGGCTGTACAATGGGTTGTAATTGAGAAGAGACAGGCCTTTCAATCAGCCTGTCTGTCTGCCCCCAGTTACAAGCTGCTAGACAACTGGATTATCATTTTAGATTGTTTAAATTACTTCTGTAGAACATGTTGTAGACTTTGGCGTGATGCATATTTCCACTGGGGGAGGGAAAATAATGCCACTTAGCATCATGCAGTAGAGATGAAATGTTGCTATTCCATTCAATTGCTTCCTCCTTCTCATGAATGTCCCTTACCATAATTTTTATTTAACCTTACTACAATATTATTCTTCATCTCACTAATGACCTCCAAGTCCCTGAGTTTGGTCATGATGCTGAGCAAAGACCAGGTAACGTATTTTTCCAGTAGAAGGAATCGCAGAATTCAGAGTGAGTTAACCTGGCACATTTTCACCCAGCAGATATTTATGAAGCATCAGCAGAGACCTGAAAGCTGATGATCTATCCAGCTGCTGCTGCAGCATTTTGTATTACTGGAGCTCTTGTTGTTGAAGGAGTGTTTTGTTGCAGTATCATTGAGCTTAAAATGCAACATGTTTACACCACTAGCTCCCTATTTACAAAATAATCAAAGCTAAAAAGCTTCAAAGTCAGAATAAACTTGCATTTGCATAGTGCATTTCTCATCCTCAATGAGCAGTGGAGGCTAGGTTAGATATCTTCTATAAACACAAAGAACTGTGGATGCTGGAAGTCTGAAACGGTGGCCCTTCGTTAGAACTGGCAATAGCTAGGAAGAGCTGGTATTAATGCTGATTACAGGCTGGAGGAGGAGTGAATAGAGTAAATGGAGATGGAGCCCTGTCACAGAAAAACGGGCATAAGTAAATAAAGAGATAGCAGATGATAAGCCAAGAGTTGGATAATTATTAGGTGGGATGCTAGCAAGAAGTGTGAGTAATTGAAAATGGGTATGGGGGGAGGGTAAACTGACATGGAGACGAGTGGTTGACAAGAGAGTTAAGGTTATGGGGTGCAGATAGGCAGCAGGGAGATGAGCCGAAGAGAGAAATGAACTTCTGCTCCCTATTCTTGTGCTCTGACATCCCTACATGCTTTGTATCTTATGACTTGCATGCAGTCCTGCAGTTTGATTGCCATTTGCTACTATCAGTTCAATGCAACAGCCTCACAAACAACATGCAAAATAAACTATCAATCAGTCTAATTAAAAGCATAGAACTGTACTTGCATGGGAATCTCGAATAAAAACAGAAAGTGCTGGATAAGTGCAGCAGCTCTGGCAAATCTGTAGAGAGTGAAACAGAGTTAATGTTTTGAGTCCAATGACTCTTCTACAGAATGGATCAGTCAGTCCTTTCGGGCAGCTATGGGTTGAGAAGTGGGCCAGGAAAACAGTTTTGCAGCCTGTCCATTGCTGAATACCTTTGTCCAATCTCAAAAAGCAGAAGGGAGCTCAGTTTAACATCTTGTACGAAAGACAGCACCTCTGACTGACTGCAATCTTTGATAATGTACAGATGTCATGAAATATGATTTGAATCTACAACCTCTGACTTGAGAAACAATGACTGTAACAATGTGAATTGTGCCTGAATTTGCAAGAGGATTTTGTTTTATTTCTCCTGAGTTTTGATCAAAGGAATTACTCTTTACTTTCTTGGCCATATCTAATTTTTGTTACTTCAGGATCAGTTGTGTTCAATGGGTAGCACTTGTGCCACTTCAATCAGGCAGGGGAGGTTCGGGAAATGTGAGCATTAAAATGTAGGCTGACACTCACCGTGCAGTTCTGAGGGAGAGCAGCCCTATCAGACCTGCTGTCTTTCAAATAATATGTTAAACCAGGTACCTGTCTGTCGTCTTGGATGTATTCAATCTCATGTCACTATTTGAAAACGAGGAATTTTCTTTGATGTCCTGGCCAAAGTTTATTCCTCAATTAAAATCACTGGAAAACATTATCTGGTTAACTAGCCATTTTCCCTAGGGCATCAGAGGCTGAAGGGTGACCTTTTAGAAGTTTGTAAAATCATAAGGGGCGTTGATAAGGTGAATAGACAAGGCCTTTTTGCCATGGTAAGGGAGTCCAAAACTAGAGGACCCAAGTTTAAGGTGAGAGGGGAAGGATTTAAAAGGGTCCTAAGAGGCAACATTTTCACACAGAGGGTGGCATGTATGTGAGATGAGCTGCCAGAGGAGGTGGTGGGAACCTGGTACAATTGTAACATTTAAAACGCATCTGGATAGGTATATGAGTAGAAAGAATTTAGAAAGATGTAAGCCAAATGTTGGCAAATGGGACTAGATTAACTTAGGTTATCTGGTCAGCACGGATGAGTTGAACTGAAGGGTCTATTTCCGTGCTGTATATCTCTCTGACTCTATCACATCTGCAGTTCTTTGTTTTATTTGTCACAATTCTGTTTGTCACAGCATGTTATCAATTTGATCGCAATTCTCCTTACATTTACAATGCTGACAACATTTCATCAACCTCTTCTGTACAATAGGGCTTGAGCATGTTCTAGGATGCGAATGGCACTGTATAAATGCAATTTCTTCACTTTAGTTTATTTCAGACCATATTCTATCTGTCAATCAATGAACAGTAATAACAATAATTTGCATTTATATTTGACTTTCAATGGATCAAACTATTCCCAAATTCTCTCTCAGGAGCTTTATCAATGCACAATGAGGTGTTAGGATAGAAGATAAGAAGCTTGGACCACGAAGTTAGTTTTAAAGACTGTCTTAAAGGAGGAGAGTGGTGTTTTAGAGAGAGAGACAGAGAGAAGCTCAGGAAGGAAACTTGAGAGTTTCGTGCTACAGCTCCTGATTTCTGACAATAGTGGAGTGTTTAAAATCAGGGCTGCTCAAGAGACTGAAATTGGAAAAATGTGAATATCTTTTGAGGGTTGTAGGACTGGATACATAGCAGGTGACATAGGTTGTGGTGAGATCTTGGATTTGAAAGCAAAGATTACATTTTTTAAAATTAAGACATTGCTTAAACAGAAGTCAATATGGGATAGTGAATGGGTGACGAATACTTTGCATGAGTTAGGAGATACGAGCTAGATTTTACTTGAGCTTAATTTCATGGAGAGAAGTAGGTGGGAGAACTGGTCAGGAATAATATTGAAAACAGTTTTAGGGTTTGTTTTTAAACTTTCTCTCTCATTGAAACTGAACAGAATGTGAACTTGCATGTACCTATCCTTGCCGATGTCTATCAAATGTTTTTCTCAAGTTATTTTGGAAATTCCATCAAATTTATTCAGAAATTCAGATTTGTCCCTTACAATTTTTAAATTGTCTACAAAATGAATTAATTTTATAGTGCATTCAGTGCAAGATGACCGCTTTGAAGATGCTGCATTTTTAACATGTGCTACCCCTCATTATCATAGTTTGGGTCTGTTAATGCTTTCCTGGCTGGAGTACCACCAACTATCTTCTGTAAACTTGAGCTTATGCAAAACCATGCAGTTCTTGCTCTAACTCATACTGAGTCCCATCCATAGATCACTCCTGGATACACTGATCTGAATTTATTGTCATGAAATGAGCCATTTCATTCAGCAGGTCAATACCAATTTGAATGGCATCTCCTACCTCACTCCATCTAAGCTTATCAGTACATCTTACTGTTGTTTTTCTCCTTGTCTGTTCAATCATTTATCTTCCACATAAGGGCTGGTGTGGGTGGCTCAGTGGTTAGCACTGCTGCCTCACGGTGGCAGGGATCCAATTCCAGCCTTGGATAACTGTCTATGTAGAGTTAGTACGCTCTCCCATATGTGCGCGGGTTTGCTTTGATCTCCTCCCACAGTTTAAAGATGTGCGTGTTATGTCGATTGGCCATGCTAAATTTTCCTGTAGGGTCCAGGGATGTGCAAATTAAGTGGGTTACACATAGGAGATGATGAGTTATGGGGATAGGGTAGGGGGGTGGGTCTGGGTGGGATAGTGTACCGAGGGTTTGTGCAGACTCAATGGACCAAATGGTCTCTTCCTGCACTGTAGGGATACTATGATTCTAAATATATAGAATCACAATCTATGTAAATAATAGGATAACTTGAATAAAACTCTAAATATTGTACAAAAATTTGGACAACAAAGTTGCTTGATGGGCCTACAACAAATATAACTTGAAAATAGCACTTGGGCACACCTTCAATTTATTTCCACTAATAAAGGTGGCTGAAATTTTCCCAGCCCCTGAAGGATATGGGCCAGTTGTGAGAAAGTTGAGAAAATCAGGTGAGATGTCCAGCGAAGAGCTTCTTGATGATGAGACCAAACATCCCCCTTTTCCAATCATGTTTGCTTGGCAAGGCAGTGAGAGGTCTGTTTGCTTTGGTTAGTGCTTGTTATCACCCCCATTATTACCTAATCTCATCTTTATTAGTAGGAACTTTCCCATTCTCCCACTGACTAGGTGCCAGAATTCCTGACATGAAATTCAGAGTGTTTACCTGCCTACCACAGCTCACTAACTGTTCCTCCAGACCTCCATCTTGGATGACTGACACAGCATCTCTGAGTAGCCTTCATGGGCACAAACTTTGATATCTCATATGTCCAGCCTCACCATATCATTTTGGCACACCTCCGATCTAGTTACAGTACATCTCTGCACTGCCTTGTTGCAGTTTGTATCCTACTGACACTTTTCATTGCAATGCTGCTACAAGGACTGTTCCATGCAGTTCCAGGCACTGATCACATGGATTGGGCCAGGGTGCATGTCAGGGATCATTGCTTGCTCTCTTAGTGCTCACGCACTTTGTATCTATTTTGACACTTACAGCACCCTGCCATGCCTTTTTGTACTTTTCTCTCTCAACCAGAGCTTAATGGCTCACAGGACTGTTCTTGTCTTGCGCAGACACCAAGCCAGACAGATTGTCATGCTTGCCAGCAGTTATCAATCAAGGGGATGGACATGTTGTACAGCACTCTGCCACATCTGTCTCACACTTGCAACATATGTCAACTGTGTATGTGCCAAACACACTGGGTGCATTTCAACCAAATGGCTATGTCTCAAAGTCTAAGGGAAATAGTCTTCCATCAAATTAAGCCTTCAGGAATGGGATTCTGGCACAGTAAGTAACGGGTGTCATCTGATATCAGTCCAGGGGCTTAGACATGGTCAGTGTGCTGCATGGGTGGTCATGTCTAATACTAGAGGGCATGCATTTAAGATAAGATGGGGGAAATTTCAAAGAAGATGTGACAGTCAATTATTTTACGCAGAGAGTGGTAGGAGTCTGGAATCTACTACCGGGATAGAGGTAGAGGTAGATATGATAGGGGCATTTAAGGGGCTTTTAAATAAGCAAATGAATAAACAAGGAATAGAGGGATTTGGAGCAAGGGCAGGAAGAAGGGATTAATTTAATTTGGCGCCATATTCAGCACATCATGGGCCAAAGGGCCCAGTGCAGGTGCAGTACAGTTCTATGTTCTGTGGTCAGGTCTTGTCCTTGTGAGGAGGTGAATGTTGGGCACTCCACTGGCCACCTTGGCTCTTGCTGACTTTCTATAGGCTATTTTCTCTTTGAATGAAAGAAAGGGAGAGACTGAGTTGAGTTGAAAATGGCATGCCCAGCTGGTACTGCAGGTGGGTGAAAGGTGGTGAGGAATCCGCAATGAGTAAGTGAGTAGGCAGACAGATCTCAAGCAGGGATAGTAGTTTGGAGAGATTGAGAGGGTGAGGTGAGTGAAGTAAGATATTATATGCGACAGTGAGTACGGCAGAGGATGGGCCTTGGTGAGAGGTGGGTATAGTGCACAGATAGAGTGAGTGTGATAGAGCAGAGAGACCACAGTGGCACTTATGGAGGGAAAGTGGAGAAGGTCATTGATCTTCTGGTGGCATGGCTGCACATTCTTTCTGACGATTGAGACCACACTGATTCTGGTGGCAACCTCAGACCAGGCTGGCATGGTCTGGTGTTGTGCCCTCCTCTGCTGGCCCTGAATGAAGAGGCTGGTCCTCCCCTACACCTCTGCATCCACCAGGATATCTAAATCCTTGACTGCAAAGTGGGGCAACAATTTCCCCTTATCTGTTATGAGTGAGGCAAATGTCACAAATTTTGCAGGGCAGCTTCAGACCAACAGTGTTTGATTGGGTGCATAGAGACCTTTTAAACATGGCTTCAGTGCCTGTAATGCTGAGATATACTGGCTGAGGTAACTATGTACACCTGCAGCAACTGGGAAATTAAGACTAGCTTTTGACAGAGTATAGTGGGTTGGTATCTCATTAGTGAGGCAAACTTGGGAAGATTGTGCGAGAAAACCCATTAGGCATTAAGGAGAGAAACTCTTCATAAAACACAATGGAAGTGACAGTCCATTTCTAGTAAGGTTAAGCCCGTGGTAACTCATTTGTTCTCCTACCTCATCAACAAAGAAAGCCACTTCAATTTAGAATTTATTTGTCTATTAGTATATGGTGTTTGCTAGCTATTTAAATGGTGTCCAGTGATTCCTTTGTTAACTGTTGTTATGGTGGAGGTTGGGGCACACAGTAGGGAGAAGGAGTGAGAAAATGTGGACTATTATGGCCATGACTCAAGTTTCAGTTAGGAAAATATCAAAACTTGGCTTCAACTTGAATAAACCCAGAGAGGTTTTTCATTAACTGCTGACTCCTTAAGAGTGTTGTTAGCTACATTGTGGCCAGTTGTTTAATGGAACTTTATTAGGTGGCAGATCTTACATTTGGAACAAGAAAAATGTGGAAGACAAGTAATGGCTTGTAACAGGATATTTTGGAGGTGAAACTAAAGTCTGATTCTATTAATATAAGAAGGGTTCTCTTGTTGAAATCTTTAGGTTACACACTTGAATTTCAGTAGTTCTAGCCCCATGAACCTAAATCTGTCAACACTCCTTTATATCCCCAAGTGGTATGGAGTTTACTCCGTAGTCAGCCTGTTAACAAACATCTGCTGTTGGCACAAAACACCAGGGATTTTTGCTGTTGTGATTTTCATTTTTTTCACAGCTCTACATATTTCTTAATTAAAAGCAAACGTAAGATGTAAACCAAAGTGTCAAGGAAAAAAAACTGTAAATTGGAAGGAGTCGTTTACATATTTTCAGATATTGTAATTAAGGAGTGGTCTGAAAACCACATGCCCAAGGTGAATCTTATTTTGGGTTCCTCCACTTTTATAATTGAAATGTTCGTTAATCCACACTAAGTATGCTCAAGCTGAGCCAATAATTATACACAACAGCATGGGGTATGGAACTCGTAGAAAGTTTTTCATCCACTGATGCATTACACATTGCTCTTGTACTGCCCTGTAACCCATTACAATAACATTATTGTCTGTCTGGCTTTGATTGTCATTGTGCTAAGTGGGGAAATGTAACCAAATTCATGACTAAATGCTGACACTTTCAGATGATTGCATTTTGAGTTTATCAAATGAATAAATACCCTCCATTCTCTCAATCACAGATTGCAACATGTGCTCTAAATCATTGCACTCAAACATAGCAAGATTCATAGTTGGTCTTGATAAATAAATGACTGATCCTCTGCATTATATATCACCGAAGTCCTTGAGGATTCAAATTATGTATAATACATAGCCCGTGTAATTTATTTATTAAGACAAAATGCGAATTTCCTGTGTTGGGGTTTCAAGCACAATTTGTCACACAGCTAAATGATGTACTCTTATTAGTCTCACTCAATTACAAAGTCATCCCTCTGTGTTCTGTATGTTTGTTAATGAACAGAACATTGTCTGTTAGTGTAATAATGGTGATGTTGCTAGTGTTGTTCACTAACATTAATGACTACTTCAGATTGCAGTGAGTTTTTTTAGTCACTTGCTAAAATGTGAAAATTATAAATTAACACATTGTTGTTTAATGCACATATGTTGGGAGATTGGAGATGGGGGTTGCAGTTTCATATTTCCCTTTCATGTGCTTTACTGCAGACAAAGTCTATTTTACTCAACATAAGGCTTTCCTGAAGTGAGCACTGGTGTTAATAAAAGTTATCAACGGAAGGAAGTACGTGACAGGCTATCTTTTCAAAAGCATACATAAGGGAAAATGTCTTCAAATGTAACTTGTACAATGGTTCCAGCTATTAAGAGATATATAGGATTTCAAATTAAAGAGGTATCATATCCAACAATGACTATTACTGTTGGAAGATTCTTCCTTGAGATATAATTCAGTTGTCTTCAAAGATGGCTACGTTTGTTACAAAATGTTTGAGGGGATAATGCAGGGTCCCATAAACCTTTTGCATATAAAGTTAAGTATGTTTAATTCTCAAGTCATACTATTTTATGATCAAGTTCAGAAAAATAATAAAACAAATTTTTCATTTAGCTCCTCCAGAACATATTTTTGGCACATCTTAAGTCAGTGGCCCTTATTTACAGACCGTCTTACCATTAGAAACCATTTGTCTGTATTTAGTCCATAAACCTCATCATAATTTTGTGCATCTCCATTAAATCTCCCCTAACAATCTGTGCAGTAAGGAAAATAGTCCCAGCTTTTCCAGTCTCTCCACATAACTGAGGCCCCTCAACTCTCGTAGAATTCTGGTAAAATCGCCTCAGCACCAAGGATATATTTAGGTTTCTGTCAGTTCTGAGGAAGGGTCCCTGGACTGGAAATGTTAACTCTGATTTCTCTTCACAGATGCTGCCAGACTTGCTGAGCTTTTCCAACAACTTCTGTTTTTTATACATTTAAGTTTGCTCTGACAGATAGAATCTGTTCTTTTTAGATTCTTTTTTTTAATGATTCCCTACAGTATGGAAACAGGCCCTTCAACCCAACAAGTCCACACTGACTCTCTGAAGAGTAACCCACCCAGACCCATTCCCCTACCCTATATTTACCCCTGCCTAATGCACCTAACACTATATGGGCAATTTAGCTTGGCCAATGCACCTAGCCTCTAAATCTTTGGATTGTGGGAGGAAACCAGAGCACCCAAAGGAAACCACACTGGGAGAATGTGCAAACTCCACACAGACAGTCGCCCAAGGTGGGAATCGAACCTGGGTTCCTGGCACTGTGAAGCAGCAGTGCTAACCACTGAGCCACCATGACACCTTTGTTTGCTACTTTTTAAGAACAGCCTAGGCAGTCGTTGTAAGTACTGAATACTTGCACATTTGGACTTCACATGTTTTTGAAGGACTTTTGTTTTGAGGTACTTAGGAATGTCTAGGAGATAAATAGCTTTGGTTTGATTTGAGTTCTTCAGGTAGGGAACTGGTAATAGACTGGCATTAAAGCCTTAATGGATGTTTTAAAATCATGTTTGAATAAGTTTATATGAATATGATGTGCAATGAAAAGAAATACTATCCAGAGGGTTTGAATCTGAAAAAGATTTATTATTAATGGGTACTCTGCATTCTCAATGTTCCAACTCATTGGCAATCAAACTGTGATGCTGAGTGCTGAGAAAAACATGTTAGTTGGTAATACATATTTCCTGCAATTTTTTTGCCATAATCACATATTTCACAAGTGTCATATAAGAATACAAGAACCTAGGGTTTGTCTAACTGCAGCTTAACTTCTACATCCTTGCACCCCGCCTCTAAGAATGCTAAGTGTTCATCACAGATTCACTTCATTGCTGAACCTTGGACTGCACCGGCAACTATCATTATAATGCTGCAGCAAGGAGGTTATGCACTCAGGGACATGCACCCAGCTCATAGACTGGATCAGGCTGCTTCTCTGGTCTCTTAGCTGACTGTCACTGTGCTCACTCACACTGAGCCTGTTTGGATGCTCACAGCATCCCAGCCTTGTCTTTGCTCACTTTTCCACCATCAGCCGGAAACACCAGGCTCATATTACTACTATCTTGCAGTGCCATTTAGCATAGACGCAAAACCAGATACTGTGTCATTGTTGTCAGCAGTCCTCAGTCCAGTCAAAGTGATAGCCTTTGCTCAGAGGATTCTGGCACAGTAAATCAAGTGCCGCCTCTGATACAAGCCCAGAGGCTTGGATATAGTCAGACCCTCTGTGTGGCCAGAGTCTGAATACTCTCCACATATGGGGTAAAGAGCCAAATGTTGGAGAGCCCACTACTGCTTTGGCTCTTCCTTCCCTATTATGGACTATTTTCTTCCTGGATTGAGAGAGAAGTGAAGATATAAATGGGTTCCACAGCTGCCTCTTTTGATGCCGCTAATAGGGCGTCCCAAGTAGACAGTACAGAGGGCATACAGGGGATAATGGTACTGGAGAATTGGGTGGTTGATGGTGCGTGAGGGAAGATGTTGATATCAACAGTGAAAGTGGATCAATATGATCCTTGTTGAGAAGTGGGTACAGAGATAGATTGAGCATGAGGTTTTGGGGCGAAAATTGTTGTAACTTACATTGGCAGAGTGAAGAATGGCATTCACCTTCTTCCTAAAGTCCGGTGCATTCCTCAAGAAGGCTAAGACTGCTTTGGCAAGGTGACAACCTTGGACAGGGCTGACTTTTGTCTGTTGTTGTGGCCTTCACAGCTGGCCCTGGGGGAGGAGTGAGTCCTGCACCTGCATCCCATTGTCCAGAAGAACCTCTAGGTCCTGTCCACAATGCAGGGCACCAATATCCCCCGTCTGCCACGTTTTGGACAACTCTCAGTAACTGTGCAGGGCAGCTCCAGACTGAAGAGGCAGATTCAAGGGCACAACAGGCTTTTAAAGATAGCAGTAGTGCAAGGGATGCTGGCCTTTTGGTAGATGTCTGCTCAATGGTGAGTTGTTCTGACCGCAATGTTTGGTAAGATGGGGCTAGAATCAGACAAAGGATGCCATAGGCATATAGTGTAGGTAGTTAATAGGGTGCATTTAATGAGGTATGGTGAAAAATCTTAAAGGGTTTCACAGCAAGAGTCCCTCCGAAACATTTGACGCCACTTGCTCTTAGCTAAAGAAATCTAGGATTTAGCCCATTGTTTTTCACACTGCATACTGGTATTCCCTCTCCAATGGCATTGTGGGTAAACTGACAGCAGGTGGACTGCAGGGATGGGCAATAGATGCTGGCCAACCAGTGACTCCCACATATCATAGATGAATAGAAAAAAAGGGACCCACTCTACCTTTCACATTCTCTTTGATTCCTTGCTTAAGGATTAAAGATATGCACATATTTTATGTTATTTGTTTTCAATGCTATACTGTCAACTCTCTGTGATGCTCTATTATCCATTGTTCTCTACTCTTCCTAATCCATCTCCCAATCTAGCCCCATCCTCCTACATGTTAATGTTTCATCTATGTCTTGCCCTCTCATATTTCCACACCCTGACAATCCTTATTAAGCTTTCTTTTCAACTTTGAATCCCCTTTTGAATCTACTTGTAACCAATTTGTGTCATCGAAACTCTCAATTTCTGGACTTACGCTTATTAACAATGTCAACCTCTTCCCTTCAGGTAATTTTCCACACCTCTTCTTTTGTTAAACTGCTGCCATCATTCTCTCCTTCCATAGCTTCCTATCATTCCTCTTCCCCAAAAAACCTGCTGTATTTCTCCATGATGGATTGTTGTTTCCTCAGCAATGTCTTCCAGTCTTCTGTAAAACAGTTTGTTAACAGTGATGGATGAGAAGGGAGTGAGTGTGGAATGAAGAGAGAGTGAGAGCACGAGTGAGAAAGACTTGAATTCTTAAACGTCTGTCATAATCTCAGGATGTCCAAAGCGCTTCACAGCCAATGAAGTGTTTTTCTTTTAAAATGAAGTCACCAATGTGTAACTTGTGCACAGCAAGGCCCCACAAATAGCAATGTGATACAAAATAAACTTTTAAAGTCTGATGATTGAGAGTTAAATATTGGCCTCAGGATAGTGCTTTTTTTAATCTACAAGAGATTGCAGTGGATCTTTTACATATAACTAAAAGAGCAGAAAGGATCTCAGTTTAACATCACATCTGAAAGGATAATACCTTGGTATAACAACATCAATTGTTACAAAGCAGTTAAGTAATTTGATACAATTTATTTTGACCAACAAGAGAGAAGCATTTTGAACAACATTTTATTTTTGTAAATACAATGCCTTTTAAAGAATATTAAGGAGACACAAAAAACTTAATCAATTCTGCTTTAATATTGCAGGCGTCTAACTATTATTTTATTCCGGGGATGAATCAAAAATTTATAATATGTTTTATTTTGACATAGATATCTGAAATTATTTCATAGTAATTCAATGTTTATTACTAGTAATTGAGTTACCAATGTGGCCAGCTCATCTGTCAGCTGGAATAGACTGAGTTGCTGGATTGTTTGATGTTAAGCAAAAACGACCTAAAGATTGTTGAATAACAGTTACTGCAGTTTATCCATTAATGTAATATCTTCCTGTTTTCCTATAGAGTGTTTAATATAAGCTGCTTTTCAAAGTAAAAAGCTTGTGATCCAACTCAGTGTCCATATGCACAGTTATGTGCATGCATACAACATGAATTTTCACTGTAGATGTTTCCATTTGGAGTTATTTAAATGAAATGAATTAAGGATGTGTAGGTTTTGGTATTGGAGTGAAGGCACCAGATTTCTGAGGCATTAATATCAATCCAGGAAAGGTGTGTCTGTATAAGCCAGACAGTTCATACCTGAATAAGACTTTTTACAAATTTGTTCATTGGATGTGGGTGTTTTTGGCTGGACCAGCATTTATTGGCCACCTTTAATTACCCTTGAGAAGGTGGTGCTCAGCAGGTATAAAATATCGTTGCAATAAGATTTTGCTCATTCTGTTAGCTAAAGTTTAATTTATATTTCCAGGGTTTGGGAAGGTTCGGTTCGGTAAGGTTCAAAACAGAGAATAGGGGGGAACTTAACAAGTGAGTCTAAAAGTCAGAAGGAGCAAAGGTTAAATTTTGTACTGCACAGGAATTTGGCAGGGTTAAAGGTAAATATGTAAACACATGGCTTATAGCAAGTACAGCTGATGTATAAGTAGACATATAGCAACATGGTGTCGTTGGTATAATGGCCACTTGACTTAAAGAGGGGCAAAAATGGTAGGTCAACATTCATGGATATAGTTTTCAATGAGAATAGAGTTGACATGAAAAAGGTAGCATTATTGATTTAAAGAATGAATTACAATTTTGAGGAGAGATGATATACCGAATGAATTATCAAATGAGGCCATAATAATATAAAATAAAACAAAGAACTGTGGATGCTAAAGATCTGAAACAAAAACACTACAGGTACAGTAGCATCTGAGGGAAGAAATCAGAGTTAACATTTCTAATACAATAACTAGTTTCAAGTCAGGCTATTATGAGGCCATATGAGTTGAGCTCAGAAACATTAAGGGCTGTTGCACTGTGAGGAGTGTACTATGGACCCCAAATTCTGTGAGAGAGGCAAAGTGCAAATGTGTGGGCAAGTTTCTGAGTGCCAAAAAAAGGCACAATAATAGTTGGGGACTTCAGTTATCCAAATATGAACTGGTGTATGATAAGTGAAAGCCACAGAAAGCACAAAACTCTTGAGCTGCTTTCTAGGGTACACTTTTAGCCAACAGGTTACAAATCCCACGAGAGATTTAGATTTAGGAAATGAAGCCAGTCAGGTCCATGAAGAAGCAGTGGATGACCATTTTGGAGATAGTGACCATAATATAGTTAGATTTAGTATAATTAGAGAAAATAACAAAGATAGAAAAGGAGTAAAAACTTTAAATTCGAGTGAAGACAAATTTGAGAAACTGAAAGGTTATTGGGGAGAGATGGGCTTGATACAGCTACTTGAAGAAAAACCAATGTCAAATCAATAGGAGCCATTCAAAAACAACAATATGTAGACATGTCTCCACAAAATAAAAGGGTGGTACTGCCAAGTCTGGAACCTCCTGTTATTCAGAAGCATACAATTTCAGATAAAGTAGAAAAAGTCTGATGAATCTCAAAGAAAAACAATAATGTGGATGAGAATGGAAGGTACAGTGGTAAAGTAAGAAAGGAAAATTGGAAAGCATTAGTGAGGATATAAAAAAAAAGTTTGCAGATAAAATCAAGGAAAACTAAAAGCTATTTTGTCAATACATTAAGAGCTAGAGGATGTCTAAAGAAAGAGTACAGTCTATCAGGGATGTGCAAAGGAACTTGTGCATGGATGCAGATGATGTAGGCAAGGTTCTTAATTAGTAATTTGGCTCTGTTTTTACAAAGCTGAGGTATGATGCAGACATTCTAGGTCAAGAGAAGTAGTGTGAAATATTAGATAAAATAAGCATAATGCAAGAGAAAATACTGGAGGGATTGATATTCTTGAAGGTGAATAATTTGCCAAGATAGGATGCACTATATCCCAGATTGTTATAGAAAGCCAGTGAGGAAGTAAGAGATGCTCTAAAAATCATTTTCCAGTCCTCACTAAGTACAGTAAGGTATTAGAGGACTGGACGTCTGCAAATGTTGTACTGTTATTCAAATAGGGTGTGAGTGATAGGACTAAAGTTTATAGGCAGGCCAGTGGACAAATTATGAGAATCAATTCTGAGAGACAAGATGGACTATTAGAAAGGCACCAAATTACAGTGAAGGTCATGTATTAATTGATTTTCTTTGGAGGAACAACAGGAGGATTGATGAGGATAATGCAGTGGATGTCGACTATATAGATTTCCATAAGGCATTTGACAAGACCCCGCATGGCAGACTGGTCAGAAACATAAAATTCTGTGGCACAGAGGGAATTGTGGTAAGTTGGAAGCTTAATTGTCCCAGTGACAGGAGACAAAGAGTAATGGCTGATGGATGTTTTTGCAAAAGGAAGGTGATTTCCTGTGGTGTTCCAACAGGGCTCAGTGTTTGCTTCCTTGCTGTTGGTAGTATATATTGATGATCTGGACTTAAATGTGGGAAGCCTAATTAGGAAATTTGCAGATGACACAAAAATAGCCATGTAGATAATAATGATGAAGATAGCTGTGACTCCAGAAAATCAATAGTTTGGCCGATGAGGTGGAAAAGTGCCAAATGGAATTCAATCCTGAAAAGTGTGAGGTAATGCATTTGGGGAGCATACACAATAAATGGAAGGGGTAAAGGAAGTGAGAAACATTTGAGTGCATGTCTACACGTGCTTGAAGGTGGCAAGACAGATCGATAAGTTGGTAAAGAAACCACAAGAATGCTTTCCATAATCAGACAAGGTATACAATACAAAAACAGGGCTAAAATGCTGGGACTGTACGAAACACAAGTTAAGCCACAGCTGAAATTTTGTGTACATTTCTGGTCACCACATAACAAAAGTCAGAAGACTTACAAGAATGTCACTCAGGCTGGAAACTTACAGTTGTAAGGAAAGATTGGATAGTCATTAAAATAGAGGAGCTAAAAGGGTGAATTAATTAGGATGTACAAAATTATGAGGGGCCTAAGTAGAGTAGATAAGAAATATTTGTTGCCCTTAGCAGAGAGTTCAGTTATCAGGGGACACAGATTTAGGATGATTGGTAGAAGGATTAGAGGAGACAATGAGGGAAGATGTTTTTCATCAAGTGGGTGTCTGGAATTCACTGCCCAGTTTGATGATGGAGGCAGAAACCCTCAACCTGTTTAAAAGATACACGAAGTCCTGTAACTTGCAAGGCCATGGATTGGTTACACGGAGGTGTGATTAGAATGGGCAGCTACTTTTTACCTCAACTAGTGCAGACAAAGTGGACTGAATGGCTCATTCTGTACTGTAGCTTTCCAACAGTTCTCATTTTAAAAAGGCTGTGCAGCCATCCTGCCAAAGCATTGTCACTGTTGCAATGTTGGAATGCCAGAAGGAAATGCAGACTGATCCCTGCGATGGCAGAATTATCCTTTAACAATTGAGGAACCAGGGCCTATATTGTCTTGAGTTTAGAAGAATGACAGGGGATGAATATTGAAGTGCAGGAAGGGTATTTCCCCTGGCTCAAATATCAAGAACCAAGAAACACAGTTTCATAATAACAGGTGCTCCACTAAGAATTGAGATGAGAAGGTATTTCTTCACTCAGTGCATACCACACAGAACAGTACAACACAGGGAAAGGTCCTTCCTGTCTGCTGCGTGGTGAGTCTTTGGAACTTTCTGTTCCTGAGGGGTATGGCTGCTCAGTCAGAGTACATTGAAAATAGATTTCTAGGTATTAAAAATTACACTGGATATGGGGAAATTGCAGGAAAATGGCATTAAGTGTGAAGATTAGCCATAATCTAATTGAATGACAGAGTAGCTTAAAGGAGCTGAATGGCCTCCTCCTCCTATTTCCTGTGTAACCATGGCAGCCAGTTTGCACACAGCAAGTTCATGCACATAACTGCTATTGATCAGGACATGGAGAAGAACTCCCAGCTCTTCAGAGTAATGTCAGAGGATCCCTTACCTTGACTCAAAAGGTAAATTGGGCATCAATCCTTGGAACAAGGCACTCTCTCATTATCACACAAGTCTCAACCTGGTTTTTGTAGCTGAGACTTGAACCCACCACCTTCTGCCTCAAAGACAAGTAGGCTGTTCAAGGTGATGTGGCTGATGCCTGTGAATAGAATTGGCGGGATGTTGGACAAGTTTGTAGGGGGAGAGTACTACTGAGTGCTGTCATCTGTTAGTACATAAGCAGTCAAAAAAATAGCAATGGCTGGAGATTCAAGAACAACTTGCTACTTGGTCAGGGAGGGTCTGCTTGACATGCAGAACTGTAACAAGGAAAGAGAATAACCCTTTTAAAATGTTACTTTTGCACAAACTAGTTAAAGTGCATGTGAAGTGAGAACTGGCAAATTATATCACACTGCGCATGAAATATGGAGGATATGGGAACAGCAATAGGCCATTTAACCCCTCAAACCTACAGCACATACCATTCCAAAAAATGATGGCTGATCACCATATACTTGTCTTTTATAGCTGTATCATAACATCAATGCCCTTGTAGGCTAGATCTTTAAATAAACAGTGCTCTGCAACATTAGAAGAATGGAGGAAGTGCATTTTTATCTTTAGATAGAAAAACATATTGCAGTGCAGTAATTTAATTGTCTTCAGGAAATGCATGTTCCATGATGTAAAATTATCAGTGCTTAATTCAGACACAAACTGAGTGAGCAATTGGTGGAACCGCAAGTTACTCACTTTGATAGCATCACCTGGAAACTGTCTTGCAGTTAAAAAAAAAACGAACTTTGCGATTCCTTTTCTGTGATCCTGTTCTTTGTGTGGAAGGTTTCTGATTATAATGTTTTCTCCATTTGATTTTGTTTTCTTACAGAGGGAGAAGAAGTGAAAAGAGCTGTTCTGAGATTTTGCCCACTTTGTGGCCTGTCCTCCTGATGTCCTCTGCTCGGCCCCCAGTCATGCATCACTCTTTTTGTCACATTGAACTCCATATGCACCTACCCTAGAGAATGCTCCGACTCCAGCAATTCTTCTTCATTCTCACTAACAATTTGGTAATGAAATATTGATTTTTAGTTAGATTCATATTGATACTATTAGGTTTGCATTGATAAATCATTCTGGCCTCCTGTGTGAGCAGATAGAAGGCACTGCGCTGAACCCTGGAGATTACATTCAAGTACACTGATGTGTTAATTTGATGGATTTTTTTGCCATCAAAGGAGCAGGGGTGGGTGGAGGGGAGGAGGGGGTGGTTGGAAAGAGAGGAAGACCTTCATTTTTTTCCCCATGCTTTCATCTTGAAGATTTTTTTTTCACTGCAAAGCACCTAACTGACATTCATTGCTGGTGAGCAGGCTGCTCAGCTGCATGGACATGCAAATATTTCATGAGCTACCGAGGTAGCTGCTAATCAGATCAGAGTGCAAGAGATGGGCATGAGGGAGGGAACAACATGCTGCTCATAGCCCACGTCGGCTCTGGACTCATTGCTTGCGGTTATGATCTCAGGAACTTAGTTCGATCCCGACATGCCAGCAGACAAAGGAGAAAAAAAAGTCCCACAAAAGGTCTATTCTGTCCAAGGGACCATCAGTCTGTAATTTTCCATTGCACAAGATACGTTCTGGTCAAGCAGTGTGACTGAAGCCAGTCTTACACCACTTTGCAGGGTTGACTGGATTAACAGTGCTGGATTAACAGACTCCTTACATGTCAGCGAGGGAACTCTTGGTGATGGGATATTTTATAATATAATATATCTGAGCAACTGGACAAAACTGGCTGCTTTGTCTCCCCCCCCCCAGTGAGTGATTCCCATTGGGTTTGCTATCCAAAAGGACGGTCTGCCGATCTGCATTATCAGAATATGTTGTGATCCTACATAAGGATGGTTTTGACGTGTTAGGGAAGTGCAACATTTTACTGTCCATGTTTCACCACAGTCGACAACAGAAACAGTAGGTTGGAGTGGGGGTAATGGTGGGTTATGAGATCCAATGCATCATGACATAGTGCACACTTAAATCAGACTGGTCCTAAAGTATACTAATGTGTCCTGTTTCGATCTATTTCATGTTCAGCACTGCTCTGTCAAACCATTGATCTTGTGCTGTGCTGGAACATGAAGGCAAATCCAACTGATGATTTATAGCATCAAATTTATGAATAGTACATTTTTCAAAGTAGGGATGTGGGATCGGGATACTAAACAGGGCCGCTGAGTTGGCATGTCTGTTGGTATGTGGCTAAAGAGATCTCTTAGCTGGCAGCCTGTGATGCCAGTTGAGTGCTATATGGCACATCCCAATCCAACACTGGGACCAACCTATGGACTGTATGTGGATATAACAATAAGACATCTGTTACTCAGGCAAAAGCCCTAACCACTTTTTTTGTGTGATTTTCTGCACAGAAAGTTATGTTAAAATGTGCTGATAAGACAACATGGATATTAAAATGAGTGCCTCATTTATCCTAGATTCTGGGGATTTAAGAAATTGCTAGTGAATGCTCTGAATGTGGAATTATTAATGCCAACCTGAATTATGTTGCAATTGAGCATCCAAAAGTAAGTTGGGCCAGGTGGACACTTGATTGGCTGGTCCAGGGTAACTCTGGGTCATCATATCAAACTGAATACCAATAAACGAAAAAGAAAAGCGTGTGTGTTCAGACTCCAGGGTAATGATTCTGCATAAGTTCCAGCCAATATGTTGCTGTGTCGGAGCAATGACAATTTTCTGTCAACATTAAGGTAAGGGGTACCTCATTAAGACTGCTCATCTGCCTGGAGCTAAACTGGGGAAATAACATCTATAGTTTCCCTCCAAGGTGTCGATTCATCCTCTTGCTGAATGTAATAGCAATTGGTCGACATAACTTCATAACTCACAAAGGAAGGCTCCCTAACAATGTACACAGGCTTTTAGCAGAAAGGGAAGACGGCAGAACCGTCAAACATTTCAGGCGTACCATTCTGGGGTAATGAAGCATGGCAGCAAAATATACCTGTACAACACTTGATAAAGATGAGCTGACACACCAGTCCAAATAGGTTCTTTTGTGTGCCTGCATACGTCTATCCATCAAGGCTTTAGCTAGGATATGCAGGCAGCAATAATAGTACCAACTGGCAGGAGTCATAAGGGAAGGGGAAGATGTCAATTAAAATGCTCTCTGTACATCATTGTAATTGAATCAAAATTGTTAGCCTGACTCATTTTTCTTTCGAGTCAATGGTTTTTACACAAGTGTAAACTCATTTCATTATTTGTCTGTTTAATCAGATGACTTAAAGAGAAAAGTAGTTTTTTTGCCCCTGTATTCCAGGCATCTAGCAATCCCAATGTTATGCATGTGATAACAGTTGTGGCCGGGAGAGTGGAATCAGTCATGTGTCTGCTCTTTGACATGACTAATATCTCTTTGATATTAAAACCAACTGGTTCACATTAAAAAGTTCATATTATTGGAATGTCAGAATTGGGACTGGAAGAATTTAACATGTTAAAGCCAAGTTTAATAGCTACTTGTAGCAGTCTTGACACACCCTGCAAGCAGACTACGAAATGAAAAGTAATAATGTGAAATTTATTTCCAAGGTCAACTGTGTTGCAGGATGATTAACCATGCCATGCATTATCTGCAATTTCTGATACATTTGCAGTAGTGTCCTCTCAGTGAGAAACCCAATTAGCTGCTCCATTTTTTTGGTGGGGGTGGGGGTGGGGGTGGGGGTGGAGGTGGATATCAGTGACTTGCTCTGGGACTAAACCTCACTGCTCGACAGATATGTTTTCTTAGGTTTGTGTTGATCTGCTTTCATTTTAAGGCTTTATGTATGGCAGTGAGTCCCATTTTTTTTTCTATGACGGCATGTTGTATATTTGCATTCCAGATACTGACAATAACAGAACATAACAGTGTCTGTTGTACATAAATTGAGGTACAATATGTGTTTCCTTGATTTTTTTTTAAAAGTCAAAAAAATTTAGTGTTGCACTGCCACCTTTCTGGGAAGACTGTACATATGTAAATATATATACATATGTGTAATATATTCAGATGTGATAACTTAAAACATTGATTGTAGATTATCTGTGTTTACTGGGATTCTTCATTATTTTGTTCCTAGACTCTATGGTTCTCTCATTGATGGTTATACACTTTACTGTTTTCTGTTATACAAAGTCATTTTTGTGCCAGAGATGCCCTTTTGACCTCCAAATCTTTAAAAAAAAACGTTTAGATAAATGATGGTGAAAATTGGAGGTAAAACTTTGTGTGGAAAAGCTTTTTTCCTGCATTTCCTTCCATTTGTTAAATCAATAGTTGCAATTGAACGGTGTATCCTTGCTTCTTTGGCTTAATGACTGCTTTGTAAGGTTCCACCTTAGACCCACTTTAAACTTTTCTCTGGAGTTGTGAGGGCACCTCCCCTTTTCTTTCATTTTCAAGCCAACTTGGACTGCACTTCTCTGAAGGTGGTGATGCGTGTAGAAGGTGGATGCGTTTAACAACTGGTGCACTTATTTACGAAAAAAAAACAAAAGAAAAAAATCATTTGTATGATAAAAATATATATTTAGATTTTCCAAGCACAACTCTGATAAAAATCAAAAAATGGCTCTTTTTATGTTTCATAAAGATGTTACTACCATTATGGATCTTTTTTGCTACAACAGGCTAAATAAACTCTGTAATGATATTTAAGTCATTGTGAATTGTTCTTTGTGCCTTGAAGCCAGTGAGTGGATAAATGTCAGAATATCCCATGCAGTTCTTTGAAATGTCAAGTCAAACTCCTAAATGGTGTGGTTGTAGGCTGTCTCTGATGCCGCAAACATGCTCAAATGACTCCTGTCACTTTTATTTTAATGATGTGTGGATTTTGCACTGGTCCCTGTAACGGGTGGTAGATACATCTTTAATACCAAGTATCAGTACATTCAAGCTCAATCTCCTTCAATTTTATTTGAATGTAATAAGCTCGCTCATTGTGTCATTTAGAGATACGTTTGATGTCTGGGAGGTGGGGACCAGCTACTATTTCAAAATGTATTGCACACTGGGGATAAAAATTCCATTCTTGTTCCCATTTTCACTTTTAAAAGAATTAAAAGACCGTAGTTGATTTTGTCAGTTTCTTATTACAAGCAATATTTCCTGCTTTCATCTATTCTTTTTGCAAATTTTTAAAAAGCAAAAAAGCAGCATTTTAGAATACTCTGACTCTAGAGGATACCATTCAAACCGTTGTGGTGGTACCATCAGAACTCTCTTTACTTTCAGTATTTATTGCCCTTTCTCTACTTGCCCTGGAGATGGTGGTGGTGAACTGCCTTCTTGAACTGCTGCAATCCTTGAATGTAGATATACCCACAGTCTAGGAAGTGAGTTCCAGGATTTTGACCCAGGTACAGTGGAGAACTCGTCAGTTCTTTGCCCATAGTCATGCAGTTTTATTCCTTTGAGGTATTTATTCAAATCTCTTTGGAGGTTACCACGAAATCTGCTTCCATCACCCTTTCAGTTGATATATTGCAGGTGAGAACAATGCTCTGTGTAAAAAGAAATCTCTCATTTCACTTTGATTCTGAAGCTTTGTACACAATACCTTTTATTTTTAACACTGTTGTTATCTTTAGACTTGGCTATTCCAACACATACCAGTGAATATCTCAAATTCTACATGCTAAAAACTTGAGCATGTCCCAAACTATGCTGGGCTGCATCCTAAGCCTTCTTTTCTGTTTAGGGAGTCAGTTAGCTCAGCTGACTGGACACCTAGTTTACAATGCAGAGTGATACCAGCAGTGTGGGCTCAATTGCCACGTTGACAGAAGTTACCATGAAACATTCTCCTTCTCAATCTCTCCCCTCACCAAGGCATAGTGACCCTCCAGTTAAGCCATCACCATTTATCATTGCCTCTAATGAGAGAGCAGTCCTATGGTTTGGTAAGACAAGGGTGACTTTACCTTTTACTTGCAGACCTATAACAACTCACCATCTGACAGCATGTTAATTTTCAAATCTTTCCATAGTCTTGCCCCTCTCTAACTCTAATTCTCCTCTCACCCTCAACCCTCTGAGGTCTTTGTAGTCCTCCAATTCTGACCTCTTGAGCATCCTGAGCGTTTACCCCTCCACCATTAATAGCTATACTTCAACTGTCAAGGCCATAAGCTCTGCACTTGTTCCCCAAACTTCTGTTTCTCCTCCTTTATGACACTAGTTAAAACCTACCTCTTTGAAGCTTTGGTCATGAATCCCAAAATCTTTGTGGTATAAAACTTTCTATGGTGGTGTTGCCATGAAGCACCTTGAGATGTATAACTATGCTAAAGATCCTATATAAATGCAAACTATTGTTGTGTCAAGTGTAAACTTGTGTGAAAGTATAGACAGGTTAATACTTTTCAAAAGTTAATCCTCTGATAACTCACATTATGGATCACTAAAGTAATATTAGAACCCCCCCCCCCCCCATATTAAATTAATTAAACATTTGTAACAAAGAGCAACATCAGTTGAACATATTAATCCCAGCAAGGCCTAATATCATTGACAAATGGGTGAACCTACTTTGATCTCATTAACTACACACCACCTTGAGTTCACAATTAAACATGTGTTTGAACACCATTAATCCAACCTTGGACTGCTTCACCAGCACAACTAGTTATCTCCTCTCATCTCTGACTTGGCCAAATCACCCTCCTCAGCAGAAGTCAGCTCCTCCCTGTGATTCTCAATTGGTCTGGAAACCAGATGGTCCCTTTCCAAAATGGAACTTTATGACCTGACCTTAGTTACTTTTACTGCTTGGCTGGACAATTCTAGCATATAGGGCTGCCCTCTATCTAAAGAAAATGAGGGGATATGGGAAAATGGCTTTGTGATTTACAAAAATGCTGATGTCAACCATTTCAATAAGAACTTCCATAAGTAAATGATGCATAATCTTTTGCACTCCCAGAAGGGAAAGATATAAGTTACATACTTGTTGCCGATGTTTAACAGAGATTACAAATTTTAAGGTGCCCTCTATGAAATAGTGCCCTATTCTGTTGCAGATAAGGGTGTGCAATAGTATTTCGGTTCAGATGTTCACTTTTTTATATTGTACCATTTTAAAATTGTCCCACTGACCATTGGCGGTGAGTGATTATTAAAAAGGCTGTCACTCAAGCCACTGATGCATGTAATTTAAAGCTGTTAATCACTGTTTCTTAGTCCAAATGTAATTAACCCTTGTACTCCTGGGAACCTCAAAACATTTCATTACGTCCAAATGAAATTGACCAACTTGTATGGGCTTAAATATTCAAGAAAAAGAACATGGGAATACAAAATGTCACACATCAGTGCCACAAATCCCAATTCTTTTCTTAATGAGCAAGGATAGTTTTAATGTGTGTCCATTATATCATCATTAAGGCACCAAGTAATCTGCACATTACAAACTGCAATATTAATCATAACAAATCACTTCAACCGAAAAACTCTAAAGGTACTCTTGCCAATGTTACAATCTCAATTTATTGACCCATGTCTGGAAACCCTGGCATCAGGGATTTGTTGCATAGATCCATGCCCAGTCTCAATGGCAGGACATGGTTGACCATGAGAAATTAGCTTAGTTTAATATTGCCAACTCTCTCGGCTTGCCCTCAGGTTTCCAGATATTGAAAGCTAATCTCGAGAGAACAATCATTGGGAGCTTTCAAAAAGCTATAATGTTTTGAACAAAAACTACTCTTCCAATATTTTTATTTATGAGTTTAAAATATTTTGGATGTTGGAAAAGAGGCTGTTTGACTGAATAATTTGCTACTGTCAATCAGGTCAGGACAAGTCTCTTTGTATTACACTTGGAATGCCAAGATGGTGATGGATTCCCAGGGGAATGTAGCACGAACAGCCAAGTTTCTGATATTGACACTGGCTCTAATGCAATGAGGGGGTACATCTGGCTTCAAGAGCTCAATTGTGTTAGGGGACTCCCTAGGCCAAGGTACAGACAGACGTTTCTGTGGCCAGCAGTGAAAAATCAGAATGATGCGTTGCTCCTCTGGTGCTAGGATCAAGGAGGTCTCGGAGAGCGTGCAGAATGTTCTCAAGGGGGAGAGGGGCCAGCAAGAGGTCATTGTCCACATTGGAACCAAAGACATAGGAAGGGGAAAGGTTGAGATTCTGAGGGAAGATTACAGAGAGTTAGGCAGCAATTCAAAAAGGAGGTCCTTGAGAGTAGTAATATTTGGATTACTCCTGGTGCTACAAGCTAGTGAGGGCAGGAATAGGAGGATAGAGCAGATGAATGCATGATTGAGGAGCTGGTGTATGGGAGAAAGATCCACATTTTTCGATCATTGGAATCTCTTTTGGGGTAGAAGTGACCTGTACAAGAAGGATAGATTGCACCTAAATTGGAAGGGGACTAAATATACTGGCAGGGAAATTTGCTAGAACTGCTTGGGAGGGTTTAAACAAGTAAGGTTGGGGGGGGGGGTGGGAGTGGTGGGAACCAGGGAGATAGTGAGGAAAGAGGTCAATTTGAGACTGGTACAGTTGAGAATAGAAGTGAGTCAAACAGTCAGGGCAGGCAGGGACAAGGTAGGACTAATAAATTAAACTGCATTTATTTCAATGCAAGGGGCCTAACAGGGAAGGCAGATGAACTCAGGGTATGGTTAGGAACATGGGACTGGGATACCATAGCAATTACAGAAACATGGCTCAGGGTTGGGCAGGACTGGAAGCTTAATGTTCCAGGATACAAATGCTACGGGAAGGATAGAAAAGGAGGCAAGAGAGGAGGGGAAGTGGCGTTTTTGATAAGGGATAGCATTACAGCTGTGCTGAGGGAGGATATTCCCGAAAATACATCCAGGAAAGTTATTTGGGTGGAACTCAGAAATAAGAAAGGGATGATCACCTTATTGGGATTGTATTATAGACCCCCTAATAGTCAGAGGGAAATTGAGAAGCAAACTTGTAAGGAGATCTCAGCTATCTGTAAGAATAACAGGGTGGTTATGGTCTGGGATTTTAACTTTCTAAACATAGACTGGGACTACCATAGTGTTAAGGGTTTAGATGGAGAAGATTTCGTTAAGTGTGCACAAGAAAACTTTCTGACTCAGTATGTGATGCACCTACTAGAGAAGGTGCAAAGCTTGACCTACTGTTGGGAAATGAGGCAGGACAGGTGACTGAGGTGTCAGTGGGGGAGCTCTTTGGGTCCAGCGACCATAATTCTGTTAGATTTAAAATAGTGATGGAAAAGGATAGACCAGATCTAAAGTTCTAAATTGGAGAAAGGACGATTTTGATGGTATTAGGCAAGAACTTTCAAAAGCTGACTGGGGGCAGATGTTCGCAGGTAAAGGGATGGCTGGAAAGTGGGAAGCTGCCAGAAATGAGATAACAAGAATCCAGAAAAAGCATATTCTTGTTAGAGTGAAAGGAAAGGCTGGTAAGCATAGGGAATGCTGGATGACTAAAGAAATTGAGGGTTTGGTTAAGAAAAAGAAGGAAGCATATGTAAGGTATAGACAGGATAGATCGAGTGAATCCTTCGAAGAATATAAAGGCAGTAGGAGTATACTTAAGAGGGAAATCAGGAGGGCAAAAAGGGGACATGAGATAGCTTTGGCAAATATAATTAAGGAGAATCCAAAGGTTTTTTACAAATACATTAGGGACAAAAGGGTAACCAGGGAGAGAATAGGGCCACTCAAGGATCAGCAAGGCGGCCTTCATGTGGAGCTGCAGAAAATGGGGGAGATACTAAACGAGTATTTTGTATCAGTATTTACTGTGGAAAAGAATATGGAAAATATAGAAAGTAGGGAAATAGATGGTGGCAACTTGCAAAATGTCCATGTTACACAGGAGGAAATGCTGGATGTCTTGAACGTATAAAGGTGGATAAATCCCCAGGAACTGATCAGGTGTACCCTAGAATTCTGTGGGAAGCTAGAGAAGTGATTGCTGGGCCTTATGCTGAGATATTTGTATCATCGATAGTCACAGGTGAGGTACCGGAAGACTGGAGGTTGGCTAACGTGGTGCCACTGTTTAGGAAAGGTGGTAAGGACAAACCAAGGAACTATAGACCAGTGAGTCTGACCTCAGTGGTGGCAAGTTGTTGGTGGGAATCCTGAGGGACAAGATGTAAATGTATTTGGAAAGGTAAGGACTGATTAGGGATAGTCAACATGGCTTTGTGCTTGGGAAATCATGTCTCACAAACTTTGAGTTTTTGAAGAAGTAACAAAGAGGATTGATGAGGGCAGAGCGGTAGATGTGATCTATATGGACTTCAGTAAGGCGTTCGACAAGGTTCCCTATGGGAGGCTGGTTAACAAGGTTAGATCACACGGAATACAGGGAGAACTAGCCATTTGGATACAGAACTGGCTCAAAGGTAGAAGACAGAGGGTAGTGGTGGAGGGTTGTTTTTCAGACTGGAGGCCTGTGACCAGTAGAGTGCCACAACGATCGGTGCTGGGTCCTCTACTTTTTGTCATTTAAATAAATGGTTTGGATACAAGCATAAGAGATACAATTAGTAAGTTTGCAGATGACACCAACTGGTCAGGTCCACACCCCCCCCTACGACCCACCCTCCCATTCTGGCACTTTCCCCTGCCACCGCAGGAACTGTAAAACCTGTGCCCACACCTCATCCCTCACCTCTATCCAAGGCCCTAAAGGAGCCTTCCGCATCCATCAAAGTTTTACCTGCACATCCACTAATATCATTTATTGTATTCGTTTCTCCCGATGTGGTCTCCTCTACATTGGGGAGACTGGGCACCTTCTAGCAGAGCGCTTTAGGGAACATCGCCGAGACACCCGCACCAATCAACCAAACCACCCCGTGGCCCAACATTTCAACTCCCCCTCCCACTCTGCCGAGGACATGGAGGTCCTGGGCCTCCTTCACCGCCACTCCCTCACCACCAGACGCCTGGAGGAAGAACGCCTCATCTTCCGCCTCGGAACACTTCAACCCCAGGGCATCAATGTGGACTTCAACAGCTTCCTCATTTCCCCTTCTCCCACCTCATTCTAGTTTCAAACTTCCAGCTCAGCACTGTCTCCTTGACTTGTCCAGACTTGTCCGACCTGCCTATCTCCTTTTCCATCTATCCACTCCACCCTCTCCTCCTTGACCTATCACCTTCATCTCCTCCCCCACTCACCCATTGTACTCTATGTTACTCTCTCCCCACCCCCACCCTCCTCTAGCTTATCTCTCCATGCTTCAGGCTCACTGCCTTTATTCCTGATGGGCTTTTGCCTGAAACGTCGATTTCACTGCTTGTTGGATGTTGCCTGAACTGCTGTGCTCTTCCAGCACCACTAATCCAGTATTTGCTTTCCAGCATCTGCAGTTATTGTTTTTACCAGCGAAGAAGGTTACCTCACATTACAACAGGATCCTGATCAGATGGGCCAATCGGCCGAGAAGTGGCAGATGGAGTTTAATTCAGATAAGTGCAAGGTACTGCATTTTGGGAAGGCAAATCTTAGCAGGACTTATACACTTAATGGTAAAGTCCTAAGGTGTGTTGCTGAACAAAGAAACCTTGGAGTGCAGGTCCTTGAAAGTAGAGTCGCAGGTAGATTGGATAGTGAAGAATACGTTTGGTATACTTTCTTTTATTGGTCATAGTATTGAGTACATGAGTTGCAGCTGTACGGGATATTGGTTAGGCCACTGTTGGCAAGTCTTTTCCCTGGGGTGGGGGAGTCCAGAACTAGAGGGCATAGGTTTAGGGTGAGAGGGGAAAGATGTAAGAGAGACCTAAGCTGCAACTTTTTCATGCAGAGGGTGGTACGTGTCTGGGATGAGCTGCCAGAGGAAGTGTTGAAGGCTGGTGCAATTGCAACATTTAAGAGGCATTTGGATAGGTATATGAATAGGAATGGTTTGGAGGGATATGGTGGGACTAGATTGGATTGGGATATCTGGTCGGAATGGACGGGTTGGACCGAAGGATCTGTTTCCATGCTGTACGTCTCTGTGACTCAATGATGTAATGTAACTATGAGTATGTGTGGTGGCCACTAGGAAATGTGGCATGGGCGTAGATGATGGCAGAAGGTTATCTGTTCACATCACTAGGAAAATATCCAATTAGAGTTGGCATCGCTAACCCATTCTCATTCAATCTGAGTTTACTATCCACTTCAGACATTGGAACACCAGATCGAGGAAGGCTACAAAGAACAAACTATGGAGGAGTTGTGATAATGTAACAAAGGTAAACATTTTTGTAGAATAGATGGGAACACACTCTTTCTGTTGACTGGAGGGGTTGTTACCAAAACGCACAGATTTAAGACAATAACAAAATATTGCAGATGTTGGAATTCTGATATAAAATGTATATGCTGGAAATATTCAGCATGTGTGGTGGCATCTGCTGAGAGGGGAATGACTGAATTAATGCCTGTATCTTTGTATCTGAGTTGAAGAGTGTGAGTTGGGCCTCAGGAAGTTAGCACCCTCTTCATTTGGGTCTGTGTTCAAGCCAGGCCTGACTCCCATGTTTCCTTATAACTGCCATGACAACTTAATAGTAACTCATGCCAACACACCATCTTTGCCAACATTCTCAGTATGGGCAAATGTAAGGAGCCAGGTTCAGTTAAATAAAATAAAGTTAAACCTGCCCTTTGCAGGCTTTCCCACATACAAAACTAAACTCTCCCATTCATAAGGAATATTACATATATGTATGTATATAAATTAGCAATATATATTCACATTCCTATTCAAGTCCATTCAAAACATTTAAATTCCTGTAAATACTTAATGCCCTGTAAAGAAAAAGACAGTTGTAGTCATAAACATGCATGAAAGATAGCTAATCCTTTAATAACTTTCAGAGTTGTCAATCTAATTATGAATTTATAACCTCTATTAAGAAAATGATAGGTTATGGAAAGCTGCTACACATTAATAATAATATAATGGTGGCCTTTAACATTATGCCAAGAAACAACTATTGTTAACGCTAGAACATTGTTTTCACCTCACTGACACAGGCAGCCTTTCTTTATAAAGAAAATTTACAAGTTGGGATTTTAAATGACATTAGAATTGCACAGACCTTAACCATTCTCAAAGTGCATTTATGTCTACTCTAAAATGTCATAACATGCACTGTGGGTTAAGTTCCTTGCTACAGCAAAAAATGAGGAGTATTTGAACTCAGCATTAAACTTCAAAGGCCCTGCTATGTTTGGACTTCCCTCATCTACAAGATTGCTAGTCCCTTTCCCCTCCTGCTGAAATCGAATCTGTCAGAAATGGGCTGCAATTTCTTAATCCGGAACCCATGAAAATCCAAGTTCAAAGTTTTAACACTGAAGGAAGATCCTTGACCAGCCCCAAAATTTGTTTGTCTTTCCACAAAAACTGCCAAACATGCTGAGTTTTAAAGCATTTTGTTTTATTTCAGATTTAAGTAAATTAGCAAAAGAACTAGAGATGAACTTAGTTTTACAAATGCAGGTGCTATGGTCTGGATGCAGTACCTAAAGGGAAATGTTTGGAGGCTCAGAACTGGATGTTTGTTAAGGTGGAATGACTCATGATCACTTTAAAAGTGGTGAGCTTGTTCTGTTTCCCACATTCCTGATCCCATTCCCATTCCCAACACTTCTGATTTTCACCACTGCTGTTCAGGAGTCCAAACTGGTTTGGGTTGTGAGTCTTCACCTTACAGGTCACTTCTGACTTGTTTGGTTCTAAAACAAGAATAGATTTCACCATCCTGACTTGGAAATATATCACTATTCCTTCAGTGTCACTGGGTCAAATTCCTGGTACCTCCTCCCTAATGGTCTGTGGGTCTACCTAAACCAAATATACTGCAGCAACTCAAAATGGCAGAACACCACCAACTTTGTAAGAACATTTAGAGATGGGCAACAAAAAGGTAAGTTCAAAAGATTGTTCACAATTACCCCCAATGATGGGCAAATTAAAAAATTAAACAAGCCCTTACACACAATCACCTCCCTCCCTCTACGCACATTATGGCAATAGTCCTCCATGACCACTCATGTCCACTCATTGCATGCTATGCTCCTCCAACCACCCCCATGCCAGACTATGACTTTTTCATGCCCATTCAATGACTGGACATCACATAGATAGGATTAAACAATAGTTAAACCCAATTTAAAAAAAATAAAAAAGTAAACATACATTACTTTCCACAATATTGAAATAAAATAATTCTTACTACTGCTCAATAGAAGTGTCAATCATCAAGACCCCATGAAAGGCAATGCCCCACCACACAACACCCCTCCACACACACACACACACACACACATACACACCAGGACTAATCATGTACTCTTTACATTTCAATAGTGGAAACTGTGAACCACTTGCAAACACTTAATCCAGTTAAATAAACATTGTGAAGTTGATAGCAGAATCAGACGGCCAGAGTTTTTGATCACGCAAGGAGGGACTCAGATGTTTCAAAAGACTAATGGATTTCTGGGCTGTCAACCAATCCTCATTCTGGACTTATTATTGGCTCTGAACATCTGTTGGGCTTGGCTGGCCTGACTCCAGCTGGCACATGCTCTTGCCAATGAAGATTCATTGGGGACTTTGTCCCACGGTAGGTGGGCTGAGTTGGGAAATTTCCTCACTCTTGTTATGTGCCATTGGCATGAAAATTAGGCACTCAACTTCAAAAAGCATGTTGGATAAATCCTTGAGAAAGAATGGTTTATATGGAAAGAGCAATGTGTAGCTCCGTCAAAGACTTGGCAAAGGTGCAATGAGCTGAATATGCTTCTTCTGGACTAAATAATTCCAACTTAAGGCATTTGCAATGTTTTTCTGCTTTCTGATGATTATATGGCAGGACAGAGCTGCAGCGTACAATGCAAACTCTAAACAACACAAGGGTGAGCACCAGTTCTGAAGGAGGGTCACTGGACTTGAAACATTAACTTTGCTTTCGTCCACAGATGCTGCCAGACCTGCTGAGCTTCTCCAGCAATTCCTGTTGTTGTTTCAGATTCCAGTATCAGCAGAATTTTGCTTTTGTTTTGGTGAGCACCTTTGTTTGATTTACTGTTTATTAAATATCGGAACTGTTCAAAATTGACACATTTTCATTATTAACAGGTCATCAATTCAAAGACATTTTAAAATAATTTTAAATTTGCTGCAGTACAGAACAACAGCTCCTTATTAGAAAAACACAGTCTAAATAGAATTACAGGGTTATGTAGTCTGACATCCCTCAAAGAGCAGCTAAGATTGCCTTAAAGGTTTGATTGAGCTGATCGCTTTGTAACCATTGTCGTCTATTTCTCTTTGTGTCAAATTGAGTAATGCTTTTGGCATCAAAAAAAACCACCTGCAGCTCACACACAGGGTTTCTGTCTAAAACTAGACCATGTCACCATTTGGTTTTATTTTGATAAAAGATAAAATGATAAAGGACAAGAGATTCAGGCTACAAGCACCTCCTGTGCTGGGCAAAAAGACAAAATAAAATCAAAAACAGATTTATTTTTCTCTTTCTTCAAAACTTGAAAAGGCATTCTCCTCTATAAAGGAAATCCATGACATTGAATGCAGTATGCCCCCAGAATTTGATCAAGCAGCAATGCCCATAGCATATACCTAAGTTAGACATTTTCCTTCGCTCTCCAGTTCAAAATATCATTTCTTATAATAACTTCTGGCCGTAATGTTTTTGTCCTATAGTATGCGTTTCCACTAATGTAAGGGCAACTACTTTAATAATAAATTTAGATAACACCCAGTTCTGCCTTATGTTTCTTCCCTCCTTCAAAACACAGATCACAACCTAAAGTCATGCTTAGCTGGAACTCTTATATTCAAACAAAGCATCAATTGGTCAGAAGGAGAATGAAAGAAGATTTCAGACTCAAAATACTAATTCTATTTCTCCATCCTAAGATGCTTCCAGACCTGCTGAGAATTTCCAGCATTTTCAGTTTTTATTTCAATTTCCAGCAGCTGCAGTGTTTTGTTTTTGATTATGACATAGGTTTTCCATGTGTCTGATTTGGAGAACTCTGAATCTTGTACTTGGTTAAAACTGAATAAAGAAGAAAAGATAAACCTCCATTTCTGTTTGCCTTGAATGACCTCAGGACATCCTAAGCAGTGAATAGCCAATGGTGTACTTTTGAAATGTAGTCACTGTAGGAAGCATAAAAACCAATCTGCACACGGCACGATCTCACAAACAACATTAACATAATGATGAGATAATCTGGTTTATTGGTCCAGGTCACCAGGATAACTCCATCAATCTTCTTTGAAATAATGTGATGTTATATTCACCTGACAGTATGGAACGGACCGGTTACGAAAGTCGAAATTGTTGGAGTCCTGTTGGATTGTTTCATCTGAAAGAATTGTTGCTTTCAAACAGCATGATTTTACAGTGACAGCTTCGATGACATACACAGTTTCGATTTAGCCATGTAGCAGCACCAATGCAACATTACATTGGAGACCCAAGAAAAATGCACCATGTTAATATATGTTAATATGCAAGTTAATCCACCATCTGGGTTTAGATTCTGGTTCTTTCCAAAATGGCTATGAACATGCCCCCAAATACCGGTGATTTATTTTCTAGATGAGGTCCACACAGACCCAACACACCCATCTCCCTTTGCAACAACAACAGAACTCCGCATGGTTTTCATGACATGGACAGAATCTTCTTGAGACAAAAGGGGGCTTGTATGTCAGCTGGAGATCCAATGGCAAAATGATTCTGCCTCTTGGGGTAAGGATCCCAAATCTAAAAGCAATCATGCATTGTGGAGATCACTGGTAGATTTCTGCTTGAAAGTATGACTCTGGGGGCAAGGTTCATGCAGGAATTACCAGCCAATAAAAGGTTGGCACCTCTTGCACTTGACAGTGCCACAGAGAATTCTGGAGGAGTGTCCAGGATTGTGGTGGATCTAGGAGAACTGGAAGTGAGTTGCATGTTGTTTGGTGATCGAGTTTTTGGGTTGAACAGGGAAAGGAGGGCTGGGGATACAGAAGCAAGGACAAGAGTTGGCTGTCAGTAGACAGCCCTTTTCCCTTTGCTGATCCCTTGATTAAGCCTTTGATTCTTTTGATCAAGGAGGCCTCTGACATCAAGCTGTGTCAATCCAAGCAGTGGTGGGTTGGGGTCCGTAAATGGAATTTAATTAACTGGGTGGGAAATTGGATCCTGGGCCTTCCTGCCCTTCAGTTCTTTCCAGAGGAGATGGGAAGATATCAATATTTGGGAAGACCCCCATCCCACCTCATTAAGTCCTCTTGCTGCTTATAAGCTTGCACCAATTTAGACTCTGCCACAGGAGTCATTTCTTAGCTTTATAAGGAATTTTCTCAATCTGAGGCCTCTTATTTGTCTGATATTCAGCAGAAAAATTGTTGACTAGGTGATGAAACAGCAAGGAGTCACCACATGGTACACTCTTATTGCTTTCATGGGAATGAACAGTCATTGGCAAAGGAGCATGTGTTGTCCATCTGCAATTGCCCTTTAACTGAGAGCCTTACTAAACAATTTCAACTGCATTGCTGTGGATAATTTGGCCAGCCCAGGTAAGGACAGGGAATTTCCTTCCCTAAGGGATAACTCAACCAAAACTTACAATAGGCAACAAATGGGCAAAGAACTGAAGGTGCAAATATTTGCAAAGAGTGACTCGTTGTTCAGAAGCTTTAACAAAAGCATCCCAAGTTAGAGTATTTGAGACAGGATATAATTAAATGACAGAGCAGAGGATAGGGGCAGGTAAATTGGAAAATATAATTTATTTTACGTCTGTTGTGATGGTACTTTCAACTATCCATTGAAAAACTAACAGCATACAGCACATGCCATTTTCCTAACTGATCTAGGCCAGTGTTTATGCACCACCTTACTCCCCTATCAAATATAAACATTAAGCCTTTCATCCTCATGTTTGTACCCAGCTTCCCCCTAAATAAATCCATACTGTTCACCTCAACCACTCCCTGTGTTAGCAAGTTTCACCACTCTCTGAGGCAAGAACTTCCATGTGAGGTTTAATAGTGAACATCTTATATTTATAATCTTTTGTTTTGGACACCCACAATCTTCTTTACATGTACTCCTTTGTACTCTTCAGGTCCTCTATCACATCAGTCCTCAGCCTTCTCTTTCCTGATTATTTTAACCTTGCAATTCTGGTTTTATCCCAGTGATCATTTCCACCTTTATCTGTGCCTCTATATCCTCTTTGTAATATTGAGACTGGAATCGAGCATGGTATTTCTATGTAAAATGTATAAATCTTCCAATATGATCTGTTCCTCTTATATACGTCTTTAAAGGATCTTCTTTCTACCAGGCCTGTCAAGCAATGTAATCTAGAGCTTTACTGTTTCATTCCCATTAAATTGACACTACTCTGAAATTTAAGAGAAAGTACGGGAGGGACCGCTATTTAAATGCATTTCTTCATACTTGTAAGGATTGAATATGTTTAATTATATTGTGACTCTGAGGAGATTTGTACACTGAGGTCACAGAAACAAATGATCCCAACTTTGTAAGAGACTAGTTAGAAATTCCTTTTTTTAATGAGTGCCGTTGGCATTTGCACACAGAGCAGAAATTTATCTGCTGACATCAATGAAGGTTTGATAGGGAAATGGGCATTTTATAGTTTCAATCCTTGACTCTGTATCAATGAGTGCAAGGGATCAATGACTCTGAGGCCAGATATCTCAAGAAATGAAAAATACTAGGACATGAATACTTACTGGCTGCATGGTTTCACTTAAAAGAAAGAAATTTGCTTGTTAAGCAACTAACAAATAGCGTAATATTTTAATGCAAGGTCTTTTACATAAGATGCCAGCATTTGCTACCATCACTGAGGTTAATTAGAATGAGATGTGTAGTGATTACAATTCCAATAAGAAACTATTCAGAAGCTATGATACTATTATCCCAATTATTAACCTTCATAGTCCATCTTAATGCAAACTAATTTCTAAAATCAAAATGAAGATCTTGTTTATAAAAGAATGAGATCTGGTGTGCTATGAATACAGTATTGGTCTTTCTGATTAAAGGATCAGATCCCTCCCTTCAATTTCTGTGTCTCTAAGATTTGACTGCAATTATCGGGTGAATACTTGCAACAGTTTTCAATGCAGCTACTAAAGAATGCGTTATTTCAGCATAATGGTCAGACTCTGGAAGAAGAACAAACTGACAACATCTCACTCTGGTCTGCAAAATTATGGTCACAACAACAACAAATTGCATTGATTTAGCACCTCCAACATAGTAAAATGCTCTATGGTGCTACAAAGATTCATGAGAAATAGGGGCACGAACAGGCCAGTCAACTCCTCGGGTCTGATCTGCCATTCAATACAAATCATGGCTGATCTGATTGTGGCCTGAACTTCACTTTCCTGTATACCTCCATAGTTCTTGTTTCCACTTATAAATCAAAAATCTGCCTAACTCAGCCATATTCAACATTCCAGGCTCCACTGCTCTCTGATGAAGAACATTCCAAAAATTCACAACTTTCTGTGAGAAGAAACTCCTTGTCTTTGTATTAAACGGGAAATTACTTGTTTTTAACTGTGTCCTTTATTTTACCGTGAGGGAATCTGAGCATCTATCCTGTCAAGCACCCTCAGAATCTTATATGTTTGACTAAGATCACCTCTCTTTCTGCTAAATTCCCATGACTCTAGGCTGTACTTGCTCAAACTTTCCTCATAAAGCAACCTCTTCATCCCATGAATATATTGGTGAGCCTTTACAGGATTGCTTCCAATGCAAGTCTATCCCTGCTTCTGTATACAGTAGTGAAGGTTCCATCTCACCAGTGTCCAGAACAGTATAACCTCACATGACTATCATGAAACAATTTGATACATAAGAGGGTATCAGAGAGCAAGACCAAATGTTTGGTCAAAGGGGTGGGCTTTAAAGAATAAAAACAAGATACTACCAATGCTTGAGATCTGAAATAAAATCAAAAGGTGCTGGATAAACTCAGCAGGTCTGGTTTTGTCTTTACTGAGAGAAACAGCAGTCATGCTTAGAGTGCAATATGACTTCTTCCGAACTGATGAAAGGTGGAAAGTGATAGTTTTTAATTGACAAAGTGGAAGGAAGACTGAATAGAACAGATGGTGTGTATTTCTGGAGCAAAAGACAATGTTCATTGTAATCAACGTGAGATGTAGAGGCAACATAGGTACTAAGGCTGGGTATGAATGGTTGGAAATAAATTTACTTTAAGAAGTATATAAAAAAGAACAGTGTAGTGGAGAGGCAGAGAGGTTTAAGGAGGGAATTTCAAAGCTCAGGCATCATTCCAGAGGTCATAATTAGCAGAGCACAAGGGTCTGAGGATTGAGAGATTGGAGAAGATTACAGAGAAAAAAAATCAGCAAGGTCATGGAGAGATTTGAAAGTGAGAATGAGAATGTTAAAGTTGAAGCATGGCTTCATGGAGGGCCAAAATACATTAGTGAGCACAGGAAGAGGTTTTAGTCTGAGCTAACTCATGGAAAACAGAACTTGTGATGATCTTTAGATAGAAGATGGTGGAATGTGAGAGGCCAGCCAGGAGTCTGTGAGAACAGCAAAATCAAGGTGTAACAAAAAGCATGGATAAGATTTCAGTAGTAGATGATCTGAGGCAGGGATGGATCCTAGTAATGTTACAGAGCTGACATTGGTGGTCTTAGTGTTGCCAGGTGCAGAGTTGGAAGGTTCCCAGGGTCAAATATGACACTAAGGCTGTAAGCAGCTAGGTTTAATCTCAATTAGTTACCAGGGAGAGGAATAGAGGCAGTGGCTAAGGAACAGATTTTGCAACAGAGGTCAAAGACAAGGAATGGCATGGGCAATAGCGAATCAGTTGGGAAAATATGGTGAGATTGGGAAAAGAGATTCTTGGCATTGAGAAAAAAAAAACTGTCAGGTATTTTCATGTAAGATTTGGAAGGTAAGATGAGAATCGTGCTAATGAGCAATGAGGGGCCTATTTGCATGTGTTAACATCAAATTATTCCATAATCTCACCTCACTTGTTTGCAATTTGCTATTTTCCCACGGAGGGGAGAGAAGCTAGACAGCAACAATTCTTGACAAGGAAGTTTGAGTGCATGCCTGGTGGTTGCAGCTTCCATCTTCATCAGCAGGGCATGCTCAAATGGGCAGCAATGAGCTGCATCCTCTGTTCACAGAGTTGGCATTGGCAAAGCACCAACCGTACTAAATCATTGTGGCAACTCTCTGACTCACAATTCACCATTTCAATACTACACTTTGAGCCTCTGGACACCTTACATTGCAATGCTAGTACCAGGCTAGTTTGCATGCAGGGATTAGCACCCATCTCATGCATTGAAACAGGGTATACCACAGGGCTCTTACCTTGCTTTCTTAGTGATCACTCACTGTGCTCGCTGACATGGACGGTCACAATACTTCTGTCTTGCTTTGTCTTATAACACAGATATAAGGCCAGGCAGCCTGTTAAGTTTGCCAGCAGTGATCAGTCAAGGGGACTGACATGTAGCTATACAGCACAGTGCAGCATCAGTGTCACACTGACACCATGTGACAGCAGCTTACGTGGCAAACATATTGTATGTGCTTCAACCAAATGAACGTATTGCAAAGTCTAAGGGACGTAGTCCTCAGTCAAATCTAGGGAATCCCCTGTTGTAAGTCAAAGGATGTCTCAACAGTCCATCAAATCCAATCTCAGACCAGGGACTTAGCCACAGTCATTTGGTCATTTGGGCTTACAGGTTCCATAACATTACAGTATAGGGAGTGGGCTCAGCATATCTAGTGCAACCAACCCAGAGATTAATGGTTCATCATTTGGGGAGCTGCACAGATTTTAGTCAGGCACTGATCAGTCACCAGACCAGGCTGTCCGTCCATGTCAGTCAGGGGATTGAAAATGGTATTTAGGACAATGGTATTTAGCATTGATTTAGGACATGGTTTGGGACATTGTTTGATATAGGTAAGCTGGTTTTCAGGGGTTTACGTGGAGTGATGAAGATTCAAATAAAATAGTTGGGTGGGAATGTGAGGAAGCTCAAACTTGATGGGGTTGATAGGGAATGCAAGGCAGAAAGGAACATGAAGTTCTGGGGTGAGGTCACCTTGATTGAAAGGCTGAGCCTGTAAGTCACTCTGTGGAACACTTCTTGTGTTGCTTTCCATCCCCATTCAAACTACAAATGTGCATTGGAAATGGAGAATGGCTGCCATCTCTTCTGGAGTGAGCAGAGTCAATAATGTTGCTATCTGAGGGTGTAGCTTGACTTGTGAATGACATTAAGTCTATCAAAAGGTAACTGCAGTCATTGGAATATTGACTGCTCACATTTACTAAGGACCTGTTTTGTTTCTGATATTTCCTTGTAACCTAACTGGAAGCACAACCAATGGATGCAGTCATAGCTGAGGATGCTGGAAAGCAAACTGCAGAGAAATGGATGAAGAATAGATGTGATAGCAATCCAAGACTAGCAGCCACCTCCTGCAGCTGCCAAACACCCCACACATGAAGAGGTCACAGCAGATGGTCCCCTCAGGTTACATAGGAAGAATGGGAGCCTATCATCCTTCATGTAATTTCATCCGAATAATTGAGAGACAGTGCCTGCTTTCAGCTGAAGATAGCCCCGGACACAGTCGTGGACTGTGTCACCTGCTGGAATGGGGCTTGCAATCTGAAAGGGTGAGTGGCCAATCTATTCCAATGGCCATCAAGATGATACTGGTGCTTAAACTTTATGCAATTGGCCGCTGCCAAGGACCCAGTGGGGACCTGTGTAGGATCTCTCAATCCTCAACCCAAGAATGCGTCAAGGCTGATACCAATACAAATAGTGCCAGATCACTGTGCTTCCCCTCATTTCCCTGTGACAAGGTCATAGCTGCCTAGGCAGTGGCAGTAGGCTTTGCCAACTTCACTGGCTTTCCCCAGGTGTGGGCATATTCTTATGACATGGGGTAAACCCCTTTGTTAATTTAAAACCCGCAACACAGAAAAGATTTATCCTATGCAGTAATCTGTGGTAATTCGACAGGTCAAGAACTATTTAAAGTAAAACTTAACAACTTTATTTCTTAAAGTATAGCAGAGAATAACAACTAACAATTATTTACAATTCCTTCCTCTAACCTACCTTTTACCTTTCCATCTATAATACTAGTCCGATAAGACTCCCAATTAAGATTTACAAAACAAAACTTCTTATCTCGAAACCAGGCAGCTTTTGGTTCTTCTCTGTATTCCTTTCTTCTTTTCTTCTTCTAAGAGATTCTGCTTCACTGGTTATAGATTGATAAAGGTACCTTTAAGAGAGTTATTCTCTGGACAGTTTGCAGATGCTGGCTTGGCAGTTCTCCTCTCAGCTGTTCAATTTTCCCCAAAGCATCAGATTGTGTCATTTGCTTTTATGATTGACAATATACTAAATTCAAACTTGATTGGGATTTGGTATTCTCGGAGTATAATTTAAACTGATTGGCTGACTTCGAATTTGTTTTTGTCTCATAACAACTCAACCAGTGCTATCTGTTCTGAACCAAACGTTACTTTGTAAATTCTCCAGCACTCAGTGTGTTTGCCAAATCCTTCACTCTCTTAAAGGTATAATACATCTCTCTACCTTCATAACAATATACACATATCAGCTTGAAAGCACCACGTTATAATGTGACTGATTTCATCAATAGAAAAGGATTTCATTTGATCAATGGACAAGACATTTGTGATCATTAACACTACATCTTAGAAGTGGTATTAATGATCCAGGGTGGCACAGTGGCTCAGTGGTTAGCACAGCTGCCTCACAGCGCCAGGGACCCGGGCTCGATTCCAGCCTCGGGCGACTGACTGTGTGAGTTTGCACATCCTTCCCGTACCTGCGTGGGTTTCCTCTGGGTGCTCTGGTTTCCTCCCACAATTCAAAGATGTACAGGTTAGGTGAATTGGCCAGGCTAAATTGCCCATAGTGTTCAGGGATGTATAGGTTAGGTACATTAGTTAGGGGTAAATGTAGAGTACTACGATATGGATCGAGGTGGGTTACTCTTTGGAGTGTCTTTATGGACTTGTTGGGCTGAATGGCCTGTTTCCACACTGTAAGGATTATACTTCAAAAAAAGTCTGTGGCAGGCCTTCTGGAAATTGTTATGATGCCTACGTCCTTGGTAACTCTCAGGATCCTGTTTCATTTAAAGGGTTGGATGTCTTACAAGGATTGCTGCTGGGAGACAAGGGCTGCCCTCTCCAATGATGATTGATGACTCCATTATGGAACTGTCAATTAAGGCCAAGCACCAATACAATATAACCCGTTCTTCCACCAGGGTGATCATGCAGCAGACCTTAGATATCTTAAAGTAGGGGGCCTTTTAGTACACTCCAGCCAGAGTGAGCCACATCCTCCCAGCATACTGCGTTCTGCACAACTGAAGCAGACAAACAGGACAGATGATGGTTCCTTAAGAATTAGGAGAGGGACAGCTGTATTCTGAGGAGGAAGACAGGGGGAGTACCTCTTTCATCATGATCGAGTGGTGCAGCACTGAGTACAACAAGCCAGACAAGATGTAATTGACAGCGGCTTCCCATACATCTAACTTCTGTGAAAGCATTGTTCATTGACATAGAGGTGTATAAAATAATAAGGGACATCGATAGGGTGAATAGCCAAGCTCTTTTTCCCAGGGTAGGGGAGTATAAAACTAGAGAGCATAGATTTAAAAGGGACCTAAGGGGCAATGTTTTCATCCAGAAGGAGGTGGTGGAGGCGGATTGGCATGTGGATGGTTATATGAATAGGAAGAGTTCAGAGGGTTGTGGGCCAAATACTGGCAGATGGGTCTAGATTAATGTAGGATATCCAGTCATCACGGACAAGTTAGACAAAAGGGTCTGTTTCCATGTTAGATATCGCTCTGATTGTAAATTTGTTAATGCTCAAAAAGCAAGCAGCCTCATTTTAGACCCAGAAGTGAATGCAGTTTTTTTTTTTGCTTGCTCTTTCTTTACTTTTCCTATTGTATAGTAGCTAACTTTAACAACTGTTTGAAAGCTTTTACAATATGTGATGCTCCAAGATTGCACAATGACAAGATGTTAGGCTATAATGGGGCATTAAGGAAGGATTGGTGGCACAAAGGTCAGGGAGCTCCAACAGCTTCATTCCTGTAGATGCAGCAGCAACGGCAGTCAATCAGACAAGTGACTATTTAAAGTGCCAATATATTTATGAAAATGATATTGTAGTTACAATGATGTGCCACCAATGGGCCCTCAGAGGCTTTTCGTTTACATTTCTCATTCACGATGTGCACCTCGTGCAAACCTGGTCTTTCAATATGACATAACGGTGGGAAAGCCAGAAGGTCTTGGTTGCTACAAGCTCCTCTGCCATGGATGAGGCACGATGCATGCATGCATAATGTGATGAGGAGTGGAGAATTCTATGGGACAACTCACTGGAGCTCACAGGGAAAAACCCTCTGTGAAACCCCTGAAATTGACACTCAGCCTGGTTTTGGGAAAATTCAGTCCAATGGCTTCAAGTTTTCTCAAGGTTTACTTGGAAGTAATCTTTGCTCATCCAGTACTGGATCCTGGATAACTAGATGATCATTTAGAGGCAGTGGTAGAGTTGAGAAAGATGGTGGTGAGGTGGATCTGGGTGTTATGCATGTACACGTGGAACAACACTGTGGGCTGAATTTTATGCTGCTTTGAGAAGTGTTCCCTGTAAACCGTTGGTGTGCTGACATATCGAGTTCCAGCTCTGGAAGTCATTGCCTCACACTGACCTTGGAAGTCTGCATAGGGAAGAAACAAATTATAGGGAATGTAGGTTGGCAATGACAAGAAAGTTCGGAAGATACAGCGAACATAGAAAAACATGATTCCCAACATGAAGAAAATGTTTCTAATTTTCCACTTAGGGTTTAAGCAGTGAGTTCTGAATCTCACTTATGTTATTTTCATGCACTTGCCTCTTATTATTAGCCCACCTCATTTCTCTGCAGCTCCCAAGTCTCCCCTCCAAACTGCGAAACGAGATGGTGCCAATTTCCAACATAAAAGGCAGAGCAGTTACCCGGTGGCAGCAGATCTCCACTTGCTTCTCCAGGCCTTTGGACAACTCTTGTCTTCATCACCATTTCCCTGTATGCTCCAGCAGACCGTGTTCTTTCACTCCAGGTCCACGCAAATCATCATCACAAAACCTCCAGCCTGAAAAGTAAAGGCAAAGAACAGTAGATGCAGGAAATCTGAAACATAAGCAGAAAATGCTGGAGAAATTCAGTGCGGAAGAGTTCTGATGAAGGGTCACTGGACTTTAAACATTAACTCTGCTTCTCTCTCTACAGTTGTTGTGGGACCTGCTGAACCCACCTGCAGCAATTATGTTTTCCCGTCAGCCTCAACACACCATAATGGCTGCTGTCGGACAAACTCACACACTACTCCAGCCCTTCAGGACTTTATGCTTGAGCTCAGGGACACTGATGACTTGTAATGCTTCTTCTGGGTAACTTGGTATGCAGGGACATACACTTCGTATGCATCTAGACATGATGTATTTCATGGCTCATAGCTTATTTTCTTAGTCCAATTCATTTTGTGCTGACTTGGAGGTTGCCTTTCAGCAGAGAGGAAGAGGTGGACAGATTTTCATGGTCCAGAGACCTGAACATCATGGAGGTGCATATGTTGCTTTACAACACCATGCTACGTCAATGTCACAACTACAGTATATACCATCAGCTTACGTACAAACACACTGTACATGATTCAACCATGGCCATGTCTGAATGTCAAAGAGGACCAATATTTAGCGGGGTGAAGGGAACTTATGGCGAGTCAGGGGGGTGTCACTACAGTCAGTCAAGGGACAAGTCCAATCTTAGTCCAGGGAGTTGGCTACAGTCAGTCAAATTCATGATTTTAACGCAGTCGAGGGATCATGTCCTTGCATTATGGAAATTGAGTCATGGTCGGTGCTGCAGGTCATGTACCACCAGACTGGTAGTTACAGGTTTATCACTCATGGTGCTTCGGGAGCTGGGAACTGGGCATACTCAGTTACTGCTATTGTCCTAATCCAAAATTGAATGGGAGTGGGGGGCACAGCTAGTCCTGAAAATTTAGGTTTTAATGAACATTGGACCTGTCAGGGAGCAGCAGAATGTGAAGTCTATGGATTGTGGTGGCTCAAGTTATATTCATTGGACTGGAGATCATTGACTTTATTCCTGCAATGCTGGGAATCCTGCTTTATCCAGAACACACCATTGTCAAGTAACAGGAAATCAGTAACCAGAGGGAGTAGACTTCAGTTGGTAAGCAAAGTAACTAAAGGCAGCCCAAGAAGGCAGATCACCACCACCTTCTCAAGGGCAACTAGGGATGGGCAATAAATGTTGGCTCACACAGCAACTCCCACATCCCGTGCCTGAATAAAATAAGGAAAAATGTTGTGATACATTATAATCCGGGAGAAAGTGAGGACTGCAGATGCTGGAGACCAGAGTTGAAAAATGTGGTGCTGCAAAAACACAGCAGGCCAGGCAGCATCCGAGGAGCAGGAGAATCGACGTTTCGGGCATAAGCCCTTCTTCAGGAATGCAGGAGAATTGACGTTTTGGGAATTCTGGGAAGAAGAGCTTATGCCTGAAATGTCGATTCTCCTGCTCCTCGGATGCTGCCTGGCCTGCTGTGTTTTTCCAGCATCACATTTTTCAATACATTATAATGCAGAAAGCCTAAAGAAATAGGTTCAATAGAAAATTCCGGAAATAAATTAGATAAGTACTTGAAATGGAAATATTTGCAGGTTTGTGCTGAAACAGCAGGAGGAGTGGAGGTAATTGGATAGCTTTTATAACAAGCCAGTATTGATATGACAGGCTGAATGGCTGCTTCTTCATTTTGTGATTCTGTAGACTTAACTGTTTATCCTCAATTATATTCAAGCCAGCTTGCTGTGTGGATTCAGACACTGCGGCAGAAAAGAAGTTTAAAAAAAAGAAATATTTGCTTTGAAGATTTTTGACATCTCCCCGGTTGACAGACTGAGTGAAACCAACATGGTTTTTGATTAGAGAAGTGGCAGGTACAAAGGGAGAGGAGTATAAAGCAGTCAGACAGAGAGGCAGCTGAACCACAACTGATTTATGAGCATATATTCAATGTTGAATTTCTTGGCCTTCTTGCTGCACGAACACAATCATTCGAAAGAAAGTTTCCATTTCAAGTTTGTGCAGGATTATCCCCTGTTACCTAGTCTAATCCACCATAAACAAATTAAATTCTCGCCAAATTGACTTGAAATCAATAGTTTCATTTAAGAATTGTGAGGCGTAATAAAAGACAAAAATATAGCAACTGGTCTCAACAATTTAAAAAGAAAATAAATCATTGCCTTTAGAAAAACAAATCTAACATTCACATGACCACATATTGTCCAGTGGGTAATAGTTGTCAAATGGTCGAATGGCTTGTGACTTCCCTCACCAATTACTGCAGGGTCCTTTAATTTAGCATTTGTGATACAGGTGCACAGTTATTGCTGTTATAACAAATGCTTCATTTTGTTCAAGAATGATACTTTTATTAACAATTAATTCAGGATTGGGTGTTTGAACACCAGAGCCCCTTGCCTACCTGAACTGAGAATTGCATTTTCAAATTAATTGAGATTTGAAAGAGATAGAAAGAGAAGACAGAAAACAATAAAATATTTCCAAATAAATCATACAATATTTCATTTTGGATACCGGTAGAATTAGTGTTTTTTTTTGTTTTTCTAGAGGGTTCCCAATAGTAAAACCAACTGGATTTGATATACAAATAGCACAGCTATCACTTATTGGATGTACTTCAGAAGGTTTTAACAACAAACTTGCACTTATATCAAGCCTTTAATGTGGTAAGTTGTTCTCAAGCACTTCCCAGGCACGTTGTCAAACAAAATTTGACTTGGAATCACATAAAGCACTTAGCACAGGCAACAGAAATCTTGGTCAAAGATGTATGTTTTAAGGAGTATATTAAGGGAATGAGTGGTAGACAGGTAGTTAGATTTAGTGAATGAATTCCAGACTTATAGCCCATGGCATTGTTGTGGGGCAGTGGCAGTGTCCCTACTACTGGGCCAGGAAACCTGGGTTCATGGCCCACCCACTCCAGAGGTATGCAATGGCATCGCTGAACAGGTTGATTAGAAAATATACAGACTTAGGTTCCAGATAACTGTAGAGCTATAGACACCACCATGACTGGCGCAATGGTAAAAATCATATGACCTCCTTTTGCCCACAACCACTCCTACATTCCCACCACTGGCTATAAACATGTCAATCCTAATAGGACTTTCCATGGCCAATTGGAAAACAAATATTTCATTATGTAATTGAAAGATATTTGGTTGCTTCTCAAAAAATCTTTTACTCCTATTTCACACATTTACAATTAATAATCAAAGCATTTGAAAATATTTCAGAAAGACACAATTCTGTTATAGCTCCTGTGATATTGTTTTTACTCAAAGCAATGTCCTTGAGGTTAATTCTGTATTTGTAGAGGTTCCGGGGGTAATCCTGGAAGTTTGACAACTCTACATAGAGTAAGGGAAGGTTAGTGTGGTCTCGATAGACCACAATGTTATAAGGGCAAAGTAGTCACATGTGAAGCAAACGTGCAAGCATATCATAACATAGACACAACTATGTGTACCTATTGTGATTTTCTTGTGTTTTATGCTTCTAGTGCAGTTCTGGTATTCTTGGCATGGTGAGATTTGATTTTGAATTGCTTGTCAAGTCAAATGATGGTCTTTGTGGCAGGAATGACATCAGTTTGGACTGTGGTCTTTCTTGAAGTTGAGTGGCCGCAAAATGGAAAAAATTCCATTCGGAGGTCAGGATGCAAGAGGGTAATTCAGTTGCTAGAATGGCATGGAGAGAGAGTCATTGAGGATTGAAAAGAGGGACGGCTGCTCAGTGACTGACTGGACAAAGAGAATGGGGCATAAGGTGTATGTGGGAATGAGGAAGCTGGAGGATCGACAATCACAGCTGGGAGGGCAAGAGAGGGTTTGATTAGCAACTCTGAAATCTTTCTTGCAATGCTAAGATCGGAGGAACATTCCAGTTCCTTTGGGTCCACAAAGCATGACTAAAATATATTTAACTTGTGAAGGTATAACCTTTTCATTGTTTACATTTCTGAGTCCTGAGAAACCTGCGCAGCAACAGTAAATTTAAACAAGATTCCCAATTTCATTGCTCACCACCCTCCCATCCTTTACCTCACATACACTGCAATTTGTATTTGTGTGTTGCACTGGAGATACATTTCCTGATTTGTTTTAATTTTTCATGCTACGCTGACCCTCTTCCTCACATTGTCTTGGTTTAGCATCAAAACATAGAAAATAGGTGCAGGAGTAGGCCATTCAGCCCTTCAAGCCTATACTACTATTCAATATGATCATGGCTGATCATGCAATCCATTCCCACTTTCTCTCCATACCCTTGATCCTTTTAGCCGAAAGAGTCATGTCCAGCTCCCTCGTAAATATATCTAATGAACTGGCCCCAATAGCTTCCTGTGGGGCGAAATTTCAACAGGTTCACAACTCTCTCAGTAAAGAAATTCTCCCTCATCTCAGTCCTGAATGGCGTATCCCTTATTCTTAGACAGTGAGCCTTAGTTCTGGATTTCCTCACCATAGGGAATATTCTTCCCGCATCTAGCCTGCCCAGTTCCATCAGGATTTTAAATGTTTCTATGAGATCCCTTCCTCATGTGTCTAAATTCCAGTGAGTACAAACCCAGTCAATCCAGTCTTTCCTCCTATGTCAGTCCAGCCATCCCAGGAATCAGTCAAGTGAACGTTCGCTGGACTCCCTAAGTAGAAAAAGCACCCTTCCTCAGACTCAGAGACCAAAACTCCACACAATACTCAAGGTGTGGTCTCACCAAGGCCCTGCATAACTGCAGCAAGAAATCCTTACTCTGATACTCAAATAATCTCGCTATGAAGACCAGCATGCCATTAGCTTTCCTCACCGCCTGCTGCACCTTTGTGCCAACCTTCAGCGACTATTCCACCATGACACCCAAGTCTCATTACACCTTCCCATTTCCTAAACTGCCACCATTCAGATAATAATCAGTGTGTTTTTGTTAATTAGAGCTATAGCTTGTCTCAATTAAAATCAAACATTGCAAACTTGCAAAGCTGCAAACAAATGAGGAAGATACTACTTCTATCCAAAATAATGATTTTTTTTTTGCTTCAAGGGTTGTGAACAGTTGGAATTCTCTATCACAGAGCTCAGTGGAAGATTAGTCTTTTGGTACATTTAAGGTAGAGCTTGATATAATTTATAATTACCAAGGCATGGGAAGAGAGTGGCTAAAGGGCATTGAAGTGTTTAATCAGCCATGATTGCATCAAATGGGGGCAGGTTTAATGGGCCAAATGACCTATTTCTGTTCCTTTGACCTTAAATAGTGGATGAACTGCCAAAATTAACTCTGAATTCTCCAACGTAACCGTACAGCAAATTTCTCTCATCCCTGTTACCATTCTGGCAAATCTCATCTGCTTTGTCTCAAGGACCTGTATACTCTCCGTCTCAACGTATTGCACTTGGCCTGGGTATTTACTAGAAGAATTCTTTCTTTTAAACACTGTTAGATACACACATTCCCGGTTATCTGTCTTGCACTTGATCATTCTCGCATCCTGAAAGCACTGCCTTCAGCACAACAAAGAACTCCCACCTCCTTCAATAAAACGCAGCACAAGCACAATAACTGCTAGTCCACTGGTGTTTGTCATGAATCAATCCAATTGCATTGCTAACCAGGCTTACTTTACCAAATTTTTATGAACAGAGTTGATTAAAAGTGAGAAGGAGATGATCATCTTGGGAACATCACAAGGATAACCTCAAGGATGGTGTTGATCTAAATTTTGACTGCATTGCTCGGATTTTCCTCTTTGTATGATATTGTATTTATCAGTCTGGGTCAACAGAGTGTATGGAACAATTTATCCAGTGTGATAATCTCCCAAAGAGTTTTTTTGAGTATGGAGACACAGCAAGAAGCCGTATGAAAGATATGGTTATTAATCAAAACTGATAGAATCTTCAAGATTAATAGAATGACCAGTGGAGATGCAGCAATGTCGTGTAAGTGACAACAAAAAGGCAACACAGATTTAACATTTCCTGTGTATTCTACCATCACAGGTTACTTTATCTATATTGTTGTAAAAACTAAATTAAAACACAATATAAGAAACATTTCTGTTGAAATACTTCTGGGTACTTCACCTCAGCCTCTCATCATGGTGCAGAAATGACTCAGCTCAAATACAGAAGGGCGCAATTTGAGCTGCACAATCTAAAATGAGGCTTCTGAGCTCCCAAGTCACTGTCAGTTACACTCCCTTTATAGGCTAGAGCTTTGTTCACAAAGAGGTGATAACTAGATAGCTTGCATTTCATGTCAAAATAAATATGCACAATAGCAGCATCACATTGCTTTTACATTAATGTAGTGGAGCAATGAAAATCAAGGATGATCAAGAATTGGAGAAGCACAGAGATCTGAGATCTCACGCTAGCTATGGCATCATTACATACAAATTGTAACTGTGACTATACTCAAATTAAAAATGGATCCCCACTGGCATTCTTCATTGCCTCTCATCGTGTGCCACTAGAAATTAAGGTGGTGAAAGCAGAGTACCTAAACTGCTACATCAGCCAGCTCCCAGCCTTGTCTAAGTTTTGGTTGTATCGTGTCTTTTCCAATGTGGAGTTTGGCAAACAATATAGTGCTTATGAGATACCACAAAAGATGTGGTGCCACTTTTAAAATACTGTATACAATTCTCATCATCCTTCTTTAGGAAAGATGTCAAACTTCAAAGGGTGCAGAGAAGGTTTACAAGGATGTTGCTGGGACCGGGGAGTTTGAGTTATAGGGAGGGGCTGAATAGGCTGGAGCTTTTTTCCCTGGAGAGTTGGACACTGAGGGGTGACCTTACAGAAATTTATAAAATGATGAGGGGCATGGATAGGGTGAATAGCCAAGGTCTTTTTTAAGACCAAGGAAGTACAAATCAAAACAGCATAGATTTATGGTGAGAGGGGAATGATTTAAAAAAGATCTAAGAGCTAACGTTTACACAAAGAGGACGATGCGTGTATGGAATGAGCTACCAAAGGTAGTGGTGGAGGCTGGTACAATTACAGCATTTAAAAGGCATCTGGAGAGCACATGAATAGGAAGGTACATGAGCCAAAAGCTGGCGTATGGGACTAGGTCAGATTGGAATGTCTGTTGGACTGAAGGTTCTGTTTCTATTCTGTATGACACTATGTTTACGTTGTTGTAGACAGGCTAAGCAATTGCACAGCAGGTCAGGTAGCATCTGAGGAGCAGGAAAATGGATGTTTCAGACAAAAGCCCTTCATCAGGAAAGAAGGGCCTTTGCCCGAAATGTTGATTTTCCTGCTCCTCGGATGCTGCCTGATCTGCTGTGCTTTTCCAGCACCACATTCTTGACTCTAATCTCCAGCATCTGCAGTACTCAATTTCGCCCAGGCTAAGCAATGGGCTGACTCCTGACAATACAAATTAATCTGTAAATGCAAAACACTGTATATTGGGAGAATGTGAGTCAAAATTATAAACTATACAATCTTCATTTGGCATATGGGGAAACCTGAGAGGCAGCTAAGAGTACTAACTGACCTATCATTTTCAATAAAGTAATTAAAAGATAAATAGGATATTGTAATACATAACATGGGGATAAAATGTTTGAGGGCATGTGGTTGCCTATGTAAACAGCTAAGAGGACTCGACATTGGTTCTGCGTTAACGTTAATGATACAGAGTTAGCAAAGTGAACATATTGCTTTAGATGAGCACAAAGGAATAGCAAAACAGTTTCAGCCACTCCCCTGATGAATATTTATGGCTTTTTCTGTGATTATAGTCCAGCTGATAAAGTGGCAGTGAAGACTACCTTGAACTTATATGATACAAAAAGTCCATTGCACATTCCTGTTTCGAATAATATATATGCATATAAAGGGTCTTCGCTAGTTTAAAGGAAAAGAATTTGGAAGGCAATACCTCTAATATTTATTAATTATATCCCTAATGGTCATTGTAAAGCAATTAACCATAATGCAAAATATTAATTTTTGGTATATTTGGAGCAACATATTTAAATAAATATTGATTTCATAAAAATATATCAAAAGGAAAAACTTGTATTTTCTACAAAGCTTTTCATGATCATACTGTCAATGCACTCAGTAGCCACAACACAGCCTTCAAGATTCATGCTCATCTATCCCCCTCATTGCTACCCTACCACTAATACACTCCCAATATTTCCACCCACTTGAATGGCTTCCTCCACCATAACACTGCGGTTAGTTTGTTCATCCTCCCGAAGTCTCCACTCTTCTCCACACAACTTGCAAGAACTTCATAACTGTTTGACAATTGCAGTGACAGTGGCTCCTTGAGAGCTGCTCTGACATCTGCCTCACCCATAATTACAGCCTCCTGTCCTTGATCACAGACCAAGCTTAAATGATCTAATCTATGGTGTGAGGCTAGCTCCTAGATCAAAGTGCTCAGTAACTTTCTCATCCATGATGCAGTTCTCCTTCTGCAGCGTGCACTTTAGCTTCTCAACTTGAATTCATAATTATTGGCGGCACGGTGGCATGGTGGTTAGCACTGCTGCCTCACAGCGCCAGACACCTGGGTTCAATTCCCGCCTCAGGCGACTCTCTGTTTGGAGTTTGCACATTCTCCCCGTGTCTGCGTGGCTTTCCTCTCACAATCCAAAAATTTGCAGGTTAGGTGAATGGGCCAGGCTAAATTTCCCGTAGTGTTAGATGAAGGGGTAAACGTAGGGGAATGGGTCTGGGTGGGTTGCGCTTCGGCATGTCGATGTGGACTTGTTGGGCCGAAGGGCCTGTTTCCACACTGTAAGTAATCTAATCTAATAATTGCAAGCACTTACTACAGTTTGTTCATTGTAGACCATCTTGATGTCAGCAGTTTCCACATGTTAAAACTGCAGCACATCATCTGATCTGCCCTTGTTACTTCATTTTATTTAATGTATTAATTAAATCAGCCTAAAATCTTTTCACTACACTTGAAGAATCCACACACTTAACATTTTCTTATAATTTTCCATTTTTTAAATGTACTCGTGTCAATCTTATACTTCAGAAGCAATTTTTAAAGCTAAAAAAGTACTAAAGACCTAAAAATAAACTTATAATCTTACTTCTATTTTAAAGATTATAAATACTCACCAATCCTCCTCATTAATCAGCTACTTTGTTCAGGCTAAAGCAAATGATGAAGAGTCATCTAGACTCGAAACGATAGCTTACTTTCTCTCCATGGATGCTGCCTGACCAACTGTGATCTCCAGTAATTTTTGTTTTCAGTTCAAGCAAAAATGTTACTCCTTCCACCATTTAATTCCTTCAGGTGCTTAACTCCCACACTCAATTATATGTCAAACGCCTTGAGATGCTGAAGTATTCTTTGTAATGTAGTCAGTGTTGCATTGCAGGAATGCAGGGGCCAACTTTTTAAACATCAAACTTCTACAAACAGCAATGGGATAATGACCAGATAAACAGTTTTCTTTTGTGATTTCAATTGAAGGAGAAATATTTTGAACAGGACATCAGGGAGAATATCCCTGCTCTCCTTTGCAATAATGTCACAGGATCTTTTGCATCCACTAATCTATGGTGAAACACATTCTTGCAAATGATGTAAAGTTTTGGTAAATATCTTCATGTAGGATATAGGCATATGGCTAAGGAGAAAGTGAGGACTGCAGATGCTGGAGATCAGAGCTGAAAATGTGTTGCTGGAAAAGTGCAGCAGGTCAGGCAGCATCCAAGGAGAAGGAGAATCGACGTTTCGGACATGAGCCCTTCTTCAGGAATGCTGAAGAAGGGCTCATACCCAAAACGTCAATTCTCCTGCTCCTTGGATGCTGCCTGACCTGCTGCGCTTTTCCAGCAACACATATGGCTAAGGAGTCAGGAAAAGATGGCAAAAGTCATCCCAAGCCTTAGACCATATGTACGGGTCAACTGACTATCCCTCTATGTTTTGAAGCCAAGACTAAGGGATTCAGTTCTTCAAAATGATGAAAAATACAATAGAAAAGAGAGTCCAAAATTAATAGGCAAGAAATTTTTTAAACATAGTAATTGGACAGGGATTCCCTATTCAAAGTGCAACATATGTTTTTTAAATCATGAAATAGATAGGGAATTAAATGGGCAAAAAGATTAAAAATGTTAAAGCTAAGAATGATGCTATTTCTGAGACTTAAGCTATAGGAGAGACATATTTAGGTGGAACTTAATAAAAAGCTTTGAGATTATGAAAGAGTTGCTTGGGCAGACCTTATATGTTTCCACTTGTGGGGGAGACTAAATTACGGAACAATTAGAGTTATTAGAGTTATTAATAAATTTGTTCAGGAACTCAAGAGAAACTTACTTATGTAAAGAGTGTCTAGAATGTGAATCCTATTACCACATAGAGGTGAATAGCATAGTCTAGAGGAAGGTACATGACAGACAAAGAAATAGAAGAATATGTTGATAAACTGAGATGATGTAGTACCTGAGGAGGACAGTATGAATCATAAATACCAGTACATACTAATAAGGCAGTAAGGCTGGTTTCATGCTATAAATCACATGTCAGTCTATTATCCTTTTCTGCCCCTTTTAATAATTTTATATTTACAATCTTGATGAAGCAGTAGTCCAAATCTTTTTCTACTGTGGGAACAGATGTGGAATTTCTGTGACAATACCAGATGTGGAGAAATTCAATGTAGAGCTACCTCAGAGTTACAGCAAGTGTTTGTTGAAAGTCTAAGAAATCTTTGCTTTGGAAATTTTTTTTCTTGAAAACCAGTTTTCTGCATATTATCTGTTTTTCATCATGTCTCATTTAAAGCAGGACTCTGCCAAGAATAACTAGATGACCACTTACTGAGATTTATTGACGTGTGCAAAGAAAAAAACTGAAGATTGAGAATGTAGGTACTGAGGAATTGTTGACAGTTTCAAAGAAAGCAGGATCCCCCAATATTGGGAAACGTTCTTTTTCTGTTGGCTTTGCAAATTCAGTATTGAGACAATCATGAAGGTCACTCACTGCTGTGGAAGTCACAACCATGTAGAGTAAAGATGAGTACGGTGTAGATTTAGGATATCTGGTCAGCATGGAGGGGTTGGACCAAAAGATTTGTTGCTATGCTGTACATCTCTATGACTCTATGACACACTTAGGTGGTAGCTGGATAAATAATGAAGAAGAAATAAATAGGTAAGAGGTCTCTCAATTACAATGGAGAAATCAGTTCAGCCATGATTATTTCTTATTGAATGATGGCCTTCTAGTACTCTTATTTCTTATGGTGCTATGGTCTTTTGAAGTGCTGATAGAGTGAGATGAAGTGGGAGGATACCAACTAATATTGGACCAACTGATCTGTTTCTGGTGTACATTCAATTGCAATCAAGGACAGGTTAGTCACAAATTTAGGTTTAATTCTCAGGGTTTCCACATGCAAAGCTTAAATTGCATGTCTGACTTGCTTTTGTTTACATCAGAGTTGTGTAAAAGCCCTTCAGTGTGCTGAGCTTCATTTTACTTTTTTTTGTTCTCCCAACCCAGCCCCTGACTGTGCGCTGAATGCAAATCGAAGCTAAGCTTTGCTGGTAGATCACTCCAGGCACATCCAGCACTTGACAATGAAGAAATCCCTGCTCCATTTATATTCCAGATTGGAATATAAATTTTCTCTTATTCTTATGGCATCTTGTGCTATTCCCTTGTACTTTAAAGTAATATTCTGGATTTATTTAATCTATACTCTATACTTTAGCAAAGTTATTGCTATCAACTAATTTATGTCACAGGCACAGATTCCACGATTCCCCACTGTCAGGGGAGGACAGCTGCATTCAAAGGGGGCATGGGTCAGAAATAGGGCCACATAACTGTTAGTAATATTTCTTAGGCCAACACACCCATGTCAAACACAACTTCCCACTGGAAGTACAGCAGTCCTGATAATTTTCCCACTGCTCCTTTGTCTTTTGGAGGTAACATTTATCAGATGGATGCAAATTATTCTATTTCAAGAAAAAGCAGGTGAATTCTTCCTGGTGTCCTTTGATCAACATTAAAAAAACAAATCACAGAATCTCAGGATTCTGTGCAGAAGGAGGCCATTCAGTCCATTGTGTCTGTATCAACTCTCCAAATGAACATCATAATTTAATGCCATTCTTCTACTATTCCCCGATTACCTTGCAGATTGTTCCTATTCCAATAACCATCTAATGCCCTCTTGAATACCTTGATTAAATGTGCCTCCACCTCACTTCCAGGCAGTGCATTCCAGACACAAACTATTCACTGTGTGAAAATGTTTTTTTCTCTCATCTTGTATTTGCTTATCAATAAGTCTCTGTCCTCTCATTTTCAATCCTTTTTATGAGTAAGGATCTTTTCTGTCTATCTATTCTCCATAGACCCATCATGATTTTGAAATCTTTTATCAAATCTCCTCTTAGCTGTCTTGGTTTTAAGTAAAATAGTTCCAACTTCTCCAATCTATCTTCGTGACTGAAGTTTCCAATCCCTGGAACCATTCTTATAAACCTCCCCTTTAATCTCACCAATGTATTCACTGCCTTTTGAAGTGTGGTGCCCAGACTGTACACAATACTCTAGCAGTGACCTAATCACTGTCCTAAGTTCAGCACAAACTCCCTGCTGATGTACTCTATGCCCCTATTAATAAATCTAATGATATGGTAATGTTTATTAACTCTCGCCACCTTTAATGATTTTTGCACATACACAAGCATGCTCCTGCACTCTTTTATATTAGACTGTCTCTCTCAAGGTTCCTTCTATCAAACTGTATCAGCTAATACTTCTCTCTACTTCATCTTCACACGTCATCTGTTACCTATTTGTGAATTCCACCACCAACTTCTCAATGTCCTTTTGAAGTTCTAATCTCCTCCTTGCAGTTTACTATGTTTCCAAGGTATGTATTGTCTGAAAACTTTGAAAGCGTACCCTGAAAACCAACGCAGTATATATCAAGAAAAGCAATAGTCCCAAGACCGAACTCAGGGTAACACTATCATAACCTTTCCACCATCCGGAAAAATATCCATTGGCCATTATCTTGTTTCTTATCTATTTTGCATGAACAAAATGCCCTGCAATAAACTCAGTTCCAGCTCTATTCAGAAACAATCTGCCTTGCCTGTACAGGTGCCATCTCCCCAGAGCTCCCCAGTATCCCAAGGATCTAAATTGTTCCTTCCTTCAACATCTGTCCAGCCATGCATTCACCTGTCTTATCTTATTATTTGTACCCATTTGCAGATTGCACTGGGTATAATGAGGAATTTAGCACTTTTGAGTGTGCATTTGTTAATTTTCTACCTAGCTTCCTAAATGTTGACAGTAGGACAATGCCTCCTTCTTATCTTTGTTGTTGGAACCATTGTGGACCACGACCTTTGTCTGACGACTATCCCTCTTGGAGTCATTCTGTGACATTCTTGATCCAGGCATCAGGAAGGTAACATACCATCCCACACAAGTGTCTGTCTATTTCTCTAACTACCAATCCCCCAGCACCACTGCTTTTCCAATCTTCTTCCTTGCCTCTGGTAGAACTAACATGATGCCTGGCTTTTGCTGCACTTCTCTGAGGAACCAATTATTATTCTCGTCAATACCCATAACAGAATAAATCAATTAAGGAACAGTCATTTGGGAGACTCCAGTATGGCCTACCTAATCCTCTTTGTGGTTACCCATTCTCTAAAGTGCTCCTAACTTGTGGTGTGACCATGTCTCAGAGTGTACTATCCACGTGGATATCCTACTCTTGGATGTAACACAGAGACTCCTGCAGCCTGAGCTCCGAAACCTGCAACTCAGTTTCTCCAGTGGTGACACTTGCTGCACGTGTCCTCGTTTAGGTCATGAGACAGATGATATGTTGATCAGATAATCTGTTGCTGCTTGTTCAAGTTTGCTGAGTGCAGATTGGTTGCCCCTTTTCCTAGGTTGCATTAGTGTCTGCACTTTGTTGGCTGCAATGTGCTTTGGGACATCCTGATGTTATGAAAGACTGTATGGAAATGCAAGTCTTTCATTTTGCTACATAGCTATAGTTGAACAATCTTCAAGGCAGTCAAAATAAGTAGAACTCTAATTGGTTTCAGAATTACAATAACTGTGCTTCATCTATTCATTTTAACTATATGTTCAATTTTGAGTATTACAATGTGTGTTTGACAAAGTTGGCCTCCAATCTATATAACAATGTAACAGGTAATAATTTTGTACCTAAGATCGCATTAATATAAAAGCATATATCCTCTTTGATCAAGTAGTAATTTAATAACTGTATCAAGTAATTCCATCTCCTTCTGGTGCATACTATACTGTAACAATGAATCTAAAGTCTCAACTACTTAGGTTCTACAACTCTCTGAAATATCTTTGCTCCTCCAATTCTGGCCTCTTGAACATCCCAGATTTGAAATTCTCTTATATTAATGAGATCTCAGAAATTCTCTTCTTAGACCACTCTGCCTTTTCTCACTCAATAAAAAGCACTTTGGTAATTTATCTTAGTATCTCCTTATATGACTTGGTGAAAAAAATATTGTTTGATCATCGTTCCCATGAAGCACTTTGGGTTTGGGGATAGAAGTAAAATTGGAGAACTTTTCCAGAAATCATGCAATAATAATGGTGCTGACCCTTTTCAGGATATTGAATAAGGTTGAGTTTTAGTCATTCAATCCCCAGCATCTCACAGCACTGAATTCAAACCTTTTCCTTTAAAAGACAGAACTATTATGGATTTTGTGGACACCAATAGAATTGAGGTGACACTTTCAGATTTATGTGCAAAGTATCTGGTTACTCTATAGGATGGCAGAGTGTTGAAGAAGTAGCAGGCTGGGCTCTGAAGAATTGACCATGGTTTTACTTATGACTGCAGGAATCTTGCATCACTTTTGTTTAAACTTTTCTATTGCTTTCAATATAATGCCTGATAGAATCTTTCATAAGAATGCCAGAATTTAAAACGTAGGAGAACGAATAGGGCAGATGACCCCTCAATTTTCCTCTGCCAGGCAATAGATCATGGCTGATCTGTTCATGGCCTTAATTTCTTTTTTCTACCTATTTCCCATAACCCTTTCCTTCCCTAAAGTTCTGTCTAGCTCAGTGTTCAATATATTAAATGACCTCTATCAAGGAGAGAATTCCAAAGATTCATGATTATCTGAGAGAAGATAAATCCTCTTTATCTCCATCTTAAATGGGTGATCCGTTATTCTAAATTTATGCCCCTAGTTCTAAAATTTCTCCAAGAGGGTACAACCTGGTTGGTCGATGGGAGGAATGAATCTGTTTGTTGTCTGGAAGGAAGGATCAATGAGAGGAATGGAAGGGAGGGGGAGGGACTGGGAAGGGAGTCGGGGATGGGAAGGGAAGTTACTTGAAATTGGAGAACTCAGTGTTTAGTCCTCTGGGCTGTAGGATGTCCAGTCAGAAGATGTGGTGTTGTTTCTGCAATATGAGTTCTGATTTGTTGTGGCAATGGAGGAGGCCAAGGATGATCATGCCAGAAAGGGAGTGGTTGGGGTAATTAAAATGGGCTGTGACTGGGAGGTCCAGTCAGCCTCTGCGGGCCCAGCTGCGACACTCGGCGAACCGTTCCTCAAGTTTAAGCTTGGTCTCCCCGATGTAAAGAAGACTGCATCAGGAGCACTGGATACAGTAAACTAGGTTGGAGGAGAGGCAAGTGACCCTCTGTCTCACCTGGAAGGACTGTTTGGGACCCTGGGTGGGGGCGAGGGTGGTGTTGTGAAGGTAGATTTTGTATCTTTTCCGGTTGCAGGAGAAGGTACCTGGGGGTTTGGGAGGGTTGGTGGGGAGAGTGGTGCAAACCAAGGATTGGCAAAGGGAACGGTCCTTGTGGACTGTGGAGAGGGGAAGATGTTCTTGGTGGTAGGGTCGAGGTGGAGTTGGCGAAAGTGTTTAAGGATGATGTGTTGGATGGGGAGACTGGTAGGGGGATAGGTGAGGACAAGGGGACCCTGTCTCTCTTGTATTTAGAGTGGAGGGGGGGTTAGAGCAGTGGAACAGGGGATGGAGGAGGTATGGTGGAGGGCTGTCTGAATGACAGAGGGGGAAAAAGCACATTGTTCAACATAGGTGGACATCTGGGATGCTTGGGAGTTGAATGTCTCCTCATCTGAGCAGATAGAACATAACAGCGCAGAACAGGCCCTTCGGCCCTCGATGTTGCGCCGACCTGTGGAACCAATCTGAAGCCCACCTAACCTACACTATTCCATTCTCATCCATATGTCTATCCAATGACCAATTAAATGCCCTTAAAGTTGACAAGTCTACTACTGTTGCAAGCAGTTCATTCAACGCCCCTACTGCTCTTTGAGTAAAGAAACTACCTTTGACATCTGTCCTATATCTATCACCCCTCAATTTGAAGCTATGTCCCCTTATGCTAGCCATCGCCATCTGAGGAAAAAGGCTCTCACTGTCCACCTGATCTCACCCTCTGATTATCTTATATGTCTCAATTAAGTTACCTCTCAACCTTCTCTCTAACAAAATCAGCCTCAAATCCCACAGCCTTTCTTCATAATTGTACCAGCCTCCACCACTTCCTCTGGCAGCTCATTCCATACATGCACCACCGTCTGCGAGAAAAGGTTGCCCCCTACGTTTCTTGTATATCTTTCTCCTCTCACCCTCGAGAGGGCTGTTTGGTTCCTCGAGCTCAGTCTACCATTCAACAGGATCAGGACTTTGAGGTTCTCATCCTTCTTTCTAGTAATATCATCGGTGTCAATGTGCACCTTGATCTCTGGCTCTTCACCCTCTCCCAAAGAATATTCTGCAGTCACTCTGTGACCTTCTTGATTCTGGCACCAGGGAGATACAATACCATTCTGGAGTCAGGTGTACAGCTACAGAAATACCTGTCTGTTTTCCCAACTATCTATTCATCTATCACTATTGCACTTGCCCTCTTCTTTTTCTCTTCACACCCTCATTATGCATTTGAGATACTTGTGGTACCATACGCTTGGTTGTTGATACATTCCTTTGCTGAAACATCACCCTCACCAGTATCCGAGATGGAAAATCAGCTGGTAAGTGAGATAGACTCAGCAGAACCCTGCAGCACCTGCTTGGTCTTGTGAGACAGCCAGGCAGACTTCTGTTGCGCCTCTTCCTGCTTGGTCTTAATCTGCAGTGTGTGACCACTTTGTCAAATGTATTACCCACATGGTTCCCAGCTTTGCAATTGCACTCGCAGTGGCTCCAGTTGCCATTCAAGTTTCGTATGTCTTTGAATCAACCTGTTCAGAAAGACACACCTCAGGAGAAGGTGGAACTTGAACCCAGGAATCCTGGCACAGAAATAGGGACACTACCACTGCACCACTAGAGCATTGGGCACTATTTCGAAGAAGGGAAAAGGGGCTATACTGGGCAGGAATTGGCGCTAATTATCTGTCAATTCCCTACATTACAAAATAATTCATTGTCTGAAAAGATAGATTTTGGGAGATCACCTAATATTGAAAAGCCTGATATAAATGCAAGCCTTTTTATTCTTACACAGGATTTTACTTTTCCAACTGGTAAATGAAAACTTGAGAATAATGACAGGTATGTACTTATTAACAATGCGTTATTAAGGCAGGAAATTAGGCAGCTAAATTTATATGCATGAAATACAGTCTCTCCAATTGACTGGCAATCTATACCTCCTCTTCACTGTCGTCTCTCGCCCAGTAAATATAGCTGGGGTGACTTTAATTGTGTTATGAATGTACAATTAGATAGATTACCTTGCAGGCGGGTGGAAGTAATTCTTTTAAGTCTGCTAAGGCATTATGAACGGCTGTAAAGATCTATGATTAGTTGACATCTGAAGAAAAATGCATCCTGAGGACAAGAATTATACTTTCCATTCTCACCTTCATCAGATATGTTTGCGTATTGCTTATTTATTTATGGATGAACCTTTAGTTTCAAACGAAGATCTTGCACATGGGAAGTATTCTATTGCAGAGGCCATGGAACTGGCTGTTTTCAGCATCCTACCACTGCTCCCCACCACCCCTACCCATGACAAAGGCTACATTTTTTACAGCCAGCAGCTTCGCTGAGCTTCAGGAATTTGTATAACGTGATGTTGGCTCAGATAAAGTGACAGAGGGTGAGTGTATCTGGAAGGAATCCAAGGTGTGGTTCATCGGAGAATGACATCTTACTTCGTGGCATCAGGACACCTTTCAGCACAGGTTGCTGTATGCCAATTAGGTGTTGGAAAAAAGCTTGGCTGATCTTCTGCTCCCTAACGCCCAACCCCTAATTAACTCATCATAAACCTGGATCCTTCTTGTTCAGTGATAGGAAATTTATCACTAAACTATCAAATTACTCCAACCTCACTTAATCTGCATGCGAACAAATTTCAAGGCTTTTCCTCCTTTATTCCTGATGAAGGACTTTTGCCCGAAACGTCGATTTCGCTGCTCGTTGGTTGCTGCCTGAACTGCTGTGCTCTTCCAGCACCACTAATCCAGTATTTGGTTTTCAGCATCTGCAGTCATTGTTTTTACCATAACAGAGAAGGAGGCTATTCAACCCCTCATCCCTGTGCCAGCTCTTCGAAAGTGCTGTTTCACTCTGTGTTTTATTTCTCCATTTTGATTTCTCACGCTGTTTTCCCTGGAGGGTTGAAGGCTGAGGAGAGTACATATAGAGGTTTATAAAATTATGTGGAGCATGGATAGGGTAAATTGACAAGGTCTTTTCCCTGAATGAGGAGCCCAGAACTAGAGGGCATCAGTTTAGGGTGAAAGGAGAAAAATTTACAAGGGACCTAAGAGTCAAAGTTTTCATGCAGAGGGTGTTGTGTGTATGGAATGGGCTGCCAAAGAAAGTTGTGGAGGTAGGTACAGTTACAGCATTTAAAAGGCATCTGGATGTGTATATGAATAGGAAGGTTTTAGAGGGATATGGGCCAAATGCTGGCAAGTGGGACTAGATTAATTTAGAATATTTGGTCAGCATGGACAAGATGGACTGAAGGGTTTGTTTCTATGACTCTATGACTCTAAGATCTTTCCCTTTCAAAAATTGATGCAATTACCTTTGAAAGTTATTACCAAATCTGTTTATGCATGTGTTGTACCTTACAACAACTTATTGGCACCAGTTTTTTTGTCCTAATGATCCACGCTGATGTTCAAGTATCACGCTATCCTCCTCCCATCCCACTTCATCTCACTGTCCCATCATATCTCTTTATTTCTTTCACCTTGCACTTGCTGACTCATAGGTTAATATCTCCTTTTCAAATTCCTTTAAGGCCTTACCCTTCCCTATTTGTGTAATCTCTTCCGGCTCCACAACTGTCAAGGATGTCTAGGCTCCTTTAGCAACCACAAATTCACAGAATCTGAGTGTCACTGGGATTGCCAGCATTAATTGCTCATAACTTACATAGTGGCACCAGGACACCTTTCAGCATAGGTTGCTATATGTTAATTTGATATTGGTGAGATCCCTGAGAAGGTGCCTTTTTGAAATGCAGCTGTTCTTTGGGTGTCAGAATGTTGTTAAGAAGGGAGTCCCAGGAATTTGACCAGGTGAAAATGCTGAAACGATGATACACTTCCAGGTCAGGATGGTGAGTGGCTTGGAGGGAAGCTTGCTGGTGGTGGTGTTCATGTGTATCTGCTGAAATTGTCCTACTACATAGTGGATGTCGCAGGTTTGGAAGGTGCTCTGAAATGCAACTTGTGTATTTCTACAGTGCACCTTGTAGATGGTACACACTGCTTCTACTATGTGGAAGGATTGTGTATTTAAGATGGTGGATTGGGTTACCAAAGAAGTGGGGTGCTTTGTCCAAAATTGGATCCTGTGGATGGTGCTCAGACTGTGCAGAGTCTGGAGGTGGGGGGTTACTCACCTCAGAATTCCTAATCTCTGACCTGCTCTTGTAGACATTGGAATATTCCTTAGTGTGGACACATGGTTGCCTGTTTTCTGCTCACCCATGCAGTGTGCCATGTATAGGCTGCTGGTACATGTCAGTGTGGGAATGATGTAGCACACTGTTGTCCAGCAAGGTGACTGCACTCTTCACTGAGGACCACTAATGAGTTCATCGACAAGGCATTCAGTGAGTAGCCCTTAAGTGCAGGCTGGTCCAACCTGTGAGCTAGGTGCCAGTCCCTGTGTGTAAAGTGTCCTTTCAGTAGCCGTTGACATGCTCAATGTCAGCGCACGTCTGTGCTTCTTGAGAGGCCTGGAGGGGTGCCAGATGTAATTAGATTTTTTTTTAGATTGGATTACTTACAGTGTGGAAACAGGCCCAACAAGTCCAGACCAACCCACCGAAGCGCACCCACCCAGACCCATTCCCCTACATTTACCCCTGCACCTGACACTATGGACAATTTAACATGGCCAATTCACTTAACCTGCACATTGTTGGACTGTGGGAGGAAACCAGAGCACCCGGAGGAAACCCACGCAGACACAGGGAGAATGTGCAAACTCCACACAGGCAGTCACCTGAGGCAGGAATTGAACCCTGGTCTCTGGCATTGTGAGGCAGCAGTGCTAACCACTGTGCCACCGTGCCGCCCATGTGATGATGCTGCTCCTTTAACAAGGTTAGGTTGTCCTTGGTTTTCTTTCATAGAGGTTGAAAAAATAGCGATTCCGAAAAATCTGGGTTTAACTACTTTGGAATGCTTTCAAGTTTAAAAGAAAAACCCTTGTACAATAAAAGGAGAGTAGCCAGTTCTCCCAGCTCAGCTTTCCTCTGGCTTGGTTTGGTTTTAGCCAGCAGTCTAGCTGTTCAGGGCTGCTAGTGAGTTGTGAAGCTGCAGAACCCAAAGAAGCAGATCCATGCTGATCCTCCCTCTCTCTGACATCTCTCCTGTAAGAACCTGGGTTGGATTTTTCCTTTTTTTTTGCAAAGCGGTGCTTATGGGGATTGTTGCAAATATTTGGAACAGCATGATTAAGTTGGTATAATCTGTTGGGTTTTTGGATCGGTTAAGTTATTCTGTATTCTGTTCTCTTTTGTTTGTGTTTCTTTCGGTAATCTTGCAAATCGAGTCTGTTTTGGTTCAAACTCAGTGGCTGGGCCAGCTACATCACTCCTAGAATATGTACTCTCCACCTCCTTAAAGCAACGAGCAAAGTTAGAGTCCGGGCTACTGTCTTGAAATGTTTTGAGGGGGCTGGCCTGGTCCATAACACAGAATGGTCATGAGGGGTTGGCAAATGGCAGATTTGAGGGAGCATGTATCTGTTGCCCATGGACTGTGCCCTGAGATTGTGTTTGGTGTGATCCTCACAGCCAGTTACAAGCTGGAATTACCAGGTAGCCGAAGTGACTTTCATGTGGGGTTTTCTCGAGGTCTAACTTGTTTGGCGTGTTTGGGAAGGTAGGAAGCTGAATGTTAATGAGGAACATTGTAGCATCAGTAACTGTTTAACAATCTATAATCCCGTTTAATTGGCAACTTGCTACTGCCTAGTGAGAAACTCACCTTGCTGCTCGGCAAGAGCATAAAAGATGGAGCAAAATGCTTCCAACGTCAAGAGAGTCCCCACTAGACTTCTCACCCAATACTCCCCCAATCTCACCACTCATCATTCAGGCCCCTATAAGATTCTGCCCCATATTTCTTTTAACACAGAGGGCTAAAGTTTGCATTACAGTTATATAAATTCTTTTTTGACCCACATTTACAATAGCTGTGTTCTGTTCAGGGCTTCACTCCTCAGAAAAATAAATTGATCTTGGAGAGAGTGCAGTGTCAATTTGTTAGGTAATAGCTTGAAAGGACCACGTTGTGAGGACATGTTATATAGACTAAGATTGTATTCCCTTTGATGTAGAAATTTCAGAGGTGATCTATTTGAGGCATTCAGATTTGATCAGGTTAAACGAGAAAAACTATTTCCTCTGGTGGATCTGTCCTGAACAACGGGACACAATCTTAAAATTAGCCCATTCAGGAGTGAGATCATTTGTAAATAAATTTCAAAGCTGAGACTGCAAGATTATTTTGTTACACAAGGGTATTAAGATACATGGGACCAAAGATGACAGACAGATTTCATATACAGCCAGCCATTAATTAGTTAAGTTGCATAACTCACTTGAGGGACCAAATCTTCTTCTGTTCCAATTCCCTAAGTCTCTAACTTCATACAGCCACATTAAAAAAACCCACTACTTGATCAACTTAAATGGGTGAATGAATGAAGAGTCATCTGGTGTCATGTCCTGTATCTAGAACATACATCTACCACAAGTGTCACATATGATCAATTTTTAAAAAGAAACATTCACAGGTAACTTATTGTGTGGCGCCATCATCTTATCATAGTCAGTACTTTACTGTTAAATAATCATGACGTGTAGAAACTGCTATCAACATTCATATTTCATATTTTATGACTCTGCAATAGATTTTTGGCCAATTTTTGAAATATTTTGGGAAAGAAATTGAGCCCATTAACTGAGGAGAGGGAAGAAAATATGGGAGGGGGGGGTTGGTTTCATGGTGTGTTGAATGTGGAGTAGAACGCATCGACATTGATTTAGTTTGTCATGTAGTACCGTAAGAAACATGACTTGCTATAGCATCTTTCATTGCCTCAGGACATCTCAAGCATGTGAAGGAAGCGCTTTTTGAGGTGTAGTTACTGCTTTAGTGTAGGAAGCCTGGCAGGCAATTTTCACACAATAAATGGAAACATGAAAATGACTTGGTGCTCAATGTTAGTGATGTTGATTGAGGGATAACTATTGACCAAGACCTGGAGACCAGTTGCCAGCTCTTCTTCAAAATATTGCTGTGAGGTCTTTACCTTCCGAGAGAGGACACAGGAATCTTAGTTTATCAACATATCGAAAAGACTTCTGACAGTGCAGCACTTCATTAGTTCAGCATTTCAGTGTCAGTTTGGACTTTGCACCCAGTTTCTGGAATGGGAGTTACATCAATAATCTTCGGTTAATATTTATTCCGACAATATAACCATTACATAGCAGATAATCTGATCTCTCTTTCAGTCAGAAGAGAACAGCTTATTTTGACACCATTTGGATGCTGTCTGTGAGTTTTTTAATGGTGTTACTCTGCATTATGGGTCGCCTAAAGACAACTCAGTTACTATATATGATCCTTGTATCATTACATAACCTGCTACCGGTTAGTGTAAACTGTGCAATACTTAACAGTAGACTGTCCAAATTTCCAACCTTCAGCAGGAAGCATTATAAACATTGTGTGAGCTGTTAGGTTAGGAAAAATGATGTTGAGATTGATAGTGTAACTGGATCATTGTAAAATGATTTGGTTGGCTTTCGTTATTGATTTCATTCTAGAAGGCGAAGGAAGAAAACAGGTTATTCATGATTTATTTGTCAACTTTCCAAATCCAGCCATGACATTCTGAGGGTGGGAGGGAGTAGGGGAGTTGATCTGAAGGGCAGGCTACCTGTACTCCCCCTTCCCCCTCATCCCCGAATCGCTCTTCCCCCTCACCCCTGTGCAGAAAAGAACTGGACCTTCTCTTGCCAATTGCATTAAATTTGTGTCCTCCTGTTACTGACCCTTCTCCAGTGGAAACAGTTTTTATCCTTTACTCTATCAAAGTCCTGCGTAATATTAAATGCCTCGATTAAATATCACCTCAAACTACTCAGGAGAACAACCTCAGTTTCTCAGACATATAGTCCCTCTCTCTATAAGTGATATTTCTCATTCTGTAAGAACATACAAAATAGGAGCAGGAGTAGGCCAACAGGCCCCTTGAGGCTGCACCATTTTCTCACTGTATTAGTCTGGTAAATCTCCCTAGCGCCCTCTCCAAGGCATTGACATCCTTTCTGAAGCCCAGAACACAATATTTTAGCTGATGCCTATATAATCAGTGATTTATAAAAGGTTTAAGATAATGTGCTTTCAGGTTTATGGGTTTGAATAGTGTCCAAATTGAAGACATGAAAGGCTTCTTTCTTCTATTCATTCTACGAGACCTAGATGAAACAAATTTGAGCTGTGTTGACACGACTGATATAGATTATATGGGCTCAAAGCACACAATGCCTTCCAGTTGTGCAAAACCAGCTCGAAGCCATCAATCTCATAAGACATAAGATTGTGGGAATTGGAAAAATTCACAGTGAAACAGAACACAGAACCATAGAAACGTACACTACAGAAGAAGGCCATTTAGCCTGTAATTCTTATGCTGGCTCTCTGAAAGAGCAGTTCTGCTTCATGCCACCACACCAGTCATTTTTGCCCATAATGCCTTAAATTCCCTATCATCAAACATCTGTTCAACTTCCTTTGAAAATTATTTCTGGAATCTGCTTCTGCCACCTCATCAAACTGGAAGTTCCAGATCCAGACAACTTTCTGAAATAAATAGTTTCTCAACTCCCCACGAGGTCTTTTTCTACTGATTTCAATACCGACAACATCTGCTCATTGACCCAATTGCCAGAGGAGATTGATTTCTCTCTCAAATTCTCTCATCATCTTGAGAACATCCTTAGTTGTGACAGTTTTCTCTGAGATCAGATCAAAAAAGACATGGGGGCAATTTTTTTTACAGAGAGGGTGGTTTGCAATGTTTAAAAGACACTTAGATAAGTAGGAAAGGTTTGGAGGGATATGGGCCAGGAGCAGGCAGGTGGGTCTAGTTTAGTTTGGGATTATATTTGGCATGGACTGGTTGGACTGAAGAGTCTGTTTCTATGCTGTATTACTCTGTGACTCAATGAAAGGCCAATATTAGTGGTGCTGCAATGAAGAGATTGTGCATTCCCACTAAATTGGAAGGAGAATCATTGAATGGCTGCAGCTTAGAAGGAGGCCATTTAACACATCATTTCCATGCTGGCTCTTTGAAATTCGTGCCACTAAACCTCCATTTCCAAGCAGCCCCACCCATGTATTCCTCAGCAGGAAATTGTTCTCAGGACATTGACCCTGTTCCCAGGCAGATCATAACCATAATCATGACAAAGATTTTCTTCATATCACCATTTTTTCTTCTGCTGAACTGGAGCCCTCTAGTATTTCCCCCTATCTGCACTGTTTAGATCCCTTATGATTAAAAATGTCTCCACCACATCTCCAATCAATCTTCTCTTCTCCAATGGCAACTATTCCAGCTTCTCCAATCCATCCACACAATGGTAACAGTGCTTTTAAAATTCAGAACTGACATCTTTTCTGTAGATAAACACAAAACCATAAACAATAAGAGAATTTCCAAAAGTGTAGAAGTGGAAAGTGGATATATGACCTGCTCAATGGTTATACAAAATGTTACAATACCACCACTGAAATGTTCTTTGCCCATCCTTTATAGCATTTTATTTTAATTTCTCGCCTATATTTTCTGTCATACAAAGGAATACAAAAGGTCAGAAGTCATGCTTCACCTATATAATGCTTAGATCACATGTGGAGTGCTGTGTGCGCCATACCGGAGGAAGGCAATCTTGACTTTAGTCAAAGTTAGATTTAATGGATACCTAGACTCCAAGGGTTAGAGAAGATTACACAAACTAAGGCAAGGTTCCCTGGAATTTGGAAGATTAAGGGATAGTTTGTTCATAGTTTTCAAGACATTAAGGGAAATGAATAGGGTAGCTTAGCAGAGATTATTTTTACTAATTTAAGACTAGACCTTATAAGTTAAAAATTAGAGCCAGCCTTTTCAGGAGTGAAATTAGGAAAAACTTTGATATTGTAGCTTGGAACTATCTGCAACAAACAACAATTGATGCTCAATCAGGTATTACTTTCAAAGTTTGTTTTGACAGATTTTTGTTAACCAAAGATTCTAAAGAATATAGAACAAAAGTGGAGTTAGGTCACAGATCAGCCATGATCTCATTGAAAAAGGGATCCCACTGAGAGGCTGAATAGCCTCTTCCAATGACTAATTTTCTATCTTATAGAGACTTTCATTTTTTTTTGCTATATCAACTTCAATCTAAATTGAAATATAAATGAAGCTAATTATAAGGGAACAAAATAAATCAAGAACCAAGAGGTTAAAAATATAATTCTGTGCCAGCAGTCATGGGTGACGATTTCACTGTGAGAATAAGCAATTGTAAATAAATTGTTTACCAAGGTCAGGCAGTCAACTTAAATCAGCTCTGTCTGTTGAAGCCTACCTCATTTTTATAAGCTTGTCAAAGATTCAAAAGGTCAGACATTTGTTTTGTCAAATGCATTTATATTTATTTAAATCCTGCAGTAGGTGGATTTTACATTTGGACAATGCATTACACCTGGGTGAAGATTGCTGCTTATATCACCACCTACTGGCTGTGAAATGACAGCGCAGTTTTCAAAGGGCAGGTGTGTGACTTTTAAATGAAATCATCACCGGCTCCTGATGTACAGAGATACCTCGATTATCCGGCATTCAATTATCTGAATATTGGATTATCCGGCAAGATCGCAAGGTCCCTATGCTTGACTACACTATGTTATCCAGCATTCGATTATCTGGAATTTGATTAATAGAACAAAATACTGCCTGCCCATGTCCTTCGGATAATCGAGGTAAAAACAGGCGTTAAATAGTTTCAGAAGCTTGTTTGTTTTGACAGTTTCCATTGAATTTGGCTTATTGCCCAAGATGAACATTAGCAGGGAGAGTAACATTATCTAAAAGTGGCTGAACTCTTGCTCAAACTAATCAATATTGTCACTGCAATAGTGCCATCCCCTTTAATTTGAATGTTCAAACAATCGTGAAATCTTGTCAACACGCTGTTGAAAAGGAAACACAATTTGGGAAAATGAAGGGCTTTTGTATCAATAGGAACTTAAGGACATTCAGCCCCTCAGCCTGTCTGCTATTTGATGGCTGACCTGTGGCCTAATGGTACACATCTAATGAGCGTGATATCCCTTAGTGCCTTCTCCCAACAAAATCTATTAACCCAACCTTACTAACCATTGACTGGCATTTATGGAATAGAATCATAATAATCATCCAATCACTGCAGTATGGAAAGAGGCTTTTCAGCCCAATGGGTATGCACCAACTCTCTGAAGAGCATCCTACCCAGCCCCAGACCACATCCTATCCCTGTAACCCTGCATTTTACCATGGCTAATTTACCTAGCATGCACATTCCTGGACATTATGGGGCAACTTAGCATGGCCAATCCACCTAACCTGCACATCTTTAGACCAGAAACTTCTACCACCGTATGCATAAATAGAACTATAGAGTCATGGAATTTCACAGTACAGAAGGAGGCCATTTGACCCATTGTGTCTGTACTGGCTCCCAAAAGATCTATGCCTCTTACCCCATTCTCCAGCTCTATCTCCATAGCCATCTAAATTCATCACTTTCAAATATATATCCTCCTCTTTTTTGAAACCTAAGGAATCCACTTCCACCCCTCTCCCAGGCAGCGCATTCCAAATCCTAACAATTCTCTGAGTAAAGAAGTTTCTTCTCATCTCACTCCTCTGCTCTCTGTTTGACAATCTTGAAATTGTGACCCATTGTTACTGACATACCAACAATGGAAACAGAATGTTGTTCTTCACCCTGTCAAAATTATTCACAATGTTGAGCACCTCAATAACACAATCTCTTAATCTTCTCTGATCCAAGGAAAATAAACCTAATTTCAATAATGTTCCTTTGTATCTAAGATCCCTCAGTCCCGGTATCATTCTAGTAAATCTCCTTTGCAGTCTCTTCAGGGCTTTAACATCCTTCCTTAAATAAATTGTCCAGGACCGAACACAATGCTCCAAAGGTGGTCTGACCAATAATTTGCAGCAGTGTAGCATCACTTCCTTGCTTTTATAATCTATGCCTCTATTTGTAAACCCAGGGATCCATTAAGTCTTCTTAACAACTGTTTCAACTCGCCTGGCCACCTTCACAGAATTATAAAATTCCATTCGCTCTGCTCCTGCACTCCTCTAAACGTTGCATCATTGACCTTGTATTGTCTCTTGGTGTTTCTTCTAACAAAATGCATTGCCTCACATCTCTCTGCATTGAACTTCATCTGCCAGGTGTCTGCACATTTGGCCTGATTATCAATGATCCTCTGAAGTCACTCAATGTCATCGTCACAATTTTGTTGGGAGGTGCTGTGAGGCAGCAGTGCTAACCACTGGACCACCGTGCTGCCCCACTGTGAAGTCACACAAGTTACAGGTTCTTTTCATTTTAAAAATATCCTTTATTCATAAAAAAGGCAGTTCAGTTCTGTACAGGTGCATATCAAGGAAACATATAAACATTGGAATTTGACTCTATCCAAACAAAACCAAAGGCATCTCTTACTTGAAGTAAACTATATTTACGTTCATTTGAGGCATTGGGAGGATCTAATAACTGAACAGAACCCAAGTTTGGCAGAAGGACCTCAGACAGTGGTCTTTCCCAACTGTGTCTTGAAGACAGCTGCCCCAAGCTTTACTGCATCCCTCAGCACATGGGTGCCGAGACGTGACTTCTTGCACCTTTCACCCAGTCATTCAGAATCACAGAATTGTTATGGTAAAGAAAACCATTTGGCTGAAATGCCTGTGCAGGTTCTGTTACCTAGTGACAATTTTCTACCTTTTCTTCATATCCCTGTGCACCATTTTTATACAAATAATCCTCCATTGTCCTCTCAAATGCCTCAATCGAACATGCCTTCACCATATTTCCAGGCAGTTCATTCCATACTCTAACTACTCGCTGTGTAAAAAAGTCTTTTCTTATGTCACCCTTATTTCGTTTGCGCATCATTTTAAATCTATGATCTTGCGTTCTTTTCTCTTCGACAAGCAGAAGCAGTTTCTCCCCATTCATGGGGTGGTAAGGTGGCTCAGTGGTTAGCACTGCTGCCTCACAGCAGCAGGGACCCGGGTTCAATTCCAGCTTCGGGTGACTGTTTGTGTGGAGTTTGCACATTCTCCCTGTGTTTGTGTGGGTTTCCTCCCACAATCCAAAAGATGTGCAGGTCAGATGAATTGGCCAAACTAAATTGTCCATAGTGTTAGATGCATTAGTCAGAGGGAAATGGGTGTGGGTGGGTTACTCTTCGGGAGGTCAGTGTGGAATTGTTGGGCCAAAGAGCCTGTTTCCACACTGTAGGGAATCTAATCTAATCTTACTCTGTCCAGTCTGTTTATGAAATTGGAAACCTCGATTAAATCCCCTCTCAGCCACTTTCTCTCCAAGAAAAACAGCCACAACTTAGAGTCGTAGAGGTGTACAGCACGGAAACATACCCTTCGGTCCAACTTGTCCATGCTGACCAGATACTCAAATCTAGTCCCATTTACCAGCACTTGGCACATAACCCGCTCAACCCTTCCAATTCATATACCCATCCAGATGCCTTTTAAATGTTGTAATTGTACCAGCTTCCACCACTTCCTCTGGCAGCTCATTCCATACATGCACCACCCTCTGCATGAAAAAGTTGCCCCTTACGTCCTTTTTTTATTTTTCCCCTCTCACCCTAAGTGAGTTCTAGTTCTGGACTCCCCCACCCCAGAGAAAAGGTTTTGTCTATTCACCTTATCCATGCCACTCATGATTTTATAAACCTCAACCTATGATGCTCCAGGGAAACCAGTCCCAGCCTATAGCTCAAATCCTCCAACCCTGCTACATCCTTGTAAATCTTTTCTGAACCCTTTCAAGTTTCACAACATCCTTCCGATAGGAAGGAGACCAGAATTGCATGCAATATTCCAAAAGTGGCCTCACCAACATTCTGTACACCCGTAATATGACCTCCCAACTCTTATACACAATACTCTGACCAATAAAGGAAAGCATACCAAACACCTACTTCACTATCCTACCTACCTGTGACTCTATTTTCAAGGAACGATGAACCTACACTCCTAGGTCTCTTTATTCAGCAACATTCCCCAGGTCCTTACCATTAACGGTGTAAGTCCTTCAATCTATCTTCATAACTGACGTTTCTCAATTTTGGAACCATTCTTGTCAATCTTTAAATAAGAATTTTACTTCAATGTGTGCCAATAAACAATCCTTAACTATGTAAGTCTTGCTTGTGACTATGGTTTACTTTATAATCCACTGCTCAGCTGTGGAATTTCATTTTGTTTCAAAACTCTAAAATGTCATAATAGTAAAAGAAAGTTTTATTTCTGTGCCAATCAATTTCAAGCTGGGTGACTGTAACTTAGAAGACACATTCTCACTTCCTTCATGATAGAATCAGGCAGGTTACGAGGCCATTCAGACTATGTGTGTCTCCAGATCATTAGGCCTGGATTAGTACTGGACTCGAGATTACCAGTCCAGTAATAGAATGCGCCTGCACTCAATAACATCAAAATGCAGCTCAATTTATTTTTTAAGAACTTTCTCCCCATTGACTTACCGTAGTTTCACATAAAAGTCATCTTTATCCTTCTTGATAAATTCTGTCCTTCATTTTAATGTCAGAAATTATCAGCATGCATCCGTATATTTAACGTGTCAGTTTAACGTCAGTTTAAATAGACAGTTTAACGTGGAGTTGGTCTAAGTTTCTAGCTGTTTAAAGTTTGGCATCTGGATAATAATTTGTTTTACTGCTAAGTACCAGGAAAATGATTGCAGTTTGCATCACAATTCATGCATACATTGAAAATTTGACATGATTACATCTTCATTGACAGAATTCACTGCACTTGTGAGCCATATATTGGGTGAGTACATGCTTACAAAATCATAGACAATAGACAATAGGTGCAGGAGTAGGCCATTCTGCCCTTCGAGCCTGCACCACCATTCAATATGATCATGACTGATCATCCTTAATCAGTATCCTCTTCCTGCCTTATCTCCATAACCCTTGATTCCATTATCCTTGAGAGCTCTATCCAACTCTTTCTTAAATGAATCCAGAGACTGGGCCTCCACTGCCCTCTGGGGCAAAGCATTCCACACAGCCACCACTCTCTGGGTGAAGAGGTTTCTCCTCAGCTCTGTCCTAAATGGTCTACCCCGTATTTTTAAGCTGTGTCCTTTGGTTCGGCACTCACCCATCAGCGGAAACATGTTTCCTGCCTCCAGTGTGTCCAATCCTTTAATAATCTTATATGTCTTAATCAGATCCCCTCTCAGTTTTCTAAACTCAAGGGTATACAAGCCCAGTTGCTCCAGTCTTTCAGCCTAAGGTAGTCCTGCCATTCCAGGAATTGACCTCGTGAACCTACGCTGCACTCCCTCAATAGCCAGAATGTCTTTCCTCAAATTTGGAGACAAGAACTGTGCACAGTACTCCAGGTGTGGTCTCACCAGGGCCCAGTACAGCTGCAGAAGCACCTCTTTGCTTCTATACTCAATCCCTCTTGTCATGAAGGCCAGCATGCTATTAGCCTTCTTCACTACCTGCTGTTCCTGCATACTTGCCTTCATTGACTGGTGTACAAGAACACCCAGACCTCTTTGTACTGTCCCTTTACCTAAATTGATTCCATTTAGGTAGTAATCTGCCTTCCTGTTCTTGCCACCAAAGTGGATAACCATACATTTATCCACATTAAACTGCATCTGCCATGCATCTGACCTCCCACCTAACCAGGTCACCCTGTAATCTCCTAACATCCTCCTCTCATTTCACCCTGCCACCCAGCTTAGTATCATCAGCAAATTTGCTAATGTTATTACTAATACCATCTTCTATATCATTAACATATATTGTAAAAAGCTGCGGTCCCAGCACTGATCCCTGCGGTACCCCACTGGTCACTGCCTGCCATTCCGAAATGGAGCCGTTTATCACTACTCTTTGTTTCCTATCAGCCAACCAACTTTCAATCCAAGTTAGTACCTTGCCCCCAATACCATGCGCCCTAATTTTGCTCACTAACCTCCTATGTGGGACTTTATCAAAAGCTTTCTGAAAGTCCAGGTACACTACAACTATTGGATCCCCCTCGTCCATCTTCAGAGTTACATCCTCAAATAATTCCAGAAGATTAGTCAAGCATGATTTGCCCTTCATAAATCCATGCTGACTCTGACCTATCCTGTTACTACTATCCAGATGTGTTGTAATTTCATCCATTATAATAGACTCCAGCATCTTTCCCACCACTGAGGTCAGACTAACTGGTCTATAATTTCCTGCTTTCTCTCTCCCACCTTTCTTAAAAAGTGGTACAACATTGGCCACCCTCCAATCCGCTGGAACTGATCCCGAATCTATCGAACTCTGGAAAATAATCACCAACACATCCACGATTTCTCGAGCCACCTCCTTCAGTACCCTGGGATGTAGACCATTTTCAGGGTCTCAGTTGAGGCAGTTCTTAGCATAAGGTAATGTCTGCTCATGTGTTTTGCATTTGAAAACCATTAAATACCAGGAACATATTCAACTATGAGTTTAAAACAAATGCATACTTAAAATGTGGATAAAAAATTACATTTCTTATTTATATCATGCCTGACATAATCTGAAAACTTCCCAGCCAATCACATAGTTTTGAAGTGCTCCTATAATGTAGGAGCTGTTGTAGCTCACATTCAGATCTGCTGAAGTTAACGGTACTTTCTTCATATATATGAATCATTTTTTTAACTGTAAACTCAGATTTAATCTATATGTAATCAGTAATGATAAAGCTGTCATCACTTAAGCTGCTGAAAAATATTTTTTCTTTTCAATATCTTCAGGCTTATTACGTATGACAGGACTGTATTCTGAATGTGGAAGTAAATACTACGTTTACTAAATGATATTACATTAGCTTTCTCATTGTATTCTTTAAGGTGCTATAAGAAATAGGGTTGTGGAAATCTGAAATCATTTTAGTCATAGAGCCATAGAGATGTACAGTATGGAAACAGACCCTTCAGTCCAACCCATCCATGCTGACCAGATATCCCAACCCAATCTAATCCCACCTGCCAGCACTCGGCCCATATCCCTCCAAACCCTTCCTATTCATATACCCATCCCAATTGTACTGAATTTATTACATGGGGATTGGAGTACAGGAAGAATGTTTTCATATTTCAGCTGAGCAGAATGTTGTCGAAAGCTCATCTTGAACATTGTGCAGTATTGTGAGCAGTTTTGGTCTCTTTACTGAATAAAGAACAAACCTGACACTGAGAGCGTGCAGCTAAGGATGACACAACTCTGCGTGAGTAGAGTTTGGGTCAATTGGGCCTGCATTCCATGATGTTGAGGAAAATGAGTGCAGGGCTCAGTGAAATATATTCATAAGTCTTTCTTGCAAGGTGTCAAGATATTAATAATACCTTGTAACCAAACTATGCATTATACTGCACTGCTCATTCACATCGAAAACAGAGATCAGAGCTGTCAATCACGGGATGCAGTGGTTCACTGTTAAGATCTTACATGCTGTGGGACATTTAAGTGTGCTTGACTGTGCATGTGTTTAATCCACAGATAACCACGAACCCTGGAAATGCAGGAGGAAGAGTTGAAAAGGGAAAAATAACGTGTCACCTAGGACAGGTTCCAGTCAAAGCTGTGTTCATTCATGATTCTGTATAGTGGCAATGCAAAAGTATACATTCCATAGTTAATGTTTACGTGAAATTTTCCATCTGTGTTGTGGTATGGACAATATCAAGAAAGTTGGGAGAATACAGTGAAATTGTGTACATCAGAATCTTGACTGAGAGAAAGCTTTGAGATTTTCCCCTTAAGCTTTAAATGGAGACTTGAGAATCTCGCTATACAGCCTCAATTCCATGCTTTTGTGTTTTATTATTCGTCATCCTCAACTGGATTCTAAAACACAAACAGAAAACACTGGAGAAACTCTGCTCTGTTGGACCATCTGTGGAGAGAAAAAACAAAGTTAATGTTTTAAGCTAATGTTTCAAGTTCGGTATGAATCATCATCTGATGCAACTCCACAGATGATGCCAGACCTACTGAGTCCTTTCTGTTTGCATGTTATATCTCCAGCATCCTTAATACTTCGCTTTTAATTTCGCCATATTCCTACACCAATTCCAGTTGCCCTCTCCTTCCCCGAGAAACGAGCTAGTGCACCTTTCTGACATGAAATTCAGGGGGGGATACTCACTGAATGCTTGTCCTGGCCATCATCCGACTGCTCCCTCTGTTCAACAACCCTGCATGTGCTTTAGACACCATCCTCCTCAACTCTTCATCCACACAAGTTGACATTAGTGAACCACCAACCTCCCCACAATCATCACATTTGCTGTCAGACCAACTCTTGCCCTACTTCAACCTGTCAACCCTTGACTTTTGGAGGTCAGAGACATCCATAATGTTCAAGTGTTTGCCAGGTCACTCTGCACACAGACAGACAGACACATGCACACACACAGACACACACACATATCTGCATGTGAACCATCTTATGTGTCTGAGCTTACATTTTTAGCGCTCTCTCACTTTGCACTTCCTTGGAGGCTGCCAGCTTCAGTGGGCTTGCATTGTCTTTTCAGTGCAGAGGGGGAGGCAGACAGCTTATCACTAAACAGTTCAGGGAATGGACAAGTAGCTGTACATCACTGAACTACATCAACATCAGCCCTGTGACATGTGCCAGAGGTTTATTTAGTAAACACAGATATGGGGTTTCAACAAAATGCAATTGCTTGAATGTCAAAGGCACATAGTCCTTTGTGGCCAAGGGGAGACTCTGATCAGTCAGGGAATACAGTCACCCGCACTCAATACCAGCTGGCCATGGGATCAGCCAAGTGGTTGCTTACTAGAGCCTAGGGATCCATGACCTTTTAGTCTCTGGATTTGAAATCAATAAGTCCTTCAAGTCAAGCACACCCAATCTGGGGATTACAGGGAGGTCAGTAAGAGAGTTATGGAGTCATTAATTCCTGGGCTGGGCCATTCGTAGTTAGGGACTGCACTGATGGGCCAGTCCTGGGAGTTTGGGTAGTAATAGATATGAGGATTTTCAGGAGACAGTATGTGGAGTTGTAGGGACAGTAGGCAATTCAAATCCAGGCATTGGATAGTATCACTGAAGGGATGATTCTAGTGAAAGGGGCTCTTCAAGATATAAGGGTGGGGCTTCGTAGAGCACAGGAGGGAAGTGGGAGGCCTGGAAGGGGTAATAGTCACAGTCACCATCACTCTGGCCTCTACACAGGGGAGAATGTTTGGCAAGAATAACATTAGAATTCACAAAGTCGGGGCTCTGGGTTAAAGGGTCATTAACAGTCATATGAAGGTGATCAACTGAAACAGAGACTGAAAGGTGATCAACATAAAAAGGAGCAAGAAAAATGTGGGCAATCATTCTGTTTCTCAGGTGGAGCCTGGATCTCACTCACAAGAATTAAAGTTGGAACCATACCATGTTGGATTGAATGTTGACGGTACATTAACTGCACAAAATGGCTGACACTGCATGCAATGTGGTCAATATAAATTACTTTATTTCTCCTTGGGGGTGAAATGAAACTTTTGATTTTTGAGTCCTCAGAATTGGGCAATTGCTATAGTCAAGACCACAGTGATTCAATAATGAGACACATCTAAATTCAATTTGCACTTCATTCAGTATCCAAGAATGCAGATTAAGAATGATAGACTCAAGTGAGCACAACCCTCCCATGTCATGGGAGCAAATGAAATCAGAGAAATGTAATTAAAAGCCTCATATGAGAAACACAATCTGTAGCTATGATGGAAGACAATGCTTTGGAGCTGCCAGATTTGTCCACTGAACTACTAGGATGAAAGGATACAGGTTGTGGTGGACAACAGTGCTTTTTCTTTTAGAAGGTGCACTGCCATCCAGTTGTCTTACTGGCACAATTCTACTTCCCTAATGTAGCTTGAAAACACAAAATATATTTGGCTACTGTGCTGCTGCTTATAGAAACATAACAGTTGTGCCCTTGGAAATGCTCCAATCCACAATCTGTAGGCTTCATAGTGATTGATATGAGGGACCAGGGATTCCTTCAGTAAAAGTGTGTGATCTTTCTGACCTCCTCCACAGATTGTCAGCGCACACGTTTGCCCCACACTTCACCTTGTGACCTTGATTCAAATGGAAGCACAAACTAAAGAAAACAGCATTTCCAACTTGGTCAGCAAGCTCAGGGTTAGCAAGCTCAGGGTCAGCACGTTCAGCAGGAAGAGCAACCTCCAATAGTCATCAAGGTCCCAGCCTGTTTGCCTAGAAAACATGAGCAATCCTCTCTGGGGGTGTTCGGGTCTAGAGGGCCCATGCCTGCTGAGAGTATCCTGCCCAGACGCAGGCTTATCTTTCTCAGCTTGGATTCTAGCATCATTGGCGGGGGGGGGGGGGGGGGGAGGGGTCGGGGAACCTCCTCTCTATGGGTACCTTTTGGCATTACCTTGTCTCTGTAAGAGGAAGGGGCACTGGAGTCAGGTTGAGGTCCCTTGCACCGTGCCCCCTTCCAATGACGCTGAGCACCAATGGATAGAGTGATGGAGTGCATCTTGTTTGGATACCAGGGTGTTGATCTGAGTCTTCATGGTGATCATCGCCTCTCCATGAGACATCCAAATGCATTGCACTGATAACACTGATGGATTCCTCCATCCTTTGATCAAACTCATTGTGAGCCTCTGACAAACTTTCTTGCTGTTCTTGTGCCTTTCGGTACATTTTGATGGTCACTAAGGATGGAGATCATGGGATCCTCTATTGCTTGGTGCTGAGTAGTACCCTTTTCCCTGACAGTCATCAGTGTCAGATACCAGCAGTATTTATCCTTCAATCAACTGTGGAAATGTGCCAGAGAGCTGATCACTGCTGTGCTCCCATGTATACTCTAGAAAAGAGTACCCACTGAGGTAAAAGTCTTGCAGGAAAAAGCCTTGTCAGTGCATCCACTGAGAATTCTGTAGCTTCCTCCTCAGAGGTGGAGGTGGTATCCAGCATAGACCTCTTCCTGCTGGAGGTTCATTGAATATGCACCAGGGTATTAGTTGTGTAAGATAGATTAACGTTTGTGCAGGTTAAGAATGGGTTAGCAGCACAACACAATGAAGTTTTATGGGTTGGTTGCGTATAGAGTTCTCCCTGTCCCCATGAGTGGTCACCTTCTTCTACAGCCTAAACATGTACTTTCTCCTCAGAAGAAGTGAGAATCCTTACATCTGCCATGTGCCCACCTGTCTGGGCCCTCTTGGGCTTGGTTGCGGATCAAGTTTTTGTGCGATGAGATAAGGGTGGGGTGGGGGATCGAATGTAATGGAAATGGTTAGAAGGGCAGTTGGTGTTGCTGCAGGAGGTGGTAGGGTAAGTGAATGAGAAAACAATGAGATGGCAGGAAGGATTAGTTTTGCAGAGAGTGAGATGGGTGAGAGCTGTTGAGTGCACATAGACGTGATAATAGTGAGAGTTGTGGTCCATGAGCTTTGGTGCAGTCACAAAGTTTGAGTGAGTGGTGGCCCTGGGAACATCAGGAGCAGAGATACCTGATTGTTTGCACTGGACCTACACGTGTTTCAATCAAATGGCCATATCTCAAAGTCTTGGGCTAATAGGCCTCAGTCAAGTCATGGGGAGGGGGTGCTTATGTCAGTCCTTGTCATAAACACTTGAGCAGACATGGTCTGGGAGTCTGTTTCAGTACAGTCCAGGGAGTGAGCCAGAGTTAGAAATGCAGGTCCAGTGCAAATGTCAGGGAATTTGCTGTAGTTCATCCAGTGAGCAAAACAGGGATCAGTCAGGGATCTGGTCAGTCATCAGTCGGAGCTGTCCTTATTCAGGGTGTTGGACCACAGTCAATCCTGGGGATTACCAAAATGAAAATCAAAGAGGGTATCAGGGGTCATTGCTGTGCTTGGGAAGTGGACTCACTGTCGCATCTGATCCTCCTTTAGTTTTCTGCACCCTCACTTCATTGTAGCAAGAGTAACAATAACTGCTGCTTGTAGCTTCCAGTAACCTGTCTGGGAAATACCAGAATCGGAATTGGTCCCTCAATAATCTGGGCACTCAGTATAAGAATTGATCTCAGTTGATAGTATTACATATTCCTCCATCCAGTGAGATGTGGTGCATTCCGATAAGGAAGACCATGGAATGCCTTTATCTGGAACTTTGACACTGGTCATTATTCTGATGAATGAAGCAGCGGTCATGTCTGAAAGAGTCAGTAGAAGATTGTGAGTATTGCTTGAATGTCATGATTTGTCCCAGCCATTCATCACCCATCAAAGGAATCATTGCGTGCAAACAACATGATGCCTTCAAAAGATGGAAAGGTGATATTGAGCAGCAGGATCATCACCTCCTGAATTGATACCCGGTACCAGTAGGTGGGAGCTGGGTGCAATGATCATTCATTGATTGTAAATTTATTGGTGCTCAAAAGGCACACAATGTGTTTCTGTTTGTTTTTTATTTGTTTTTACTGTTGCTAAATAAAGTGCATGCTTTGAAGTATTTGAAAGCTTTCCTGAATGTGATGGTGCCACATTGAACAATGATAAGATGCTGGGGTATGGTGGGCACAGGGGAGAGTGGCAATGAGTTAGATGGAGTTGTTCACTGTGGCCAAAGATACATAAGCTGTGTGACTTGCAGGGATGAAGTGCAAGGAAATGTAGGTGAGGCCCATTTTGAGACCCCTTCTACTCAGATAACTGATACAAAAAGACACCAGCAAATTTCGACTCCTTATCCGCTCACTTAGGTCTCTCTCTCTCTCTCGCCCTCACTTTACCTTTCCCTCCTCTGTTTTTCCTCTTTTCTCTGTTCGTTTGCTGTTTCCTCAATTTCTAATTTCTGCAGTTCCCAAATTTAATCTCTCTACCGCTATTCTATTAATTTCACCATCCTCCGTTTCCAATTGTTCCCAACCAATTATGGACGACTCACAAACTTTGCAAGTGAGATAGTCAGTGGAAACATGTAAAGGTTTGGGATGGCTGGCAGCACGTCCAGGAGGGGTGGGCACTGCCAGTGTAGGTGGGTATCATGAAGGCACCTTCAAGATGGAGGCAAACATCAAAGATTTGTACAAAATGTAACGAAAAAGGAAGAAATGTAAAATGTTCTGCAGCCCCAGGCCACCAGTGCAGAGAGGCAGATCAGCATGCCCATGCTGGGTGTCTTTCACTGAACGCACCTCTTGTTCAATGTACACACTGCTGGATATCAGCTGTGCTCTCCAGTGCACTGTGGAATCCATTGACCACCTGGAAAATCCAGGCAGAGTCAGAAGACTGCATATAACTGGCACTTTAATCAGCTGTTTAATTTCCTTCTCTGTATTTAAAACAAGCTATAACACACAGCAATGAATTCAAGTCACTTGGCTAATTCATTTGTAAAGTGAAATAAGTTTCTGGTCATGATGCAGATTTGTCACGATTCATATACTAAGCCATGTTACCGTGTTCCATCTGACTATTATGTGATAATTAAGTAGTGAATTTTAAAATGAGACAGATTTGCATTGGTTTGTTTACAAATAAATTCACAGAATCACAGAAGTGCTACATTGCCCATTATGCCTGCACCAGATCCTTAAATGATCAATCTTAAATGATCCTTAAGTGATCAATTGCTCACAATTGAATAGGTTTAATATGGAAGGCCATTTGACACATCTAGTCAATGCTAGTGTTTATGCACCAAACAAGCCTCCTCCCATCCCTATTTCAGCTCAACACAAAAACATAGAAAACAGGAACGGGAATAGGCCATTCAGCCCTTCAAACCTGTTTCACTGTTCAATATGATTGTGGCTGATCATCCAACTCAGTGCCCTGTTCCTGCTTCTCTTCATACCCTTTGATCCCTTTAGCCCAAAGAACTGCCTCCTGTTCAGAAAGTTCAATGTTTTGGCCTCAACCCTTCCTGTGGGAGAGAATTCTACTGGCTCACCACTTTCTAGGTGAAGAAATTTCCCTTAACTCAACTCTAAATGCTTATCCTGTATCCTTAGGCTATAAGCTCTGGTTCTGGACTCCTTCATTGGGAACATCCATCTCGCATTTACCCTGTCTAGTCTTGTTAGAGTTTTATAGGTTTCTGCTAAATCTGAGTGAAATTAGTCCGAATTGATCTGGTCTCTCTTCACGTGTCAGTTCTGCCATCCCAGGATCAGTCTGGTAAACCTTTAGTGGATTCCCTCCATAGCCAGAACATCCTTCCTCAGATAAGGAGAACAAAATTGCACACAATATTCCAGTTGTGCTCAATTGCACTATGCCGGACAACATGCCATTTGTCTTCTTCACCGCTGAATGCACCTGCATGTATTTTGCTATCAAAGTGGATAACCTCATATTTATCCACATTGTACTGAATTTCCATGCATTTGTCCATTTACTCAACTTGTCCAAGTACTGAAACATCTCTGTATCTGCCACACAACTCACCCTCCCACTCTTTTTGTCATCTGAAAACTTGGAGATTATCTGAATATATTTTGTTCCTTCTTGGTGAAATTACATTTAGTTCTCTCATTTAAATCATTATTATATGTTGTGAATAGCTACAGTCCAAATACTGTTCCCTGCAGTACCCCACTCGTCACTGCCTGTCACTCAGAAAAAGACCCATTTATTCTTACGCTTTGTTAGCTGCTTACCAATCGCGTACTCAATGTTGGTTAGCTATCCCCAACTTATGCATCTGAGCTTCTATTTATTTTTCCCCAACAGACTGTAACTAGTTTCCCCTTAAATGCATATTTTCTTCCTCTATTGAATAACGTACTGCACACATCATGAGCTCTTGTCAGAATATGTTGCCATTGAATTCTGTAGCACTCTCAATTTTGTAATGCAACTCTCTTCCTCCCTCCACAGCCCCCTCCCATCCCCACCCCAACAGACTGTACAATTAACACCACTGCTCCAGTAAATCACATCCCACTAGATCCAGTTCTACCCTATGACTGTTAATCTATCCTTTGTCTTGCAGACAGATGACTGGACATAAATATGCAAAGCAATGACCATGACTGGACACCCAACTCTCTCTGACACACCGTTCCCTGCCATCACCTCAAACTAACCAGGATAGGACAGGGTTCTTGGGGTTCAGTGGTATTTTCCCTCCCTTTGAACTAGGAAGTCTGCAGGTATGTAATATCATCTCTGAGTTGGTTGATTAGAAAATAATTTATAGGACCAAAAAATGCCACCATGTCAACTTTTCACCTGGCCAGTTATCCTGACTTTTCTGAACTTCATTTGGAGACACACTAGAGACTGCTACTCTATGATTAACCTTGATTTAATGCCCTTGTAAGGGCAAACAACCAAGTATTTACTCTGTAGACCTGGACAAAGCCAAATTCACCAGGTACAAATCTCTTATATGCAATCAAGTTTCTGCAGCCACTGAGTTCTCAAATGGTAGAAATTAATTTGAATATAGTTCAGTGGAGTTGTGCTTTTAACATGATGCAAATACATTTCCTGACACCAGCAGCCAGGAAGGCCCACACGCCTTCTAAAATCAGTCAACTTCATTGCTAAACTTTATTTCTCAGTCAGAATTTAGCTTTTTGGATTCTTGGCCAAATAATTTTCTCCACCCGCCATTCTTTTCACTTCCTCCGGAGGATTCCACCCTGTGTCTCCTCTCAATTTGTTTTGTGTGGTGATGTTTGATGGTTAAGAAAGCAACAATAAAGTTGGTGGCCTTGCAACCCCCACACATACAGCACACTTAAGAGACAAGTTAATGATCTCATTTTTCATCATAGCAGATTCAAATCTGTTCTCTGTTCACCTTAAGCAGGTCATTTAAACAACACATTATTCATGAACTACCAGAGTCCAGTCAGTTTAAATGCCTTTGGAGTTATTTAATCAGACTTAAACACATCCCGTTGTGTTGCAGGTCTAAAGAGCTGTTTGCAAAGATGTCGGTTCCATACAAACATGTAAGTTTGTGTTGTGTGACATTTTTTATGTGCATTCCTCTTGAGTGTGTCAGACATGGTTCATTGGGTAGCACTCCCTGCTCAGATTCACAAAGGCAAGCAATACACTATCGTTATTAGAATTGGTTAGGAAGGTTTGTACAAATGGCCAGACTCATATTGTACTACTTATTAGATAGTGTTAGATTTTCAGGAGTGTTTCTGGGTGTCTCATGGTTTCATTTCTACCATTCTGTTAGTTACACAAGGGGTCCCCGATTTATGAAAATCCAATTTATATTTAGAAACACAATCCCATACAGGGGTGCAATTTCAAATACAGGTATCTGACATATGAACATTCTCTGTGTTATGAACAGCTGCTTTATATTGTCATGCATTGTGTTCCAATTTGCGTACAAATTGACCTGCGAACAGACTCAGGAAGTGAACCCATTCACAACCCGGGGATTGCCTGTAATTAAAAATCATTGCAAACACTTAGAACAGGAAATTGCTGGGAATACATGGCAGGTCAACAACATCTGAGCTGGAAAGATAGGTTAAGGTTTTGCGTGTGATCTTGCATTTGAGCAGATAATTTTGTTGTTTCCTTTTAAACTTCTGACTGCTAGGAGCAAAGTGGGTGGAAAGGTGAATGAAATTTCTTTAAGATTTCCACTCCAGCTATAACATCAGCAGGAAATAACAGAAATCCTGGAGAATGAGGAAAGCATACATCTTCTAATCATTTGCATCATTTCACTGTTGATCTAATGCTGAAGAAACCCTGAAGAAGCACATCGACCTGGACCCAATATACCGGCCACTGCAACGGACAGCTGGAACTGACAGCCAGAAGCAGCAGGTACAAATCACTACAAATGCCGGAGGAAAGATCACAGAAGCGCTTCACAGGAGGCTCCCAACCACTGAGGATGTCACCTAGACAGGGGACGAAACGTCTGCAGCACAAATTCCCAGCTCGGCGAACAGAACCACAACAATGAGCACCTGAGCTACAAATCTTCTCACAAACTTTGAACCCTCTTGAACGTTTCAGCAGAAATGGGAATAGATGGGTTGAAGGATACTTGAACAGTCAGCCATCACTTTCATCTCAGTGCAAGGGATACTGTGAGATGATCTCAGCCACTGGGATTCCCTCCTGTTGAGCTGTTAGTCATTGGCCGTGATGCCAAAATCTGGTTTGCACTGTTGGTGTGAACTCCATAGTTAGTTGGATCTGTTTGTCTTCTCTTTTGCTGTCTGCAAATAAAAGATAATGTTTTGATTTGTCGAATTGTTTGCCTTTAAGTGGTTGTTCCCCTCCTGGACAATGACAAATTGCAGCTCTCTACTCCTGGACTAGGACAAATTGTGGCTCTTCAGTGAGCATTAGGGATAGAGTAGCACTGACTGTGAGAGGGTGTTTGGATGAGATGTAGCTATGGACAGGTAGGCTGTGGGGCCTAGTGATTAAACAATGACTAGGATAAGAGAGTGGGGAGTATGTGTGAGGGAGTATCAGCCATACTAGCTATGTGCCATGAATGACGTGAGTTTGTAGCAGCTGTGCCATGACATTGCCAGTGAAGGGCAACACCAGATTGCCAATGCAAATCTGGGTGCACAATATGGCGTGGGTATAAGTGATGGCAGTCTTTTGGGGATAGTCAATGAATGGCAAGTAGTTCTGGGAATGAGATGCCCTAAGAAAGGCTAGAACCATACACGAGAGATGCCACGGTGTGGTAGAGAGTTAATAAGGTGAGTTTACTGAGATACGGTGAGAAAACCCATTTGGCCTCATGGTGGAATCCCATCCAAACAAAATTTGATGCAGTTTGGATTTAGCCAAAGAAACATCATTCGGCCACATGTTTCAAATTCATATCTCACAAAGAAAACAACTTGGTCCTCCAAGTTGGTATAATCGCTATTCCTGGACACTCTCTCTAAAGATTGAAAATGAGGCAATGGGAAAGTCATTTTATAGAATTCTTGTTCAAGAAGCAATAAATTGCATTTTGGTCAAATGGGTGGATCAGAACATACACGATGGGCTGAAGGGTATATTTCTGTGTCACAAATTTCCAATTATTTCCATTAACGCTTTTTAGCATAGAAAATTGTGATGTCTTTTCATAAATAAACTGCTAAAGATTCAATATTTGCAGCAATTTCTCAACATTAACTCTATTTTCTCAAAGAGGGGTAGATGAGAATTTAATCTATATGGGTATTTGCTGTTCCAGTCAATAAGACTTGGTGTAAATTTGACCAGAAATTAACTCATGTTCATTTTGGCAAGTTTCATGGAGTGCTTCTGCAAGGCCTAACAGGCTTTCTCACACTGTGCTCCCAAACTCACCTCATCACTTGTGCACCACTACGGTGCCCCATTCATCATTTTCTTCCACATTGTAGCTGGAAATTCTCACCTCAGCTGGGGACTGGTGAGCCTGCAGACCTGGTGCTGGAGTCAGTTTTAAAGTCCAGCCATACATCCTGTCAAACACTGACAGTCTGGAGTTGTCCTTCTCTGTGGATGTAACTGAAGGGCAACCACAAACAAATACTTCTCAGGACACATGGTCATCAATTCATTGCACATGTAAGTGTACGCCTGTTGCTATTGAAGAGCCAAGAGACACAACTTACCCATCTTTAATTTTATCCCACTTTGCAATCCTGTCTATGGTACCCCAGCGCCTAGTGTAGCCCAGTAATTTCTCATTGTTCAATGGGAGACCATTACATTCAGGAAAGTCTTCAAATGCTTCAAATTATTCCTATTTTTGCAGCAAAAGCGAAAATGAACAAATAAACAGAAGTTGTATTTGCCCCTGGGAATAGATAGCAGCTGCTTGTTTTTCAAGCCCCAACAGATTTACAAGCAATGAATGATCACGTAAGCAGGCTCACATCTACCTCAACCAGGAGTCAATGAAGTCCTGTCTGGATTGTATCATTCAACACTGCAACCCTCCATCATGCTGAAGGCGATATTCTTCCTGTTCAATGATCTCCTCTTCCTCCTCCAAGGACTGCTCCACTCTCCCAGCTCCTCAGCCTCCATCATATCACTCATTGCTTGCTGCAGATGTGCAGATCATAGCATGTTACAATTATGCAGCATGCTCTGTCTGCAGGCCCAGCCCCTCCCCCGACTGATCCAAGTGTCATAACCTCCTTTTCCGCAGATCTATCATCTGCTCCACCATTTCCCTGGTGTAGAATGGATTGCATTGAATCTACTATTAGCCTCAGTCCAATAGATGTTTAAGCTCTGGTAATCCTCGTCTCCCAGCTGATATCCTCGTAAGGCATTCAACCCTTGAAACAAACCAGGAACATGAGAGTTCTCAAGGAGAGAGCATCACGACACCTTCCATGGCACCTGGCACAGACTTGTCAGAGGTGGTATCAATGGTCGCATATGACTTGTACTTTGATGGAAAGGAACCCTTTCTATTGATGACGTCATCTGTTATGATAAGGCCCTCTCAATGCAACATAAGTACAATGTATGCTGCCCTGCACCTGAGGACAGCCACCTAGTTGCTAAAGCCTGTTTCCTGTTGAGCTCGTAATGGGCAAATGAGATGAATAAGTACAATCTGGCATAAATTGAGTTGAGTTTTCCTCCTTCACAATTATAGTCCCCCTGCATCCCTGCATGCTGCCTTCAATCTACAGAATCGAGTTCTCCCACTTTCCTATCACAGTGTTGGCCCCTGATAACCCCCTTGACTTTCATTGAGACTGTGGCCTAACCTCCTGACCAATAACACTGCTGTAAAGTGACTTCTTTGTAAACTACATTAAATGTTCTATTTAAATACAAATTCTTAAAGTTTGAATAGCTGATATGTAAGTACAGAGGAAGATTCTAGACTTTTAGATTCTTCACTTTTGTGATCTAGATGGTCTTATGCAAAGATTCCCCTCAATGAATTATACAGGTAAAAGCTGAGCCTGTGATTGAATTAAGTTGCACATGGTGCCTGGAAGGTACAGGTCAAGATGGGGTGAATCTTTTTTTTATCATTTTGTACTTTCTTGTCATCATGTGAGATCTGGGAGTGATTTGATTGTATTGGCACATGAAAAGACAACTGGAGAAATTATCCTTAACTAAAAAACTTGTATTTGTACAGTGCCTTTTCACAATATTGCTAAATCTTTTACAGACTACTGAAGTTCACCCTTCTCATGTAAGAACCATAAGTTAGATTGCACACACATCACGTTCACACAAACAGCAATCTGATAATGATCAGATATTTCCAAGGACACCAGGGATAACTTACCTGCTACTCTTTGGAAGAGTGCCAAGAGCCCTTTTATGTCTACTTGAGAGGGCAGATTGGACTCAATGTCTCATTTAAAAGATAGTGCATCCAACAGTGCTGCAATCCCATAGTACCATCCTTGATTTTGTGCACAAGTTTCTGGAGTGGGTCTCGAACCCACAACCTCCTGACTCAGAAACCGACTTTCCTCATCTGCTCCCCACTCAAGATAAAATAGGAATGAATTAAAAATCACCCACTTGGATTGAACAATCTTCCAAAACCAACAGCAACAACTAAGAGCTGCATCTGATATTAATCAGCTTTCCATATTTTTCCAGCGTGGAACCATTCTTGAATTTTTTTTAACATCTTTAATTGCTTTTGACATTTGTTTAATGGAGGACAGTCTCAGGTATAAATAATAGTGGGTAAAAAGGAATCACCTCTTGGTTCTGCTCTATTTGGGTGTAAATAAAGCATGTTATGAATAAATATTCTTCCTTTAATTACTGCCATCTGTTTGATGTACACCCATTATGCAGGCCGGGAGTTGAGTTCAGTTAGGAGGTGATATTCATGCAGAACCTTTGAAGACAGCTCTCTCTTTCTCATTCACAGCTGCCTGGAGTGAAAACTCAGCCATTCCCTCATTTTTTTTAAACATTAGATTTTCATCTTTTGTCTTTCAGAATTTTCAGCAATATTGTCGAATGAAAATTCTTGGCAGATCTAAGAAGCCACAAATACTGATGGTACCACTTAATTCACAAATGAAGAGTACAAAGCAGGTCATATTTTTTGCAGAAGAAGCAACATGCTTTTCAGTTCACAATTCTCTTCCAGTAAGAACCACTTTACATTTGCTTTCATCCAGTTTGCAGGCTAGCCTTGGTGGAATAAGGGAAGGTAGTGTTGTAGACAAGAGGGACCTAGAGGTTCAGGTATATAACTCTTTGATATTTGCCTCACCTATAGACAGGGTGGTTAAAAAGGTGGTTAGTTGGAAAATCACATTGAGGTCAGACATGATATTGGTGAGCCTCTTCTGAAGTACCGTGCCCAATTCTGGTCACCCTTTTATGGCAAGGATAATACTAAGCTCGAGAGAGTTCAGAAGAGATTTACCAGGATGTTGTCAAGTATGGAAGGTTTAAGTTATAAAGAAAGTCTGGATAGGCTGGGACTTTTTTTCATAGAGTGTAGGAGGTTGAGAGGTGACCTTACAGAGGCTTAGAAAATCATGAGGGATATAATGTAAGTTAATAGTAGGTGTCTTTTCCCTAAGGGCCATATTTTTATAGTGAGAGGAGAGACATGAGGGGCAAAATGTTTACACAGAGTGGTTTGTATTTGGAATGAACTTCCTGGGGAAGAGGTTGAGGTGAGTATGATTACAACATTTAAAAAACACTTAGATAAATACATGAATAGGAAAGATTTGGAAGGATATGGGCTAGGAGCAGGCAGGTGGGACTAGTTTGGTTTGGGAATATGTTCAGCATGGACTGGTTGGACCGAAGGGTCTGATTCCGTGTATGACTCTGTGACTAGGTCAGTACGGAAGGCACAGTGACTTTCATATTAATTACTTATTGATGGGTAACAAACTGGAAAAACAACTGGGTGACCTAGTCAATATCTATCCCTCAATCCGTGTCACTAGAAGAGATTATGTGTTTACACACCACTTCGATGTTTGATGGAACTTGCTATGAGTAAATTGGCCGCTGCATTTTCTTACATTATAACAATGAATATGTTTCTTAACACTGAATTGTTTGTCAATTTCATAAAGTTGTGAAAGGTGCTATATAAAACATATAATTGCATTTAGTTTATAGTGCAGGAACAGGTTGATTGGTCCATGTGGTGTTCATGCTCCATACAAGCCTCTGTCCATCACACTCTATCCTATATTATCACCATATTCTCCTCCTTTTCATGCAAATATCTAGCTGCCTCTTAATGCATCTTTGCTATTCATCTCAAAAAATTCCTGTAGCAGTAAATTATGACAATGAATGTTGTAAACATGTTTCTGAAGGCATGGAATGTTACCTTTGTAAGCTTTGGGCCAGGAGGATATACAGAAGACACTGTGTGGAACAAAAGAGGGAAAAAAATGTCTTTTTGTCACATCATTCAGGATATTGAGATACCCCAAAGCACTTTACATCTAATGAGTATTTTTAAAGTATATTGTTGGGTCATAAGAAATATGGTGACAATATGCACATAGCAAACTTCCACTATGGAGTATTGAAATAATTGGTGTTTTGAGTTACCAACTGAGGGACAATTGATAATCAGATCAAGCAACCATTGGTCCTCTTTAAATTTAGTACTGTGGGAGTTTTTTTTACATCCCCTTGAGAGAGCAGATGGGGGCACAGTTTATCATCTCATCTGAAATACAGGACCTCTGACAGTGTAACACTGCCTCAACACTGTAATGATGGGCAGCCCAGATACTCATGACAGTTTCTAGCACAGGACATAAGCTAAAATCTTTGGCCTCAGAGATGAGAGAGCTATCAGTGAGTCATTGCTGTGACTTCCCAACAACCTGGAGGACTCAATGTTTCCCTTAAGGAAAATGAATATTCTTATTTTGCATTACTTTCAGGACATCAATGACTGGAGGTGTTTGTAGCTATGTTGTTGCAGCAACAGCAATTTCAGGAATTTTGGCAAAATTAGAGTTTAAAACTGCATAAATACATGGACACATGTCCACAGTATTTCAGAACCTTCTGTGAAAATGCATATTACACAGCTCTCCCTTCTACATGAGGTTCAAAATTCATTTTCTGCGGCACAAATACAGATGTTTTGCAGACTTAAAGGTCACTTCTGCATACGACTGGGTAAGCTAGAAATTCAGCATCAAGTTACACCATTACTTTTCTTAGATTTCAAGTACTTCTTTTCCCAATAGCTGTGCAAAAGCTTTTCTTCAATAGTTTAGGCTTGCATTTGAAGATTTATTTTTCACCTCTGCCCTTGAGAGAAACAAATCAGTTCAGAGCTGTCACAAAACAACATTTTTCAAGCATTAGGCTAGGGCAATCTGAACATTCTTTCAAGGCTTTGATTGCAAGTGTTGATTTTGGAAGCTAATTCTTCCTGATTTCATCTGTTAAACGTCTTCAATTAGTTTCCGCAGGATGGCAGAGTGGTTAGCACTGCTGCCTCACCACACCAGGGACCCAGGTTTGATTCTAGCCTTGGGTGACTGCCTCCATGGATTTTGTATAATCCCCCCGTGTCTGCACTGGTTTCTTCCCACAGTCCAAAGATGCAAAGGTTAGATGGATTGGCCATGTGAAATTGCCCATAGTGTGCAGGCTAGGTGGGTTAACTATAGTAACTGAGGTGGAATGCTGTTTGGAGGGTCGGTGTAGACTTAATGGGCTAGATGGCCTCTATCTGCACTGTAGGGATTGTTTGTTTTAACTCTTGGATTTCTTTAAGTTAAATTCCCCAAATTTTTCATGCACTTTCACAGTAAGGGAACAAAATAATTCCGAGACTGAAATCTTGGGAAGTTTTTAGAGTCATAGAATCATAGAGATGTACAGCATGGAAACAGACCCTTCGGTCCAACCCGTCCATGCCAACCAGATATCTCAACCCAATCTAGTCCCACCTGCCAGCACATGGCCCATATCCCTCCAAACCCTTCCTATTCATATACCCATCCAAATGCCTCTTAAATGTTGCAATTGTACCATCCTCCACCACTTTCTCAAGCAGCTCATTCCATACACGTACCACTCTCTGTGTGAAACTGTTGCCCCTTAGACCTCTTTTATATTTTTCCCCTCTCACACTAAACCTATGCCCTCTAGTTCTGGAGTCCCTGACCCCAGAGAAAAGGCTTTGTCTATTTATCCTATCCATGCCCCTCATGATTTTGTCAACCTCTATAAAGTCACCCCTCAGCCTCCAATGTTCCAGGGAAAACAGCCCTAGCCTGTTCAGCCTCTCCCTATAGCTCAAATCCGCCAACTCTGGCAGCATCCTTGTAAATCTTTTCTGAACCCTTTCAAGTTTCACAACATCCTTCTGATAGGAAGGAGACGAGAATTGCACACAATATTCCAACAGTGGCCTAACCAATATCCTGTACAACCGCAACATGACCTCCCAACTCCTGTACTCTGACCAATAAAAGAAAGCATACCAAATGCCTTCTTCACTCTCCTATCTACCTGCAACTCCACTTTCAAGGAACCTACACTCCAAGGTCTCTTTGTTCAGCAACACTCCATAGGACCTTACCACTAAGTGTAAAAGTCCTGCTAAGATTTGCTTTCCCAAAATGCATTTATCTGAATTAAACTCCATCTGCCACTTCTCTGCACATTGGTCCAACTGGTTAAGATCCTGTTGTAATCTGAGGTAACTTTCTTTGCTGTCCACTACACATCCAATTTTGGTGTCATCTGCAAACTTACTAACTATACCTCTTATGCTCACATCCAAAACATTTATGTAAATGACAAAAAGTAGAGGACCCAGCACTGATCCTTGTGGCACTCCATTGGTCACAGGTCTCTAGTCTGAAAAACAACCCTCTACCACCACCCTCTGTCTTTTACCTTTGAGCCAGTTCTGTATCCAAATGGCTAGTTCTTCCTGTATTCCGTGAGAACTAACCTTGCTAACCAGTCTCCCATGGGGAACTATGTCGAACGCCTTACTGAAGTCCATATAGATCACACCTATCATTCTGCTCTCATCAATCCTCTTTGTTATTTCTTCAAAAAACTCAATCAAGTTTGTGAGACATGATTTCCCACACACAAAGCCATGTTGACTGTCCCTAATCAGTCCTTGCCTTTCCAAATACATGTACATCCTGTCCCTCAGGATTCCCTCCAAATAGTTTGCCCACCATCGACATCAGGCTCACTGGTCTATAGTTCCCTGGCTTGTTCTTACCACCTTTCTTAAACAGTGATACCACATTAGCCAACCTCCAGTCATCCGGCACCTCACCTGTGACTATTGATGATACAAATATCTCAGCAAGAGGCCAAGCAATCACTTCTCTAGCTTCCCACAGAGTTCTCGGGTACACCTGATCAGGTCCTGGGGACTTATTCCACCTTTATGCATTTCAAGATATCCAGCACTTCCTCCTCTGTAGAATGGACATTTTGCAAGGTGTCACCATCTATTTCCCTACATTTTATATCTTCCATATTCTTTTCCTCAGTAAATACTGATGCAAAATACTCATTTAGTATCTCCCCCATTTTCTGCGGCTCCACACAAATTTGCCTTGCTGATCTTTAAGGAGCCCTATTCTCTCCCTCGTTAACCTTTTGTCCTTAATGTATTTGTAAAACCCCTTTGGATCCTCCTTAATTTTATTTGCCAAAGCTATCTCATGTCCCCTTTTTGCCCTCCTGATTTCCCTCTTAGGTATACTCCTATTGCCTTTATACTCTAAGGATTCACTCGATCTATCCCGTCTATAACTTACATACGCTTCCTTCTTTTTCTTAACCAAGCCCTCAATTTTTTTAAATTCTTGGTGATTGTAAGAAAATTATAATACAATTTTTTAGAAATCCTATTGTTAAAACATACACTATCCCCAGAATGGTTCTCTTTAACCCAATTTACAAAATCTTTTAACAAAGAAAATGAACAAACAAAATCCCTCTTGCAACATTGGCTTAATTGGAAAAAAAGGATTTGAGTTTGCATGACAGGAAGTTTTCTGAAGATGGGGAGGAGAGTGTTCAGGAGTTGAAGGTGGAGTAGTGAATATGGTAAGCGTGGGTTTGGGTATTGACTTGCACTTCGTTCCATAAATCTTTTCAAAGAGCCACGATTTGTTTTACAGAACAGTGTATGTGCTTTGACTGGGACAGCATGAATGACGAAAGAACCACTTATGTTTCAATTAGGGCAATGTCAGTAAGGACATCTTCATCGATGGGAATGCAGTCATCCAGTACAAACCATTAACATGTATGCAGAGAGCTAGGAGTTCATCATCAACTGTGTCTGCTCCATGAAGTCAGTACCTTCTTTACAGCTATACCTTGGGCTAACTCCAATGCAGTTGTCATGAGCATCAACTGTAGCTGATAAACATTTATTACATCTTAAAGGAAAGACTTTTATTTATAACATGCCTATTGCAACATCTGGATTTCTTAAAGTGCTTTATGCCACTTTTTGCGAGTGTAGTCACTGTGGTGATATTAAAAATGTGGCAGTCAATTTGCACGCAGCAAGGTTCATCAAACAGCAACGAGGTAATAACCAAACCATCTGCTTACTGGTACTTTAGAGGCTGAGGGATAATTATTGGCAAGGAGAACTCTGACTCGAAATGTGGGATCTTTTACATTTAACCTGAGAGGACAGACAGGGCTTCAGCCAACGTCTCATCCAAGACACAGCGGTGCCGCACTCCCTCTGAACTGCAATGGAGTGTCAGTCTAGAGTTAGTGTTCAGCTTTCTAGAGAACCTGCAAATTGCTTCCTCAGAGGAGCACACTGACAGACTGCCTCAACATAGTATATTAGACTAAAGCTACTCAGGCTACCTTGTGGCAATAAAATGCCACATGCTATCCACCAAACTGGTGTGGGAAGGTGAAGTTGTTACAAGTCAAAACAATTTTTGACACAAACCTCACCAAGTTAAATACAGAAAAGGGCTGGTAGGGATCACCTATTAATGAATTCTAAGCCTAGATTTTTTATATATTGCGAAGGCTCCAGGGACTTTTTAAAATGCTGGATGATACCTGGCTCCAGAAGTCACATGCTCATTTTCAACATTACCAATTTTTCTGATAGGGCAAAAAGAGCAGTGCAACAGTCACCACATAGGATAATTGAACTCAGCAGGACTATTTAAACTCAGGGCTGAGTTTCAAACAGACTGCATGTTTGGTATAGCAAGGGCCTTAACTCTGCAGAATGGAAGTTACAAAGTTATGAATTTTGCAAATACTCTTGAAGTGCATATAAAATATATAGAGACATGTAAAATTATTTAGTCCCCAATTATTAAAAAAATGAAGTAAAACAACCTGCCTGTTTCAGTGATTTATAAAAAAACCCAAGCTGCCAAGTTATTTAAATCACTATCCTTTTAAAAATGTTAACGAAAAGGCTTGTGTCATTGCAAGTTGAAAAAATGTGTTCAATCAATAACAATAGCTGATTGTTGCCAGTATCCCAATTGCTATCATGATGTGATTATTGATGTTTGCCTGTTTTCCACAATATTCTATTATCTTAGTAGGGGATCAAAGTACATAATTTGATTCACAACTCAAAGCATTTATTAAAGGATTATTGAGGAGTAGTTAGAAAAAAGATTGAACATTTGAGGGGGCTGAAATATTTTGAATGGGACTTCACTAATGAGAGTTCTTTTTTATTTTCATAAAGGCAGTGATAGATAGTTAGATATTTATGTCATCTCAACCTGGTTACTGAGATCTGTCAGGGTGAATAGGTCAAGGATGGCATGGAAGATAAAAAGAGAAGAGTTGGTGGATAGGAGTCATGATTGACATCAGTCAGAAATACATTGCCATGGGAATGTGTTGGGAATCAGTGTTAATGATGACATGGAGCTATGAGCAGCCATGGAGTTTGTTTGGTGGGGACAGTTGGAAGGATGGGACATGGGAAATGCATGGTTGGATAAGGCGGCATGCAGGACATGGGCTAGATGGCTTAAACACTTAATGAAACAATTCCGTCAAGTCCTAGAAAACAGAAGTACTCCTTTTAAACATTTTTTCTCAGCATTCAACAGTCCCTGTCATTCAAGTGCACAGTGGTGGGCCTGACTCTATCCTATACCTCTACCTCCCAGAATGAAGATCCTGTCATTTGGGTGTCTTTCTCCCATGGGGAATGTGAAGAGATGGATGATTCCCACTTCCACATTCTGAATCAGGAGCAAAGATCCAGGTCACCATCACAGCTGTGAACTATCTCCACAAATTATTTCAACCGCACAACTTTGACTACAATATAAAACTTTTTGGTCATCCTAATGTTGTGAAAAATACTAAATAAATAAATAGATAAATAAATAATAAACAGACTTCATGGCTTGGGAATGCATTTACTTGAATGCAACTAGGGATGAGAGACTTCAATTCCATGGACAGATTAAAGAAACTAGAATTGCTCTCCTTGAGAGAGATTCCAGAGACATTCAAATAAATAAAACAAAAACAAGAAAAATGTTTTTACACTGCAAGCTTTTGTGATCTGGAACGGTCTAACAGGGTGGTGGGAGCAAAGCCAATAGCAACATTCAAAGTGGATTTCTTCAATGCTTAAAAGGGAAATGTTTAGACTATAACAAAAAAGCGAGAGGAGTGGGAGAATTGGATAGCTCTAAGATACAGTACAGGGACTGATGGACTGAATGGTCTCATTCAACGCCTAATTGTTCTTCAATTGCATAGGTCTTTATGTTCTTTTTGTTGTCCTAGAGTATACCCAGAAAAGCCATCCATATATTGAAAGGCACAAGTGTTATTCTCAAACAAACCCACAACATGGCTTATTTTTAATATTTAACATTTGTTCAGTCCTTCCTTACCTATTCATGTGCCAAATTTGAAAGTACATAAATGAAGCATTGGTATCAAAAGTTTGTTGGCATTGACAGGAAAGCTGCTGAATAGTTAGCTGCTAGAAACCTGTTCACAATGGTTTGTATTATGCCTTATTTTTGCATTGGAGTTACAGTGCAGAAAAAGGCCATCTGGCTCAAGAAGTCTGTGCTACTGTTTATGACCTCCTTCAACTTTATTTCATCTCTGCCTATTAGCATATCCTTCTTTTGGTTGCGAAGGGTGAGCAAATCAGGAAAGGGTTGCAAGGTAGCTCACAAAGCAATCTCACACACCCCACAGAAAAACAACAGTATTTCCCGATTATCTTAAATATAAATATCCTGGAATAATGAGGAAATGCTGCTTAGCAATGGACAAGATTTTCAGATAAATCATTTGTGCAGGCTTTAGAGCATGAACAAGGGAACTCATGATACAGCTAGAATGATTATTAACATTCACTTTGCTTAATGAAGATTGCAGGAGGATACGTCAGGAACAATGCCAGGCATACATAAAAATTGCAGTGTTAACTCAGTGAAGCGACAACCCAAGACTACTTGGATATTGAACATGAAGAAAACAGAAACAGCATGTGATAGACAGCCATTTTGATCCAATTTGATGTTACTACTGGACGAGTCAGATCACAGACTGAGATCTAGCTTGATTGATCTTTTTGTTAACTCGAAGAGGTGATTTGTCACTGAAACACAAGCGCTGCTGATTGGTGTTAGGAATAAACAGAAGCTTATTATACAAAAGAACAAAGATGAAATAGAATAAGTCAAGCTATTTACATATAACACATTTTGAAAGATTTAAAAACAAATGGTAAAAGATAATCCGATTGATCCCAACACCATCACTTTGCAGTGCTCAAATATCAGAAAGAGTTCCTGGTCTTGAGAGTTTGTTAGCCTCCTTCTCGATTATTCACACCTGAGCTTACAACTTTTCAGCTTCAAATAAAACCTTCAGGTTCTAATCAAATATTTCTGGTCTATAAATTTCAAACTAAAATCCTTACACTGAGATAACCTATTTCCTAAGAAAGAAGGTTCAGTGAACCTAAGCCAAAAGCTGTCCAAGTCATTTTTTCTCTTGACGAACAAAGACAAAATCAATGCCTGATTCTTCCAAATCAGAAGCAAGGAGATGCTTTTGAATGTTTATTTTGTCCAATTGTAAAACTCTAACAATGCAAACAAATTCCCATCATCACTTCATACTGGTTAAAATAAAGGTCTGACAGAAAATCTGAAAAGTTAATTATTAAACCATACTAAAACCAAAATCCTTATGCCATCAGTTCAAAATCCAAAATCCAAATTATATTAAAATACATGTAAATCACATACCTTACATCATATAGGGCCATGTGCTTCCATAATCAACAAATCAGATGTAGGCTCTGCAGTCCTGGCACAACCTGTTGTGAGTAGCGGTGGTTAAATAACTCACTGAAGGAGGAGGAAGTTATACAAAATATCGCAGTCTTATCCCAGCATATTACTGTAAAATACAAAGCTGAAACATTCACCAAGATCTTCAGCCAGAATTGTCTTGAGTGGATGATCCATTTGAGCCTCCTCCTGAGGTACTCAGCATCACAGATGCCAGTTTTCAGCTAATATTCTTCATTCCACATGATATCAAGAAATATTTCATTTTGTCAACATTGTGTGCCCTGAAAACTTTCAGGCAATAGTACTAAAGGCTTTTGTTCCAGAATTAGCTGTGTTCTTAGGCAAGCTGTTTCAGTACATTTACAACACTAGCATCTCTCTGATGCATTGAACAGGTGCAAATTCATTGCACAGAACAAATTCAATCTCTCAATTGTCACCTTATCACACTACTCTTGATCACCAGTGAAGTGATGGAAGTGATCATGACAATGGTCAGCAATAACCTGACAACTGATGTCCAGTTTCTGCCAGGGTCACTCAACTCCTGACCTTATAATGGCAGACAATGATCATTATAAACAAGAGAAAATCTAACCCTTGTCTCTTGATGACTGAGGTCAATCATCTCAGTCCTAAGCCATTTCTGAGGGAGTTCCTTAGGTCATGTCCTAGGCCCAGCCATCTTCAACTGATTCATGATCTTCCCTCCATCTGGGATGGGTTGTTTTCCATGATTACACAATGCTCAACACCATTCGTAACTCGTCAGATATTGAAGCAGTCTGCATTCATTTGTAGCAAGACCTTGCCAACATTTAGGCTTGGGTTGATAGCGGCAATTAGCATTTATGCCACATACGTGGCAGACAATAATCATTATAAACAAGAGAAAATCTAACCCTTGTCTCTTGATATTCTGTGGCATTATCATTGCTGAATCCACCACTATCAACATCCTGGGGTTTACCATTTATCAGAAACTGAATTGGATCAGCTACAAGAGCAGAGCAGAAGCTAGGAATTCTGCAGTGAATGATTCACCTCCTGTCCACTAACTACAAAGCCCAAGTCAAAAGTATGATGGACAACCCCCATTTGCCTGACTGAGTACAGCTCCAACAACACAAACAGAATTCAACACCATCCAGGGCAAAGTAGTCCAGGTATTTGGTACCCCATCCATCACTTTCAACAGTCATTCACTGATGGCTAGTGACTGCAGTTTGTATTATCAACAAGATGCACTGACGTGACTCATCACAATCCTATTGACAGTTCCTTCCAAACTCATGAACTCTGAGACTTAGAAGGACTAGGGTATTAGGTACATGACCACTGCAGGTTCACTTTAAACCATATACCATCCTGATGAGATTGATTATTACGATGTCAAAATCCTGAAACTCACTTCCGAACAACACTGTGGACTGCAGTGGTTCAAGAAAGTGCCCACTATCATCTTATCAAGTGCAATTAGGTATGGGCAATAAATGCTGGCATAGCCAACAATCCCCACATCCTGTGAATGAATGAAATAAACCCTGAATATCACCGCTGGAGGTTGCTGAATGTTTTCATCTTTGCAATCAGCAGCAAGAATGCCAGACTTCAAATTATCACTACAGTTTATTACAGGAGAAAAAGGTGCTGACTGGTTGGCAATGATTCAGTTCAATTACTCTTGATCCAAGTTTTATTCTTATATTTAACCAGCTGCCATGGTGGGTTTTGAATTCACATCCCGAGAGCATGAGCCTGAATCTCTAGATTGTGAAACACAAGTGTTACGGTACAAAATGAGGTCCATCATATCTGCACTGGCTTCCAAATGAACACACACCCACATTATTTCTATTTAAATGGTCATCCAACGCCCTCTTGAATCCCTCAGTTGAACTTGCCTCCATCTATGTCCAGGCAGTTTATTCAGACCCAAACCTTATGTTTAGTGAGAAAGATTTTTCTCATATCATGTTTGCTTCTTTGACAAAATACTCTATATCCATGCATTCTTGTGCTTGATTCTTTTCTGAGCCACAGTAGTTTCTCCCAATTTCTCCCAGATCCATCCTCCTCAAAGCATTGAAATTTTCTACCGTATCTCCTCTGAGCCTTCTTCTCTCCAAGGAGAACAGTTGCAACCTCTCTGGTCCTACATTCTCTCTAATTCACGTCTTGCTGCATGGCGATAACCTCTGGAACAAAAGTCAACATGTCCACACATCAATCAATGTGTACAGTGTGCTCATAAACCACGAGCTCTGCCTGCTTGCCTTTCTATGCTTCTAAACTGGAAGTCGAAAGATTCCTTCTTTCCACACTTGCAACTAACCATAGCATTTTGTATGGCCCTTGATGGGAGACTGTAACAAAAATCAAGAGGTCAGCCATATTTAGAACAGAAACTTATTAAATTTAAATCAAAATATTGTTAATGGGGGTGATGATGCAATCCAGTCCTGTAGTAAACAATGATCCCTAATTACTTCTATTGCATTCACAGACTGTGCAAGCTTCATCTCTATGGAGCGTGGAATTGAGCACGGACGTATCCGCAAAAGAGGATAGACAGTCGGGTGCTGTTACCCACTCCACATCCTACTGCTTAGGCCTGTTGATGGCCAACTTGGTCAGGCCCAGGAGCAAACTACAAGGAGGTCCTCCAAATTGCCTGTCCCCTTCCCCACAGAGTGCCATGGGATGAAAGGCTGAAGTGCTACCAAAAATGTAAAAGCAGCCTCCCCTTTCAGAAGCAAAGGAGAGGTTGCAAGTAAAAACAATCAAAGTAAACACATTTCTTCCAGACCACAAAGTCTACATGTGGCCTAGCAGCAGGTGAACCTACTCAAAGGTTTATTGTTTGATTCTGTTGCATGCAGCACCCTCCATTCCAGATACCTGATGGAGTGAGGGAGAACTGCCTTAGAGAAAGATTTCTTCTGGGGATCTCTGCTGCCAGAAGGATTGAACATTATCCCAAAAGTGGGCAAAGGTGAGGACGTAGAAAGGGCACAGCAGCAGCCTATACAGGAACCTCCTCTGTAATGATTTCAAAGGTATGAAGGGAAATCTTTTGAGGGAGTTCAAACTCTGGGGTGCAGGATCCCCTGGAAGAGTTCAATATCCAAGACCAGTGTCAAATTCGAGATGGGTGCAGGTTAGTCTGGAAGCTCACTGCACCCTTCAGTTACCTTTCTAATTCTGTCTCCATCCATCCAGGGACAAAATCAGCAAATCCAATTTCCTTAAAAGTTTCTAAAATAGCAATAAGACATTGCACTTATGTAGTGCCAGTAACGTCGCAAAATTTTCCAAGGTGCTTCATGGAAACATTTATCATACAAAATCTGACACAGAGCCACATGGAAAGGAAACATAAGGAGGGGAGATGAAAGCCTGCTCAAAGAAGTAAATTTTAATGAATATCTTAAAGGAGGAGGAGGAGGTGCAGAGATTTATAGAAGGTATCCCATGGTTTAAACCTCTCTAACAGCTGCCTAAATATGCTAGGTAACATATGCACAAGGCCTAATGACTGTTTTGAGTGAATTCACCCCAGAGGGAAAAACCATGAATAAACCAGTAACTCTTGAAAATGTATGTGTTTGGTATGCTGGAGGTGAAATTTGCACTAAGTTAAAAGAATTGGACCGGCAAGTGTTAGTCACAATTTTTACTGGTTTCTCCTTCTGGGTAGTAAATGGTCCTCCCCTATTGGTGTGGATTACACTTGGGTGTCCATAGAACACTAGATATTGTCTCCATAAATTGGCAATCATTCTGCCTATTAGGAATAAGGTCCAATTCTCAACTTTGATGTACCTAAAGTCTGCATTCATCTTCTTTGAGTTTGATTCTGTCTGGCTTTGAACCCTGGAGTTTTGTCTTGAAATGTGCCATACTCCCCTCGGTTTGGCTGCTCTGTTCAGGATCACAGACAATTGGTTTTTAAACCTGCCAAACACTATAATTCTTACTTATGGTAAATTATGTGAGTTTACTTTTTATACTATTAACTTGTTTTAATCTGTCTGTTGCAAAATGACAGCAGTTAAAGATTTGTTTTACTAAGTTTTAAACGATGGCTCCTTTGCTGTGCCTGCAGAGTGATGTCATTGGACCAAAGTCAGGCAGCAGCTTTTAAGTTGGGGTAGGATAGGCCAAGCCTCCTCCTACAGTACTGTGGTTAATGCTGGCCATCTCAATTTAGCAGCAATATAAAGGCAGTAGAAACGATACAGAGGTAGTTTCAGTTATGAGAAAGGGTAGGGGAAGAATTACGAAACCACGGAATGGTTACAGAAGGAGAGCATTTTGCCGACTGAGCCCTGTGCTGCCACTCTGCCTTCTCCCCATTACCTTGATACATTTTTCCTTTTCTACTTTGCTTTCACATTGTTCAACTGAAGTTGCCTCTACCATACTCTTTTTAATGCATTCAAGATTAAAATGACTCACTGCGTGAAACCCCTTTACCTCACATTTCCAGGTTTCTTTTGCCAATTATCTTAATCTGTGCCTCCCATTCTCAATTCTTCCATAAATAATTTTCAAAGAGTATTGGATGGAGCTAACAGATACAGACAAAAAAAAGGATGTTGTGTGATTAAATACAACAGCTGTTTCAAAGTTTTCTCAGATCCCTTGGCACTATAGTAGCCTACAAACCCACCCACACACTAAAACAGCAGCTAATGAACTTGAAAGACCCTATACAGACAACAAGCAAAACTAAGGTTATTTACAAAATACTATGCAAAGACTGTAATAAATACTACATTGGACAAACAGGCAGAAAGCTAGCTACCAGGATACATGAACATCAACTAGCCACAAAACGACATGACCCTCTCTCACTAGTATCCTTACATACAGATGAGGAAGGACACCACTTTGACTGGGTCAACACATCCATCCTAGGACAAGCCAATCAGATTTAAAACCCTATAAGATTATTGAGGCCTTCTTGCTGAATCTTACTTACCACTCATGAGCTTTTCAATCCATTGACTGCTGGCTTCCATCTTGGTGCCTCATTTATAACAATTGTCTTGAGCAAGATCTACCAGTAGACATCATTTAGATAATGAAATGGGAAACACAGGAAGTCCTAACAACCAATCTTACCTGTTGAATGGCTGGCTTTGAACCACAGCAAAGGTGACCCTTGATAAAGAGGTTCAGGATATAACAGAACCCTTGCACAGCCAACTTCCATAGCTAGTGTCCCAGTATGAATTCCTGATGTACTTTCGGAATGATAGCAACAATGCTGCACGTTACTGAGGAGTATCCAATTAATGCACCACATGGTGGATTAATCACTTAACTCAGCAAATGCAGGGGCTCTGCTCAGGGGATTTCCATTAACTCATATTGAATAATTAATGTATTGCCCATTTCTAGTTGCCTTTGAGAAGGCAGTGGTGAGCTATCTTCTTGAATTACCATAGTCGATCTGGTTCAGGTACATCCACAGCGCTGTGAGAGAGGAAGAAAGGCCTCGGCCTTTTAAAATCTCTGATCTCAAGACACTGAGCAATGTGGGCTATGGTGAGATTTGTGGCAAAATCATGTGAGAAGTCTGGCAAGGCTGATCTAAACATCAGAAGCACCTCACTCCATCTTTTATGCTGTTGCCAAGTGATATGGTGAGTTTCTCACAAGGCAGCAGTGAGTTGCCAATTAAGGGAGCTTGTGAAATGCCTCGTTAACTCACTTCATTAATATCCAGCTTCTTACCTAATCAAACACACCAAACAAGCTAGATGGTGAGAAATCCCGACATGGAAATCAGAGCAGTTACCTGGCCACTTCAGTTAGCCACTTGATCTGAAGGGTCTCCACGTTGAAGATTGGCTACCAATATCTCAGGGTTAACTCTGTGGGCACTGGTCGTGCACACACTTCTGGACATTGGCATCCAACATGTCCCTGAGTGCACAGTGTTCTTACCGCGCATGACAATGATAGTTCAGGGTAAGGCAATGGCCTAGTGCGTTTATCACTAGATAATTAATCCAAAGGTCCAGGATCTCTAATCCACATACAGGAAATTCCTGCACTTCAGTGCTGCACTGGCCATTTTTCTTTATTAATTCATTCATGGGATGTGGGAGTCACTGGCTAGACTAGCATTTATTGCCTTTCCCTATTTGGCCAGAGGGGAACCACGTTGTTATGGGCCTGGAGTCATGTGTACGCCAGGCAAAAATGATAGATTTCCTTCCTTAAAGAATATTAGTGAACCAAAAGGAATTTTCCAACAATCTTGTGATTTCATTTAATTTGATTCAAATTCCACTAGCTGCCTTGGTGGGATCCAAACCAAGGTCACTGGAACACTACCTGGGTCTCTGGATTTGTGATCTAGCAATAATACCACAACGCCATCACCACACTGTGAACTATCATTGTCATGCTGCTTGTGAGAACACTGCGCTTAAGGAGATGCACCCAGCTTATGGACTGATCTAGGCTGCATCGCTGGGCTCTTCGCTCACTGTCATTGCACTCACTCACTGTGTGGATGCTCCCAGCATCCCTGTCTGCCATTGCCCTTGTGTGCTTTGACCCCTCAGCCAGGGCTTACCAGGCTTATATTATTTCTCACCATTTAGTACAGGCACTAAGTCAGAAAGCTCGCAGAAGTCGTTCTGCAGACGTCAGACTAGACAAGATGGATAGCCTTCACTCAGGAGAACCCAGCACATTAAGTCAAAGGCAGCCTTGGCCAATCAACCACTCAGGGTGGTCACAGTAAGGATGCTCTCCATTTTATGCAGCGAATGTAGGGCAGCCCACTACCCGTCTTGACTCTTTCTGCCCTATTGAGGGATGTTTTCCTTTTGGAATGAGAGAGAGGGAGGTATTTTCAGAGATGAAAATGGATGGCACAGCTTTGACTGTTGGTGCTGGTGGGGAGGTGTCCTGTGTGAGTGAGTGGATAGTGCAGAGGGTATGCAGAATGTGTGGTGTCAGGGGTTGGGGTGGGTGAAAGTGAGTGAGGGAAGATGTTGCAGGCAATTGCCAGAGTGGTAGAGCATGAGCCATGGTGGGAGGTGTGTGCAGTAACAGAGATCGAGTCAGTGAACGGTTTCAGAAAAGATGGTGGAACTTGTGCTGATGCAGCGGAAATGGTCATTGACCTTCTTCCACTGGTGCAAGATACTCCCCAAGGTAGCTACCTTCAACCAGGTTCGCATGGTATGGTATCATGGCTTCCTCTGCTGGTCCTAGAGGACCCACATTGGCATCAGTCCATCCAGCAGGACCTCCAGGTCCCTGCCTGAAAAGCAGGGCACCAATTTCTCTCTGGAGAAAGTGAGGACTGCAAATGCTGGAGATCAGAGTCGGGAGTGTGGTGCTGGAAAAGCACAGCAGGTCAGGCAGCATCTGAGGAGCATGAGAGTTGACGTTTCGAGCAAGAGCCCTTCATCTTGAATGAGGCTGACCTGCTGTGTTTTTCCAACACCACACTCTCGACACCAATTTCTCCCTGTCTGCACATTCAGGGCAAATGTCAGGAATTGTGCATGGCAGCTCTGAACTGACTATGCTTATTGGGTGCACAATGGCACAGGTACAAGGGATGGCAGTTAATTCTAGGATAGCCTGGCAGTTACAAGTTGTTCTGGAATGACACATGGTAAGATGGGGCTGGATTTGGACAGGAGAAGTGGAGTACAATGCAGTGAATTGTGTAAGGCATTGCAAGATAACTTGATAAACCTCAAAAAAACCCTCCCAAAAACCTAACATTTTTGCACTTAGGCAAAAAAAATGTAATATTCAATCCATCATGTAGGACAGCTTTCTAGGAGATACATTAATCTGAAACAGCTAAATATCCAAGTAGGAATCTAAATATAGATTTCTTTATTTTCCAAAGCAGTAGAAAACCACAGGAGGTTTTGAATGATTTTGCAGCCATCATCAGCTGTTGTGACTCCCTAACTTTCCTGAGTCAAAGAAGTAATTTGTTTTAAAAAGTACCACACCTACAAAACTATTTTGTACAGTGAAGAGGACTGCCATCAATTATGACCAGGTAGCTCTATACAAATGTGAAACAAAGTCACTAAAACAAAAGGGATGCAGAGACATAATAATCCTTTGAGACGAGGGACAGCAATAGCTCCTCAGAATCCAATGGATAATGACACGGATGCCCAAAAGACTAAAGATCATGGAGGAAATGCTTAATGTGATCAAATGTATTCTAAAATGCTGGCGTAAGGAGATCAGTTAGACAAGACTATCATGATTATGGAAATAAGAGAGCAGGGAACAGAAGAAGACTACAACAGAAGATGGCTGGAGGCTGTAAAGAGCTGGACAAAAATGCCAGTTAGATTTGCAGTCACACAGCACTTGGAAGCCAATATGAGAGAGTGTTGTGACCATTGAATCTGAGATGTGAGCTAAACCTCGAATTTTGTTGAGTGCCAGTTTGCAATGATCAGCTTCCTGCTTTGCCCATGTTCTAATGGCTTTGAGAGAGTCTCTCTAGGACCTGGCTTCTTAAAATGAACTTAACCATTGAACACAATGTATATAAAATTTGGCTTTCAAATATATTCATTTTAAAAGGCTGCTTGTAAAAAGCTTAACAATACAACTTGATTTTTTTAAACTTAAAATGAGGATGTATGGCCAGGAAAACACTTGGACACATTGTTGTTAAAATTAAGAATGGTTTAATTTTAAATTCCTACTCAATCACTCTATGCATGTTTATATTTCATGGGCATCAGCTTTAGCTCAGTGGTTGCTTTGATTGCTTAATGATGATTGAATAAGCTGGGCCTCCTTTTTTTCTGGAGAGGGAATAACTGAGAAGTGGCTTTGATAAATAAAGGCATTTAAAGTGAGACAGGGATTTGATAGAATGGATGCCATGACACCTTCACTTGTGTGGAGCCCAAAACTAGGACCATAAATATAAGGTAGTCTCTATAAATCCAATCAGAAATTCAGGGGAATCTTCTTTACCTAGAATGTAACTAAAATGTAGAATTTGCTTCTGATTAATTGAGACAAACAGCACAGGTGCATATAAGAGGAATATAATAGATATGTACAAGTGGAAGAAACGAATAGAAGAATAGTAAGGAATTTAAACATCCCTAATAAAAACACAAAATCAAAGCTTTTCCGCTTACATTTATCAGGACCAAGATGTAAGAAAAATGGAAAAAAAAGACACCAATTACATACAACATGAGAAGACAGTGCTGATTGGCTGGGTCATCATTGGCATGAAGATGCAGCAGGAACAGTTAATTGTCAATCTTCATTCCGAGACTGGGCAGGTAGATTCTGATTAATCAGGATGTTGCCATGGGAACACGGCAATGATTAGGAATCTCCAGGACCCCTTTTCTCCAATGTAAAAGTGCAACAGATGTCTGAATTCCTTTTGCCTTCATAAAATGGCACCCTGGGTATGCAGATTCTGACATGCACAATCGCGCTTCTAGTCCATGGATAATCTTAAATTGGTTTCTGCTGTAATTCTTAGTACAGTCTGTATTACTTAAGAAATGTTTCCTAATAGCAGAATCACATCTAATGTTTTACATGGTGCAAGCAGAAGCTATTTAAGTATGACTGGCATGCTGCTCACTGCAAATGGTCAACAAGATGTATTGTTTAAAATGATCCATCAGTCATCGGATTGTACAGCCTACATACCTACACTGGTGCTGAACCTGGTAATGCACATTGTTCATTTGTGTGGTAGGCAAAATCATTTTTTTGCCTCAACAACAGCATCCTGTTAGTGAAGAAACCCACTCTTAGGTGTACTGCAATGTAGCAGTGTGAAATTGCTGGTCTCAACTGTGGTATAAATTTTTGAATCACCTTCCCCTTCCAAGACAACCTGAGGTTGAGGAGGAACTGATTTTGAATTTGTGCAATATACGGTGAATGATGAGGGTGTGCTAAAACTATCTCACCTGATAATGCTACCCTGATCAAAGAAATAAACACTAGTTCAGACTCAACTGGAGAATGTGCCCAGTTCTGGGCACCATAATTTAGAAAAAAAATTAGAAGGTAGTAGAGAGAACTTAGAACAACTGTACCAGAGATGAGAGACTTCAGTTATACAGATAGATCAGGAAATTTGGATTAGTCTAAGTTATGAGGAGATTTGATAAACGTTCTCCAAAGCACGAGGGCTCTCAACAGATTAGTGGTAGATAGGCAGAAAGGTTGGGAACTGGAGGACATTAAAGATGGTTGACAAATGAAGCAACAACATGAGAAACATTTGTTTTTCAGCAACTGGGTAGGCTCTGCAGAATCTCTTGTGGTTTTCATGGTGTCATTTACATTGAGGCTTTCTTTCTAGCTGGGGAAACATAGCACATAGAAAGTGAAATGATTGTTCAGGCAATGAGAATGATTGAGAGAAAGAAAAGCAACTGGGAAAGTCTGCAGAAGGAAGAATGCAATGGTAGAATCCTGTTGCATCGAAGGAACAGCAATCTAAACCATTCCTATAAATCAACTAGTTTTTAATTTGACTGAATAATAAAAGATGTTATGAGTTACACTGCTCTAACTGTGTCCATGATTTATCTTTCATATATAACAGAGCCCAAATATGTAGCTTGTTCATATCACCTATTGACAGATTTTACTGATTTAATTATGTTTTTGAAATGATTGAGACAACATAATATCTTAATTCTGCTGAGATTTACATCAGTAGTAGGTTACTACGACCTCCAGTTATACAGGACCGCTGAGCTGTATGAACTGTACAACAACATAAGGTGTTCCCAGACTAAAAGGCAACCAAGATCTTTGCTTTTTTGGTTTAATGGGAATATTCTTTCAAGATGTAGAAATTACAGTAAACCTTCAATCATTGGCAATCATAAATATATAAATTCAAAGAAGGTAAAATGTCCAAAAGACATGAGAAACATTAACAGGTTAATTACAATGACTGGAATGTCTTCATTTCAAAGGTGCATACTATTTAAAATACAGAAACAGGCCATTCTGTCCAACAGTTCTGTGCCAGTCGTTCTGATCGACATAAGCCTCCTCCTACCTGATTTTATCTCACCCTATCAATGTATCCTCTATTCACTTCTCTGTTATACGCTTACAGAATGGTCTTGATTATCTCTAGGAATTAAAGGTGAATCTCTCAAGAACATTGTAGCCAACAAATCCAGGAGAAAAGTCTTTGGAGTCTTAAAGTTAAGCTTGAATTTTCTTTGAATGCTTTGAATTATTACTTTTGAAATATTGAGAAATTGAGGAAAAATGCATCTTGACAAACAGTCTTGAAACATCCGATTGTTTAAGAAAAAGCATGTTCAACTCAAAATTTTTTTGCAGAAGTCATTAAACTGGAGTTAAACCCCCAGAAAAATGTCTGATTGAGTTGGTAACCTTACTAACACACTTCTGGGGGATCTGATTCCACGTTCTTAACATAATTCATAAATAAGTGAGGATGCGATGGATTTTTTTTAACATTAGAATCATTACCTTATTGAGAGCTGAAGATTGCAGTGTGATCGCAGTTGAGATTTCATTTGGGTTTATTACTGCATCTGCAGTGTAAAGTTTCAGAGAGTGCCTTATATCAAGAGTGAGTGATCTGTGGTGCTGTGATGTAGATTGTTTTGACTGATATCATGGATATCTTACACTATTTGCTTTCTGCAATGAAGGAAGCCATTCGGCCCTTCCTGTTTGTATCAGCTCATTTTAAAAATATATTTTTATTGAAAAAATAGATTTTTAAATATTAAAACAAACACAATACAATTCAAAACAGTACAAAAAAGTTAAAAAAACCCAACCCGCCCTCACGTACAAATGTATAAATATATATAGAAGGATATAGAATAAAAAAATGAACTATTTAACTCAAAAAAACATCAACAAACTAATAAATAGTAATAATTCAACTCAGCCAAACAAGACACTCATACGTTGACAGGTTCCTCCTCCCTGGGTATTGGACTCGTAAAACACAATTGTTACGACAGTACAAAAGCTCTTGTTAGTGTGGCACATAAATCTGGGTCCAGGTATTCCAAAAAGGGCTGTCATGTCTTATAAAGATTCTCAATCTTGTGGTGTACCATACTTGTGAGAAAATCCAACGGAATATGCTCCATAATAATCTTCCGCCAACCCGACAGGCCTGGGGGTTTTCAGATACTCAAGCTGGGAAGATATTCTTTCTTGTGCAAAAAGAGAGGAGATTGAAAAGTTTTTTCTTATGCGCAGCTGCAGGGTACACACTGGGCAGGCCCAGAAGAAGAGAGATCGGGTCCTTCTCCACCCTTTCACCCAAAATCCTCTCCTTTGCACCCGTCACAGCATTCCTGTATGTTTGAAGCCTACCACAAGACCAGAGACAATGATTAAGAGTGCCCATACATACTTGCACTTGGGACATGTTGAAGGTAACCCTGGTTTAAATTCTGACAAAACGATCTGGAGCCAAGTGGACCCTGTGGAGAATCTGCAACTGTAAAGCATGGGTCCTATGGGGTGGCATAGTTGCTCAGTGGTTAGCACTGCTGCCTCACAGCACCAGGGTCCAAGGTTCAATTCCAGCCTCAGGCGACTTTCTGTGTGGAGTTTGCATGTTCTCCCTGTATCTGCATGGGTTTGCTCTGGTTTCCTCCCACAGTGCAAAGATGTGCAGGTCAGGTGAATTGGCCGTGCTAAATTGCCCATAGTGATAGGTGCATCATTCAGAGGGAAGTGGGTCTGGGTGGATTATTCTTTGGAGGACTGGTTGGACTGAAGGGCCTGTTTCCACACTGTAGGGAATCTAATCTATTGCAAATTCGTATCTTTCTTGCCACGCCTCTGAGGAGACTTCAACACCTAGCTCTCTCTCCCACACTCTGCAGAGTCGATCGAACTCATCTGAGGGGCCACCCCCCAACTGATAATATAAAGTGCTAAGACAAAGTGTTCTCTTAGCACTGAGCACCCTCCTCTCTTTGTCGGATTTGTAGGGATCAATCAAAAGTGTAGTTTTTTTAAAAATAAAATCCCTAACTTGAAAAAAATGAAAGAGGTCCCTGTTAGATAGCTCACTTTTCTGTGGTAACTGATCGAAGGACATCATTGTTTCTCTCTCTCTCAAATAAATCACCCATGCAAGACACATCCCTAGCTGCCCAACATTTTAATCTTGAATCTATCATCCCCGGTTGACTACCTGGCATGCCCCCTATAGGTGTAGAAGAAGATGTTTTGCCAATATTGCCTTCCCTCTGCTGAATTGACCTTCATGCTTTAACAGTATTGAAAACTATTGGGTTATGGCAATATTCACTAACTATCCTCATTTTGTCCAGAAACAGCAAACTGGTAAGGGGGCACCTTGCCTGGGAGGCTTTGATATCTAACCATATTAAAAGAGGGTCCCCACAGGCCCAATCATTCACAGAGGATAAAAGCGAGCTTAGTTTGTAGCCTTTAATGTCTGAAAGGTCCACTCCCTCCAGTCTGTGAGGCAGTTGCAGTTTAGTTAATTTAATGAGGAGCCACTTATGATGCCAACTAAAGGAGATGAACCAGCCATTCAGTCTCCTGAATGTTTGCTTATTGAAAATCATTGGGAGTATCTATATAGGGTATAACAAACGGGGGAGAATACTCATCTTAACAAGCACTATCTGACCCAACCACAAGACCATCTTTGAAGGTCTTGTTTGATTTTATCAAATAATTGAACTAAATTGGCTTTGAACGACCGATCTAGAACTAGAGTAATGAATAAGCCCAAATCACAAATCCCACCCCCCCATGACCACTTAAATGGGAATCAAGACTTAGTACCTTCGTAAGACCACCCATAGGCATAGCCACTGATTTTGCAAGATTTAGCTTGTACCCCAAAGAGGGACCAAACACGCAGATGCATTATATCAGGCAAGGCACTGAAACTGCTGGATTTGACAAAAAAATTAGGACTTCGTCTGCATACAATGAAGTCTTATGTAAATTTGACCGCACTTCTGGAGCTGATATATTAGGATGCTTACGAATGGCCTCCACCAATGGTTCAATCATTAATGTAAAAAGCAGTGGCGAAAGGGGACAGCCCTGCTGGCTGTCCATAAAAATGTTAAAATTACTTGATTGCACCCCATTGGTGATGACTACAGCAAGAGGGTCACTGTGGAGAACCTTTGCCCAAATCAAACCACTCCAGAGTATAGAAAAGGTACGGCCACTGAACTCGGTCAAATGCCTTCTCTGCATCTAGGGAAATCACCAATTCCTGTACTGACTGTTGTTGACATGCATGAATTACATTAAGCAGCCTCCTAACATTATTGGAGGATCTGCAGTCCTTTATGTAGCCTGTCTGTACATCTTTAACAATAGAAGGTTACACTGCCTCCAGGCTTAAGATGAGAGTCTTAGAGAGGATTTTAAAGTTCACATTTAAGAGTGAAATGGGCCTGTATGAGGCACAGTCCTCCAGGACCTTCCCCTTTTTTAAGAATAAACATCACAGAGATGGCAGGAGACAATCATGGCTGTATGAGTCACTAAACATACTAAGCATCGGGCCTGACAATATGTTTATAAATTCGCTGGGTGGTCTGTCAGGACTGGGCACTTTCAATTCTGAAGCTAATTCACAGCTTCCTGCACCTCCTGCTCTGATGAAGGGGCAAAGAGAAAGGACTCTTGTTTGGGGGTCACCCCCAGGGAGCTCCAGATCCTTAAAAAAAATTCCATTTTGGCCTGCCCCTCCTCACAACCCTCAGATTGGTATAACTTTGAGTAAAAGCTCTGGAATATCACATTAATCTTTTTGGAATCATATGTTAGGTTCCCAGACCGTTCCCTAATCGCTGTAATGGCTTGTGAGGCATTCCTTCTCCTGGCGGGATAAGCCAAGTATTTGCCGGGCCTGTCGCCTTGCTCATATAATCTTGCAAAAGTAGGGTCCTTCTTTGCTGTCTGCATGAGCATAGAATTCGATGCAGACCACAGCACCGTAATCCTCTGTAGTTTGATCAACGAGGGCCTGTCAAAGTAAGCCTTCTCGGCTGCCTTCAATCGTGCTTTGAGGAGACGTTGCTGCTCACCCTTCTACTGCTTCCTACTGGCAGAGTAGGAAATAACTAACTCCTGGTATAGGCTTTGGCAGTTTCCCAAAGGAAGTATGGGCTACTAACCAAGCCTGAGTTAATGCCTAGGAATGCCCGAAATTCCCTAGAGAAATACTCCACAAACTTATTATCCTTGAGGATAAAGCGATCCATTTGCCAGTGTCTCAGACCCACAGTAATGTCCTTAACATTAACCAACAGGTACGTTGGAGCATGATCAGAGATAGTAATATAACCAATTGTACAAGATGCCACCAAATCCAAGGTTGCCACAGGGGTCAGTAAAAAATTAATCCTGGTGTGACATCTGTGTGAATTGGAAAAAAACATAAAATCCCTGCCTGTAGGGTGGAGACACCTCCAAATGTTCACCAACCCGAACTCTACACACAGATCCACTAATTGTTTAGTATGTATAGAGGGTATCGGGGGGGCCTTTTGGCAACCTGTCTACTGTGGGATCAGTTATAATCTCCGCCTATAATGATGTGCCGGGACTCGAGACTTATCAGTTTAGAAAACACATCTGCCAAACATTTGAGGGGATGAGTTGGAGGGCAATAAACATTTAAAACACCATATTCTTCCCCATTTATCAGGGCTTTAAGAATTACAAACCTCTTGTGTGTCTCTTTAACACACTCTAGTAACTTAAATGGGAGATTCCTCCTACCCAATATAGCCACTCCCCTACTTCTGGCATTAAATGATGAAAAGTAAACCCGATCAAAGCCATTCTGCTGTAGTTTCAAATGCTCCCTATCATCGAAGTGTGTCTCCTGTAACAAAGCAATACACCTTCTCCTTTCTAAGATTCAAAAGTACCTTCTTTCTTTTATTTGGTGAGTGATTCCCCTTGATGTTCCAGGTACACCATTTAAACAAGTCATTAGCCATAACCTTCTGCAGTAACATTTAAATTCCAAAGAGGAGGAACTTGAACCACAAATCGCTGAGCCTTTGTATCACATGATCCATCGAACATAAACTAACGCCACTACATTTAACAAACCTACAAAACTATCAAAGATTAAAAACAACAAAAATCAAAAAACAAACCAACATATAAAGCGCCAATGGCACTGAACAGGGGAACTCACGCCCTGCCCAAAGGGGGAAACTACCTATCTCAAAACTGCCCATAAGTAGGCACCTAGCCATCCCAACGATTTTCCCTTCTCCTAGCTAGAGCCACACCACAAACACAAGCAGAAAAGAAAGTAAATACACCATAGAATAGCAAATGAATAAAGAATTTTTTTAAAGAAAAAAGGGACAAATATCCCACCCATCCTTTAATAAAACAACTTAGAAATTGAAAGTACACATCTCAACTGCCACCATAGTTTAAACCAAATTATTACCAAAAGAAAAAGAATAGGAAAAGAAAGCTCCAACCGGACTTCCTCTCTTTCTTTTTTTAAAAAAAACAAGGACATACCCAAACAACACTACTATTTGTACATACTAAATTGTTCAAATTAGGTTAATTTGTGCACAAAGTCTCTTGCCTTCTCCAACGTGTCAAAGAGATGTACGGATCCATCTAAGGTGAACCGAAACACCGCTGGATACCTCGGAGAGTTCTGGATCCCAAGCTCCCTCAGTCTTCACTTAACACCATCATAGGATTTTTTCTTCTGGATCACCACAGCTGAGAAGTCCTGGAAGAACATGATCTTAGAACCCTTGTAAATTAGGGCCTTCGGATCCTTCCCCTGCATTCTGGAAGCTTCCACGATTCTCTCCTTATCTCTGTAGTGGTGAAACCGCACCGGGAGAGGATGAGGGCGTTGACCCAGACCTGATCTCCGCGCTGCGACCTGGTGAGCCCTCTCGATCTTCAAGCCTCTCATGCCAGCCTCCAAGTTAAGGAATTTCGGCAGCTAGTCCTCAATAAATTCTGCAGGCTGCTTGCTTTCCTTACCATCAGGCAGACCAACAGTCTGAATATTTTTTTCTTCTGCCTCTGTTCTCAAGATCATCTACTTGGTCGTGCAAACTACAGACCTGTGTCTCCAGGGCTTGGATCCTATCCTTGGAGGAACTGGCATCAGCTTCCACCATTGTGACTCTGTGCTCAACCTTATCCGTCCTCTTTTCCAGGTCCTCTTTTCCAGGTCCTCTTTTCTGCAGCATGATAGAGATTGGGGCCAACTTCTCCTCTATTTCCTTACCTAGCATCTCGTGAGATTTCACGAGCTCTTCACCAGGTAGGTAATTGAGTCTGACGATCCTGTAGACTGGCTGTGGGCCCGGCCTCAGACACTCCTCCTCCCTTCTTCGGCATCTCTGGACGGCAAAAATGCAGGTAAGTCCATTTTCCACGACCTTTCTAGAGTCCCAGGATATTGCGATAGTTCCGGTTAAGCAGGTTAGAAATTTGTCCTGCTTGTGCTGAGGTGTGAAGTTCTTCAATGCGATCCTCCTGGATCGCCGCCATCTTGGATCCCCCGTGTCAGCTCTTTAAAAGATCTGTCCAATTATCCCTAAATCCCACTGCCTCCCATTTTTCTGTCATAAACATTTTTACTTTTGACGTATCTATTCAAAGAAGTGACAATGTTACAATATCTTACTCCTGGACACAAGGATATAAATTCTATTAGTTGTTATAATAGACACTGGGGTCATGAAACATAATTAAACATACAGTTTGAAATACATTTAGACATTTAAAAAAAACTGAAACTGTGTTTTATTTTGGCTTAGGGGACACACTGATAGTTTAGAAATCCCTTTTAGTTTCATTTAGCAGATGTTCTGGCTAAAATTGAATGATGAAAATCACTGTGCTTGGAATTGCTTCTTTTATTTATTCATTTGTGTGATTTGGCTGTCGCTGGCTGGCCAGCATTTATTGCCTATCCCTAGTTGCCCTTGAGAAGGTGGTGGTGAGTTGTCTTCTTGAACCACTGCAGTTCACCTACTGAGGGTTGAGTGGCTTGGAGGGAAAGTTAAAAGTGGTGTTGTTCCCATATATCTGCTGCCCTTGTCCTTCTAGCTGGAAATAGTCATGGGTTTGGAAGGCGCTGTCTAAGTATCTTCCATGAATTTCTGCAGTGCATCTTGTAGATAGTAAACACTGCTGATACTGAGCGTCAGTGGTGGAGGGAATGGATGCTTGTGGATGTAGCACAAATCAAGTGGGCTGCTTGGATGGTTTAAAGGTTTTGGAGTGTTGTTGGGGCTGCATTCATACAGGCAAGTGGGGAGTATTCCATCACACCCAGATGGTGGACAGGCTTTCAGGAGTCAAGAGATGAGTTACTTACCACAGTATTCCTAGCCTCTGACCTGCTCTTGCAGCCACTGTGTTTATGTGGTGAGTCCAGTTGAGTTTCTGGTCAATGATAATATTCAGGATGTTGACAGCGGATGATTCAGTGACAGTAACATTGTTGAATGTCAAGGGGTAGTGGTTGGATTGTCTCTTATCGGTTTGATGGTTATAATGGTATTTGTTTGGCATGCATGTTACTTGCCACTGAGCCTGGATATTGTCCAGATCATGTTGTGTTTGGCATGGACTGCGTCAGTTTCTAAGAAGTCACAAGTGATGCTGAACATTGTGCAATCATCAGCAAACATCTCCACTTCTGACATCATGTTGGAGGGAATGCCATTGATAAAGCAGCTGAAGATAATTGGGTCAAGGACACTACCCTGAGGAACTCCTGTCCTGGAGATGAGATGATTGACCTCCAACAACCACACCATCTTCCTATGTGTCAGGTATGACTCTAACCACTTTGCCCCCTGATACCCATTGATTCTAGTTTCGCCAGGGCTCCTTGATGCCACACTTTGTCACATGCAGCCTTGATGTCAACAGCTGTCACTCTCATCTCACCTCTGAAATTCAGCTCTTTTGTCCATGTTTGAACCAAGACTAATGAGATCAGCAGCTGAATGATCCAGCGGAACCCAAACTGGGTGTCACTGAGATTATTGCTGAGCAGGTGCTTCTTGCCAGCACTGTTAATGACACCTTCCATCACTCTACTGATGATCAAGTGTAGACTAATGAGGCGGTAATTGGCCGTTTTGGATTTGTCCTGCTTTTTGTGTACAGGACATATATGGGCAATTTTCCACATTGTTGAGTAGATACCAGTGTTGTAATTTCACTGGAACAGCTTGGCGAGGGGAGCAGCAAGTTTTTTTAGATTAGATTACTTACAGTGTGGAAACAGGCCCTTCGGCCCAACAAGTCCACACCGCCCCGCCGAAGCGTAACCCACCCATACCCCTACATCTACATCTACATCTACCCCTTACCTAACACTATGGGCAATTTAGCATGGCCAATTCACCTGACCTGCACATCTTTGTGACTGTGGGAGGAAACCGGAGCACCCGGAGGAAACCCACGCAGACACGGGGAGAACGTGCAAACTCCACACAGTCAGTCGCCTGAGGCAGGAATTGAACCCAGGTCTCAGGCGCTGTGAGGCAGCAGTGCTAACCACTGTGCCACCGTGCCGCCCAATCTAATCTAATCTAAGTTCTGGAGCACAAGTCTTCACCAGTATTGCCAGAATGTTGTCAGGGTCCTTTACAGTATCCAGTTTCTTGATAGCACATGAAATGAATCAAATTGATTGAAGACTGATATCAGTAATGCTAGGAACCATTGGAGGAGGCTGAGGTAGATTATCCATTCAGCACTTCTGGCTGAAGATTTCTGTGAAAGCTTTAGCCTTATATAAAAATAGGTTAACTCAATGTAAGAAGTTTACTCGAAAGCTCTAAATCAAAAGTGTTTGGTTAAAACCTTGAGGGTTATTTGAAGCGAAGAATGTCTAAGCTCAGTTGTATGAAGACTCAAGGATGAATTTAAGTATCAGGTAAAATAAGCCTTATAGATGAGATAGTGAAGGGAATTTTCTCTCTTGTGAGTACTAGTAGCAAGTGCTATTGGGATGAATGGGATTGTATTAAACCAAGTGCTTTGAAATCTTTAAACTTGTGTTTTATATATATATAATCGTTGGCTTTTTTCTATTGTTTACATTTTTTTGACTTTATTTTGTTTAATTGCTAAAGCCAAATGTACAGCATTGCCTGCTTATGTTTCTGTGAAAGATCACCTCAATAAAACCAAAAGGAAAGAAAGATCTGATCCATCAAACCAGATTACAGTCTAGCATTTGCTTCCCCAGGAAGTTCATCAGTTGGGACCATAACAGTAACCATTACTGGACACAATTCCAGATGTGGTCTCACTTGTGCCCTGGATACCTGAAACATAACCTCCCTACTTTTGTGTTCAACTCTCCTTACAATAAACAAAAATATATTAGCTTTCGTAATTACTATTTGCTGTACTTGTATACCTGCCTTTGCAATTCATGCACTAGCACATTGAGATCAAACCATCTCAGAGCCCTGCAATCTTGCAATGTTTAGGTATTATGCTTCAGTTTTATTCATCCTGCTAAAATGAACCATTTCATAACTTTTCATGGTATACTCCTTTGTCTGATTATTGCCATTCACATAATCTATCTACATCTTATTGCAGCCTCGTATGTCTTCTTCTCTTCCTATCTTTGTATCATCAGCAAATTTAGCAAACAAACCTTTTGTCCCTTTATCAAAGTCATTTAAATAGATTGGAATCAGTTGATGTTCCAGCACTGACCATGGCACAGAATTCATTATATTTTGCCAAGTATAAAAAGACCCATTTTGGATTACGCTTTGCTTCCTGCTGGTCAACTGATTTTAATACACCAGCCCCTAAACATGGGCTACAACTTTCCACAAAACTCTTTGATGTGGCACTTTATCAAATGCCTTCCAGATATCTAAGTGCAGTACCTTCACTGAATCTCCTTTATTCAAAGCATGTTACTTTCTCTGCGACTCCAACAAATTGAACTTAGAATCCCTACAGTGTGGAAACAGGCCCTTTGGCCCAACAAGTCCACACCAACCCAGCCCATTCCCTCATTTTGCTACATTTCTGACCAGTTTTCTCTTGTACTCTAGTACTACCCTCCTTCTTACTTTTCATTCTTGCTGTCTTTTACATTGTATCCAATCTTCTGACCTTCCACTTTTCTTTACACAATTATATACTTCACCTTTAAATCTGATACTATCTTTAATCTTTCTAGTTAACCAACGAAAGTGATCAGTCCTTTGAAATTTTCCTTAGCAGTTGGAATGTATTCAGTTGGTGGCTTTAGAACTATCCCTTTTAATACCTTCATGCTGATAACATTGAGTCAACAGTCTGGATAACATCCTTGTAAATCTCTTTTGCACCCTTTCCAATTAAATACATCCTTCCTATGTCAGGACAACCAGAATTGTACTCAATACTCCAAATGAGGCCTTACCAATGTCTTGAACAGCCATAACATGATGTCCTAACTCCTGTACTCAGTGACTTGAGCAATGAAGGCAAAAGTGCCAATACCTTCTTCACCACCCTGTCTACCTGTGACGCTACTTTCAAGGAACTATGTGTCTACATGCCTAGGTCTCTCTGTTTGACAGTATTCCCCAGGGCCCTTTCATTAACTGTGTAAGTCCTGCTCTGATTTGTCTTACCAAAATGCAACACCTTGCATTTATCTGAATTAACACCTCTTTCTGGCTTCCTAAATGTCCAAGATCTTTCTACATTCAAGAACCAATCCATCTAATCCTGCAACCATGTCTTTGTGTCGCTACCAGATCATACTTATTTTTCTCTATTGATGCTCAGTTCATCTTCTTTATTTTAAATGTTACTTGCATTTAGATATGAGAACAAAATCTTATGGGCATCTGAGCAACATGGGCTATGGCGAGATGTGAGACAGAATTGAACAAGATATCCAAGAAGGCCTATCAGCTGCTAGGTTCCTCTGAGTAAATAGGAGACATGGAGACTTGGGGTGGGATGGGACGGAGGGTGGAACTGAAGACACCAGGTGGAGCCCAATACTGATGGTGTCCAGGGACAGGATGAAGCTCAGAAAGTCATTCTGTTCAGTCTCCGGTTGGGAAGCGTCCTCAATCAACAATCTTCTTTCAACACCAGTTACCCCCTATAAGATCTGGCCTGTGCTGATGCTCCTGCTCTTCAGCCTTTCCACCACTCTCACCCCCAATTCTTCCAATACTCCTTCCACACATTCCCATGGTAACCAGGTCTCACCATCCCTCCCGCCCTGGAATGCCAGGACATGGGAGTCTGGGGATTGCTTGCACACCCAGTCCGAACTACTATAACCTCTAGCATAACTAGAACTGGGGAACTCCTGAGTGAGGGGTAAGCCAACTGGGAGGCAGCCAGTATCAGCAACGATGTGATTGCCCGCTCTCTGAAGGATGAGAAGGGAAAACTCCATCATCCATAAATCCTGGCCTCTCTTATATGGTAACAAATTTGCACATTCCCACAAAGAGTAACCTGATACTGACCAGATCATCAGTGATGTTAGCTAAGAGTGAAATACTGGCCTACCAGGGCCCTGGTAGGAACTCCCCTGTTTATCCTTGAACTGGTGCTGTGGGATCATTTACACCCAGCTGAGACTCCAGATAGAGCAATGGTTTAACTTGCCACTCCAAAGATTGCCATTTCACAGCGTCACAATTAGAATATTAGATCACTGGGGAATCAGCAACGTATAAACAAGGGCAACAAGTGGATTACAGAAACCTTTAATATGGAAACAGACAAAGAAATGTTTACACACTAATCCAGAAAAGTGGAAAATCCAAGAATTAAAATTATACTAAATCAAAATGCATGGATTAAAAGTGTTTTTTTAAAAAAACGATAACAACAGAATAAATACCAAACATAAACAGCATTAAATATATGGATCTAACACTCCAATAAAATGATAGTAAAATAACATTGCAACACAATTCTGCAGGGAGAAAAAATTAACCTTTGTCATGCCATAAACTACAATTGGAATTAATTTACATAACTTATTGAAACTATTGATATTAATAAAAGGTTCTTGATAGAAGTTACAATCAAACCAGCAAGGTGGGGAGCAAAAGGGGGAAGAAAGAAATTTCAATCTCCTGAGCTTGATTCTTATACTAAGTGTGGATAAACTATCGTCTCTGCTCTCACCAAATATTTCTACCTTTAGTTAGACTTCACTCAGAATGGAATGTTGCATCATTACACTTTGTGCTCCACATAATACTATATGCTATATTGAAAACAGAAAAATATCGAAGGAAATATACAAAGTGTGGTAACAAAAAAAAATGCATACAGCTCCTTAAAAAATAGTTTGAGGTATTATTGATCAAGTTTTTGTTGATTTCTGGCTATTCCTAACTTAATCACATGTAATTTTCCATGAGATTGGTCATGACAGTGTGCACGGAAATAGATGATGAGGGAAGGTACTGCACCTTGGGCTTCTAACTTGCTTCATTTTAGATATTACTTTATGTACGGTTGATTGTTTTATAAGAGGGACATCAAATTTAATAAGTGCTAGAACAAAAAATTACAATGAGAAGAAATGGAACACGCGAATATAATTCAAAAACATAAATAAAAAGCAGAAATGCATTTTGTGTGTTTGTCTATGAATGTGTATCTGTGTGTGTGCATGTCTGCATGTATGTATATGTATATTACTGAGCTGTTTGGGTCGAGAGGATTAACTCTCACATCCATCTCACACACAAAGAGTTCCCACACTAGTCAGTTTCCACAGGATCTGCAGTGACTTTCTGAGTGGCTAAGACAAAGTGGTGAACTAAGTGATGTTTAAGAAAATGAAGAGAGCTGATAGGATAGATAGAAACCTACCTTTCCTGTGGACAGTCCTGAACAAGGGGCCATAAACCAAACTTCAGGTGTTAGCTGTTCAGAGGTGACATCAGGAAGGACCTTCACTAAAATGGTGGTGAAAAACTGGAACTCTTTGCCAAGGAAAGGTGTTCAGATTGGAGAATGAACCAAAAGTTTCAAAACTGGAAATCAGTCACGGTTTAATTGAACTGCTGAGTAGACTTGAGCAGCTAAGTAGCCTCCACCTGTTTCTATGTTTGTAGAATCTTAGAGTGACCACAACACAGCAGATTATTCTGCCCATCTCGTCTACACTTGTTTCTTATTAGAGCAATTCATTGAGACCCACTTCGTCTCTGTTGCCTTGTTGCCTACAATCTGTTTTTCCTTCAATTAATTATCCAAAACCTCAACCAAATTCTGCATCTGTGCATCCCTGATCCTAACCACTCACTGTGCAAGAAGTTTCTCCTTTTTTGCTTCTTTTGCCAATCTCCTTAATCACCATCCTCTGGTTCTCAGTTACACCAAGGGGAACAGTTTCTCACATGACTTTGCACACTTTTATAAGTATCTTCTTTCCTCCAGGAACACCAATGCCTGCACACCCTTTTATGAAGTGTTGTGTCCAGATTAGGACAAAATACTCCAGTTGAAGCTCATCTTGCCTCTCACCTGAGGCATGAGGACCCTCAGGTTAAACTGCCATCAGTTGTCTCTCTCTAATGAGAGAACAGCCCTATGATCCTCTCAGATGATGGCAACTTTGCCTAAAGTAAACCTCTGCACAGTGACGGGCAACATTTAGATAGTTTCCTAAATAATTTAACAAGATTTTCAGGTTAATTTGACCAGGAAAGTCTACATAACAGACTACATTAGAGCAGTAATCTTCCAACACACTGTTACCTCCAAGAACCCAGTTAGCAGGAAAATAATGGAGTGCAGGAACAGATTATTTGGCTCACCGTACCTGGCTCTTTGAAAGATCTACGCAATTATTTTCATTCCACTGCTCATTCTCCACAGTCCTGCAATATTTTCCTGCTTCAACTATTTACCAAATGCTCTTCTGAAAGTTACTGTAGAATCTGCTTGCAACATCCTTTTAAAGTAGCGTATTCTAGATCATAACAGCTTCTTTTGTAAAACATTGCCCCATATCTCCCTTGAGAAGAAAGCTCTCTGGTGGTCATTAAGGCTTTATTCAGAATGAGAGGTGCTCGAATTGAACATTTAAGATTTTTAGGTGCTATGACACATGAAGAAAATCATATCCCTGACTGGGGAAACTAGAATACAACGCCACAGAGAGTTTGGAAACTTAGGACTGAGCCAGGAAGACATTTCTTCACTCAGGCGGTTGTGAATATTTGGAAATCATGGTAGCAAGTAACTGTGGATTCTCAAGTAAAAGCAAACTACTAATGTGAAATAAAAACAGATGCTGAAGAGATTCAGCAGGTCTGGCAGCATCTGGGGAGAGAGAAACACAGTTAATGTTTCAAGTCCCAAGATTCTTCTTTAGAACTGTGGATGCTCAGTAGTTAAATATATTTAAGACTAGCATCAATCGAGTTTTAGGCCCTTAAGTAGTTAAGGGGTACATGCAGGAAGGTGGAATTGAGGTCAGCAATGATTGTGTTCAATGATGGAGCAATTGCAATGGGCCAAATGGACTGATGCAGTTCCTACTTCATATGTTATGTTCATATATTAAAGGGTAAATCACAGGGAATTACTTTAGTTGGTCATGTTTTTAATCAAAGAAATGTTTTTTTTAAATAGATAATTTCAGTGAAGAAGCGTATCTAGTCACTATTACTTGATGTCAGGGGTCAATTTTAAACTAACTGCCCATTATTATATCGATGAGATTAGTTTGAATTGCACTCCACCTAATTATAAACTCCAAAGCGGGCAATAAGAAGGGGACAGCCACAAAATCAACATTACACTCAAACCTCAGTTTCTCAATGGACAGCTTTGGTTAAAATGAACCAATACTCTGTAAAGACTGACAGTGAGAAACAACATATTTCCTCATATGTGCTTTTAAACTTGTGAGGCATGAGCCTCCATACAAAATGGATGGAACAGAATCTTCAAAGCGTCAGTAAAATTCTTGGAATCCAATGCAGGAGAAATAGAACTGGATTTATTCCATCTCCACAAAGCAGTAAGTCTCAATGTCACACTTACAATATTCGTTGGAGTATGTGTAGGCAATCGTTGCTCTCTTTACTGGTGTTGAGTCTTTCTGTTTCACATTATGCATAGCATTAAATTGCATCCGAGAGAAGTGTACTCGCAAAGCAGAACCATCGCTGCTTGAGAAATTTTACAGACTCCTTAGGTTGTAATTGGCTGGTGCTTCAACTGTTAATCACGTAAATAAAATTGCTATCATACACTTGCGCTCATACACATGGTTCACACATTCTTGTTAATAAGCAGTCCTTAAATGTAACATTAGCGGAGAAATTGTGGGCTTCTGGAATTGCCTGTATTAAATCAAAATTCTCTATATTGTACACTGATGCTTCTCTTTGCATTCTGTGATCCCAAGTCAGGCAAAACTTTCTGAAGTGAATAGCCAAAATGGAAGAGGTAAAATAAGTCTTTTTGAGCATAAAAGGATAGCAACATGTTGCAAAATAAGAACAAAAACTTTTTGGGAAAGTAAAATAACCTTGCAGGACAGTCCTGAGCATTAAAACAATGAGTTGACATTTCAGATCTTAGTGTTCAACTGATGACCATTGCTGTTGTTTTATCTCACAACAAGATTAAACCCAGGACAGCTTTTCTTACTTGGAATTTGTTTTCCCTCTGGCTTCTGTGTCTCAAACTTTGCTTTTGCAGTGAAAATAATGGTTTGTGTAAAATGTCCTGAAAAGTGACTGAGTAAAGGATTATTCAAATTCAATCTGTATTTGATATGTCATTAAAATTTTGTAAGAATGAGCTCATGTTAACATTTAGTACCTTTCAGCAGATAGCAAGACTGCTTCCTGTTGACGTGGCCTGCCATACAGGCTTTTAGTTTTTAACACAAATTATTTTTGCCAAAAGAGTGCCATAAATTTCAAGAAAAATATATGATTGTATCTTTGATCAATTTTGACTTTGTTTTGCAATAAGTTAGAACGATATGGTAAGGGATAAATTGCATGTGTTTCTAACACTAGTACCTAGCATTCGATTCACATTGTCCAGTTCAAAGCATTGGCTGAGTTTCCAAAGTCCATCAACATTGAAAGAAAGATCAAAAAGCAGGACCATGTGTCAAAAATAATGAGGATTTAACCAGTCAGATCCTCGATGCAAATAATCAATATGCAATCTGGATGGACAACTTTTTAGCATTCCGTTTGCAGACCAGTAGTCCGTTGAGCTGCAGTCATTCATCACGGAAAGAACAGGCATTCAACTCTTGGGTCATGTTAGCACTTAAAGATTGTTCCTGCAGTCTTTGAACCCTGAAGAGACAGTGTCATTGTGACCCATGTTCTGTCCCCACTGAAAGTGGAAGGAAATTTCCTGAAATTTGCACATTGGGAATGGGCATTAATCCAGTACTGTTGTTCCTGTAGCCTGGCAATCTGTTGAAAAATGACCAAACTGTTTATTCATTGTCCTGTAGAGATCCACATCACTCCGTGAGAGTCTGAACCGTCGATCTGGATACTGGGTGTTGTCAAATGGCACGTGATGAACACATTGTACATGGGTTTTCAGGTTCCCCTTCTGCGAGGCACTGTACGGACAGTATCTGCACTGGAAAGGTCTCTCTGCTGAAGGACAGAATAGAAAAGTGATGTTAGAGTCACAATTCCAAAAAAAAATTCATTTCTCAGATGTTGAATAGCCTGCTGTGTGCTTATATCTGGAATGAGTCGGCTGCTCTTGTGTGGTATTCCTTCAAATGCAAAGATCTAAATTTTGAATATTGCACTTAAAGCTTTCTGCTTCATTATTTCCCTCTCTTTTCCTTTAAGACACATCTCTTTGACCAAGTTTTTGGTCTTCTGTCCTAACATCTCCTCCCATGGCTTTGTATCTAATGTTCTTTGTTTACACACCGATGAAGCACTTTAGAATGCTTTGTAATGTTAAATGCGCTACAAAAACTGCATGTTGCTGTTATGGTGAATCAGCATGTGCACAAGTATAAAATGTGACGTAAATCTTTAATGTGCAGCAAGTGCAGAATATACATCAAATTTTTAACATCTTATTGTTATATACAGGAAGGCAATATGGAACTGCTTAGAAACATCTATTACAAGAGAAGTTCTGAAGACAATATGGAATCATTACATATACATAGACATTTTTACTTCTCTTACATTTATATTAGTTGTGGCTCAGTGGGAGAACTCTTGCCTTCAATTCTCAAGTTTTCAGTTCAATTCCCACTCTGGGGCTCGCATGAATATCAAGTATACAGGAAGTGTGCTGTTGGAGATGCTGATTGAATGAGCTGTTTAAACTGAGGGCCCACATGTTGCTTGGGTGGATTAACAAGATCCCATGGTACTATTTTGAATAAGAGTAGGAGAATTATTCCGAGATCCCTGGCCAGTGTTTATTCTTCAGTTGAGATCACAAAATAAAGTATAAGCACAGAAAGTGAGGGAGAATCTCAACATGTCTGGCAGCATTTGAACAGAGTTTAATGACTGTCCTTCAGAACTTCAGTTCCAAAGCAGTCTTTGGACATGAAACGTTAACTCAGTTTCTGCTTATCTCTCTACAGATGCTACCAGACCTGCACATTTTCTCCAGCATTTTCTGTTTTAATTTCAGATTCCTAGCAACTGCAGTATTTTGCTTCTACTACCACAAAGATAGATGACCTGGTCATCGTATACACCCCCTGCTCAATTCCTAAATCTTCCCAGTTCTGACAAAACCTTGAAATACTGGGGCAGATTTTCTGCTGGCCAGACAGCCATTATTCTGGTGTCAATAGAAGTTACACATGAGGACGCTGTGGAGTCCCCATGGTAGCAGGTTCTCAACGCACTGCCCAGGAAATGCAAGATTCCACAGGACATTTCCTATATGCCTGGAATGTCTGAAAGTCTCAAATTACATTGAAAACTTTGGAGGGTTTCGAAGTAATTAAGTAAAGTATCTGACACCTCACCCTCCAGCACCCTGACCTTATGAACTAATAGCTTGACAGGGAGAGCTGATCAGAATCTCCTCTCAGAAATGCAAGGTTTCCTTCTTTTACAGAAAGATTGACCAGAGCAGATATCTGCCTGAAACTGCTGCTCCTCAGAAAGTCCAGCCTGCTAACTCTGCCAGATTTGCTGGATATTTCCAACATTTTCTGTTCTTACTCTGGCAATATTGAATGAGTCAGGTTAAAACTGTTCTCACCACCCTCAGTGGTAAAACTTTCAAGCTCAAAGAAAAGAAGCATTGCACATCAGGGACAAGAAAAGGTTGGAAGAGTGGTTTAAGAATTTCTGCAAGCACTGTCTCGTTAGTCAATCATTCAGAGAGTCTCGGTGGCAGACTGATCTTTAACCAGAAACACTTATGGCCCATGACAAAGAAGAAAGCTGCAATACAAACAGGGAGTTACTTTTGGATGGAGATGGGAAAGAAAGAAAATACAGGTATCTCTAGAGGGAGTTAGGAGGGTTGGACCAGGGAATAATCACACTCTGCGATTCACCATGCGCCAGCTCTCTAGCTTTTCCTCTAATTCCACTGAGACCTCCAAATTTGCAGGTTTGACTTTGCTGTGACTACTCCGCTCCATCACTGACTTAAATCTATTGAATCTCTGACAGAGAAAACTCCTCTCACACAGATTTTCCCCTGAATTCTTCATTCCCCAAAATATCTTCTCAAGATCTATGGTGTTAAGCACCTCCCACCAGTGGGGCGGCACGGTGGCTCAGTGGTTAGCACTGCTGCCTCACAGCACTAGGGTCCCAGGTTTGATTGCCACCTTGGGTGACTGTCTGTGTGGAGTTTGCACATGTCTGCGTGGATTTCCTCCGAGTGCTCCGGTTTCCTCCCACAGACCAAAGTCAGGTGAATTGGCCATGCAAAATTGCCCATAGTGTTAGGTGCATTAGTCAGAGGAGAAATGGGTCTGGGTGGGTTACTCTTCGGAGGGTTGGTGTGGACTGGTTGGGCTGAAGGGCCTTTTCCACATTGTAGGGAATCGAATCAATGAAACCACCACTCATTCTCCTAAATTCCAATTAATATCTTGACACATATTCTTTATCTCCTTGTTCATTTGCCCTCTGTCACCACACCACAGTTCTTCTTCATTATATCAGGTATGAATTTATCTGCTTCAGGTATGCAGTTACTCTTCAATCATTTTTGTTTTTACTACTCTCTGTTTTCCACGCTTAATGATCCAGCCAATTTCAAGGTATCATAATCTGACAGGAGCTGAAATCTTGAACACCAGCTCAGGTTGGGATTCAAACTCAAGTCTCCAAGTACAGAGCACAGCTGCCCAAACACTTTCCACTTGATCAATCAAAAAGCTGGTCACTGACATAATGAGATAAAAGAAGACATCAGAATAGGAATGTTCTCCAAATAACTTGATTGCATCATAGGAAGGTATGCTTTACTTTAGTAAAGAATGAAAGCCACAGATAGGTTAAAAAAAAGTCAGTGCAGAACACGAATACAAAGAAATTGACAGGGTAGTGAACAGAATTCAGAAGGATAGAGAATGCAGCCACTTGAGAATTTAGGTCACTAATGTATCTTGGTTCAATTACTCACGTTCAGTATTGGAAGGTTCCATTGATCTCAAGCACTAGGATTCAATTAACTCATACAGAATCATTTTTACAAGTCATTTCTTATTCTAATCAAATGAACAATCACCTCAAAAATGCATTTGAAAATTGTTATCTTTTCTTATGTGAGCAGGGTAATGGAATCTACATTGTTACAGAGCTTTGGTACTACAGAGGAATCAACAAATGTAAAGGGATGGAACAGACCATTTTAGCCCATCTGGTCGGCACTAGTTTACCCAATGAAAGGTCATTCATTCTGTTACTTTCTCCATAGAGGCTGCCAGACCTCTTGAGTATTTCCAGCATTATCAGATTTTATTTCGATTTTCCAACATCCACATATTCTGCTTTTCTGTATGCATTCTGTTTTCCAACTCTAGTGCTGACCAGATGGGCTAAAATGGTCTTTTTCATCCCTGTACCCCTGTCTAATCCTTTGTAACACTATAGCTCCGTAACAGTAAAGATTCCATTACCTGGTTTCAATAAAAGGTCATTGAAACATTAACTCTGTTTCCCTTTCCATGGATAACAGGATAAGGCTCCAGGCTAATGTTCTGGAGACATGAGTTTGAATGCCAAAATAACAAATAATGAAATTTGAAGTGAATAAAATCTCTAATAAAAAGCTAACCTCATGGCAATTGTTATAAAAACCATCTGAGCCTCTAATGTCCTTTAGCTGAGGATCTGATCTGTGAATCTAGACCCAGAGCAATGCAGTTGACTCTTAACTGTCTTCTGAAGTGGCCTAGCAAGGCACTTAATTCCGTCAAATCACAATAAAGATTAAAGAAAGAAATGAACCTGGCATTAACAATGGCAAGAACAGCTCTGTCAACCAGCAAAGACCTGCTTACTAACATCTGGGGGCTTGTGCCAAAAATGGGAAAGCTGTCTCACAGGCTAGTCAAGCAACATAATCATACTCATGGAATCATACCTTACAGACAATGTCCCAGCTAACATCTTCACCATCTATTTAGCACTGGCAGGACAGACCCACCAGAAGTGAAGGCACAGTGGTATACAGCCAGTAAGCAGTTGTGAGTCCTGAATATTGACTCCAAACCCCAAGGAATACCATGGTATTAGGCTAAACACAAGGAAGGAAACCTCCTGCTGATTACTATCTACCATCCCCTTAGCTAATTAATCAGTCCTCCTCCATGTTCAACACCAATTAGAGGAAGCACTGAAGGGGGCAAGCACACAGAATGTGAGAGACTTCAATATCTTTCACAAAAAGTACTTAAGTAGTACCACCACTGTCTAAGCCAGTCAAATCCTAAACGGTTTGGCTATTAGATTTGGTCTGTGGTGACTGGTGAGGCAACCAACAAGCAAAAAAAAATGTTGGACCTCATCTTCACCAATTTACCATTGCAAGTGTATGGGTCCATGACGGTGTTGATAGGATGAAAATGAAGTCCATATTCAAACTGAGGATACTTTCCATCTGTTATGTGGCACTATGCACTTTGCTAAATGGTACATATTTCAAATATATCTGGCAACTGAAGACAGGGCATCCATTAGGTGCTGTGGACCATCAGCAACAACATAGCTGTAGTCAACCACAATCTCATGGCTTGGCATATCTCCCACTCTACTATTACCATCAAGCTGGGAGATCAATCCTGATTCAATGAAGAATGCAGGAGGACATGCCAGGTGCAGCATCAGGCATTTCTTAAAATGAGATGATAACTGAGTGAAGCTATAATACAGGGAGATTTGCGTGCCAGACAGTGGAAGCAGCAAATAAAAGGGACTCCACAACCAGTACATCAGAACTAAGCTCTGCAGCCCTGTCTTATATAGTTGTGAGTGGTGGTGCACAATTCAACAATTAACATGAGGTGGAGGCTCCACAATATGTCCATTCTCAAATACAGGGGAGCCCAGCACATTAGAGCAAAGGACAAGGTTAAAGTATTTTCATTTTCAGCCAGAAGAACCAAGTAAGTGATTCATCTAAACTTCCTCCAGAGATCTCCCACATCACAGATGTCAGTCTTCAACAAATTTAGTTTTCTCCACAAGAATTTGGTGAAGGCATTGGAAACTACACAGCCTATGGGCTCTGGTGACATTTAGTCAATAATATTGATAAGTTGTTCTCCTTAACTGGCTTCCCTGACACCCTAAACTAAGCTGTTCCAGTACTGCAACAACATTGGCATTTACCCAGCAATGAGCAAATTCGTCCATTATGTCCTGCACACAAAATGCATGACAAGTACAAAGCAGATCTTGATGTTCAATGGCATTATTCTCATGGAAACCTCAATATACTGGCATTAAACATTGACTAGAAACTAAATTGGACTTAGTACAGGTACATAATCCTTTATCCAAAATCCAAAAAGCTCCGAAATCCAAAGTTTGTTCATGAAGTTTTGTTTGGCATGAGAATAGGTGACCCAACTCCATACCCACTTTACCCACGTCTCTCAGAGGTGACATGGAGGCGTGGCCCAGCACTGGTTGGCGTCAATTGTGTCTCAGTGCTTGTACTAGTCACATGTGGGTCTGCTGTTAGGTTTTTTTATTTCACTGTGAAAACATAATTTATTCTGAAATCTGAAAAATTCCGAAATCCAAAAAACAACCGTCCCAAGGATTTCAGAACAAGGATTGTGTACCTGTATATAAATACTGTAGCTACAAAGCCAGGTCAGAGCATAGAAATTCTGCCACAAATAACTCAGCTCCTGAATCCCCAAAGTCTGTTCACTATCTACAAGTCAGGAATGTGATAGAAGACTCCCCATTTGTCTGGATGAGTGAAGCTTCAACAACATTCTGGAAGATTGACACCATCAAGGGAAAAAAAGGCCTTCTTGACTGGCATCCCATCAACCACCTGCAATATTAACTTTCTCCACCACCATTCAGTAGCAACACCATCTACAAGATGCACTACAGTAATTCAACAAGGCTCACATGACAGCACCCAAACGCACAACCTCTACCAGCTAGTAAGACAAAGGCAAGAGAAACATGGGGGCACCATCAACTGAAAGTTCCTTCCAAGCCACAATCCAACCTGATTTGGAATCCCAGAACTCCCTTCCCAACAGCATTGTGATGTCCCTACACACCAAGGACTGCAGTAGTTAAAGAAGGTAACTCACTCCCACTCTCTCCAGGCCCAGCAGGCAATGCCCATATACAGTCACACAGCATGGAAACAAACCCCTCAGTTCAACCACTCCACGTCAACATAATCCCAAACTGAACTTATCCCACGAGCCTGCTCCTGGTCCATATCCCTCTAAAACTTTCCTATTCATGTACTTATCCAAATGTCTTTTGAACGTTGTAATTGTACCCACATTCACCATTTCCTCAGGAAGTTCATTCCACACACGAACCTCCCTCTATGTTTAAAAAAAAATAACCCTCATGTCTTTTTTAAATCTCTCTCCTCTCACCTCTATCAATGGGTGAGAGGGGAAAGATTTAAAAGTAACCGAAGGGAGAACTTGTTTATGCAGAGGGTGAAATACGGAATGAGCTGCTGGAGGAAGTGGTAGAGGCTGTACGATTACAACACTTAAAAGATGGGTATATGAATAGGAAGGGTTCAGAGGGATATGGGCCAAATGCTGGCAAATGGGACTAGATTTATATAGGATATCTGGTCGATATGGAGAAGTTAAACCAAAGGCTCTGTTTCTCTATGACTCTCTGACTCAAGGAAAGACTAACCTGCTGAGCACTTCTTACAATTCCTTTATTGTTACACAGACTTTATCTGTTGCTGTCTTAAGTAGTACTGTGGAGATATAGCTTTATTATGAGGCAATCATTAACCTCTGGAGCCCGCTGACTCTAACTAGCAGCTATAAGCATAAGATAGTAATAAATAACTGCATAAAGTGCATTCATGAAAATCTTCTTCACCAGAAGAGTAGTGAGAATGTGGTACACATTACCACAGTGAATGGGTGAATTATATAGATATATTTAAAGGGAAATTAGATCAACATGAGGGAAGAAGAAGTGGAAGGATATAATAGCATCTTTCATGACAATAATAACAAATTTTTAAGTATAGTTAGTGAAACAATGTAGCAACGTCCCATGAATGAATAAAAAAACATCCAATTTGCACACCACAAGCCTCCATAAGTAGTTAAACTGTGATAGTGACCACTAATCTGTTTTAATGATGCTAAATCATGGATAAATATTGACAGAACTCCTTTGTTATTTTTCAATATAATCTGTGGCAGTCTTTACCATAGAGGGCTATCGAGGCTGGGTCTTTGAGCATATTCTGGGCTGTGATCAATAGATTTTTAATCAGTAAGGGATCAAGGATTATGGGGAAAAGGCAGGTAAGTGGAGTTGATGGTTATCACATCAGCAGGGATCTCATTGAATAGCAGAACAAACTGGGCTGGATGGTCTACATCTGCTCCTACTTTTGATGATCTTATTGTCTCAAACTGTAGTGGGTACCCATGTGAAAGCTATTCAAGCATAAGACTGACAGAGTTCAATGGAGAGGGGTATTAGGAGGTACGTGCAGAACATAAATAGCAGCAGAAAAGATGGGTCAAATGGCCTGTTTTGGCAATGTAGAGCCTTTGTAATTAAACACGTTTTACACTGGGCATAATGGGGATTTAGTACTGGCTACAACACTATGCTATTTTCCTTTTCCTTTCCAAGTGGAACGTCTGCTAATGGGACCTTTACTCCTGATACCATTTTCATGTAAAACTACTGCTGCACTACAGTTATCACAAAAATAAGCTTCTACAATTGAAGTGAAAAATCACAGTATTACAAGCCCAGCAACCTTTGTGCTATTGCACTCATGAGTAGCTTTCCACTGGTACTGATTCATATCACTATAAGAAAATATCTCACAGGAAGATGTTTTCTGTCCATCAAAGCTTAACAAAATGTCATCCGAACATTAACAGTTCCAAGGCAGGAAGCAAATTCAAATATTCGATTGCAATGGTGCTATGAAGAACCTTTGTCATGCAACCTCATTAGAAACATCTTAGCTCTGAGATTTTAATGTTTATGTTTTTCATTTTTGTCTATGGACAGGGCACATAGAAAAGATGCTGAGGAGAGAACAGTGAATTCTGTAGCTTCATTGAAGTGGACTGGATGATTGCAGATACAACAAAGTGTCATTGATATAATGCTTAACGGAGCAACACATCTTAAGATGGTCCACAAGACGATCATTAATCAAACTTTAGCACTGGGCCATTGAAAGATACCAATATAGCTTGGTAAAAGAAGTAAGGTATAAGCAGCACCTTAACAGAGGAGAGGGAGGTGGAGTACTTTGAGGAGAGAAATTCCAGAGCTCAAGACCAGACAATTGAAGGCACAGCCACTGATGGCAAAACAATTAAGTTATGATACATGCAAGAGGCCAGTACTGGGGGCATGCGGGGCTGGGGAATGGGGGGGAAGATGTGCAGAGATATCAAAGAGTTGTGGGGTTTAGAGGAGATTACCGAGATACGGTGGGCCATGGCCATGGAGGGATTTGAAAGGAAGACTGTAAACTGTTACACTAGGGCAGTGCCTGACCAGCAGCCAATGGTGTTCAGTGAGGAAAGGGGAGATAGATGAACAGTACTTGGCACAAGTTATGGACTGCAAAGTTTTGGATAAACTCAAATAGGCTGGAAGATGGTTCAGGATGAGAATAACAGCTGGTATAGCAGAAAATGTCTACAGCAAAGTCTTTGCTGAGAACATAAAAACTGATAGCTTGCAGAAGATCACAGGGTCCGTCAATTGTGCACCTCACCTCTTGACGGCTAGACCATCATTGCTAAACACTTCTTCCCAATCTTTTGCCGTCGGCTCAGCTCCTGAGAAAGGTCAAGAGAAAGGGAGAAAGGATAAAACTAAATCAAGGGCCATTATGAAAGTACGTTGGAAAATTCACAGCTCTTCAAGTGATCAAAACCAGCATAGGAAAGAACATTAATATGGAAAAATGGAACTCGTAACAAAAATTATTAAATGCAGTATGAGCCATAACTAAAAGATCAAGGCAACTTTCCAGAGCAAAAATGCTGTGAAAGCTGAAAGCCGAAAATAAAGACAAAAGTGCTGAAAATAACCAGACAGCGTCTACTCTGAGAGAAACAGAGATAATGTTTCAGGATTGATCTTTCAACAAAACTGGAAATAGGTTTTAAACAAAAATTGGGTTATATGTAACTGAGCTTCAGTGTTGTTTATAGCACTTTGGCCTAGATCTTCCAAGCAGAATTGAAAACCCTACTCCTGATGCTGATTGGATTAAAAAAAAACACACACACAACTTTGGAGGATTCTTCTGTTTGAACATCTGGGCCAGGAACATTCCCAGCTCTAGCAGTCGGGTCCGGCACTGGCATGGAGATGTGTTAAAACCACACACTCCTTTTAGATGATAATTCCAGGAATGAAGGCTCCTGAAGCCACTTTCAGAGCTCCTGACAGAAGGAATGTGCATATGATAAGTGCAAGGATACCAGGTGGTTAGGGGTTAGGGTGTTGAGTGGGTGAGGGAGTAGAGGCCAAGATGGATGAGGGGTTATATTGCCAGTTGGGTGAGTGGCAGTTATAACCGGGAAGTCTAGATCATTGCATCATACTGCAGCATGGAAATCGCTTTCTCTTTTGCAAAGAAATGGAAAGTTCAGAAATGGGTCATTCACCCAATGGGGTCTACACTGTTATTTATACTTCACCCCCATCTCTAAGCTCACCCCCACGCAGAATACCCACTTGCTGCGAACACACTGCCAAACCCATCAGTCCGAACTCTAAGACTCTTAGATTAGATTCTCTACAGTATGGAAACTGGCCCTTGGGCCCAACAAGTCCACATCGACCCTCCGAAGAGTAACTCACCCAGACCCATTCCCCTAACCTATATTTACCCCTGACGAATGCACTATGGGCAATTTAGCATGGCCAATTCACCTGGCCTGCATATCTTTAGACTGTGGGAGGAAACTGGAGCACCCGGAGGAAACCCAAGCAGACACGGGGAGAATGTGCAAACTCCACGCAGACAGTCGCCCGAGGTGGGAATCGAACCTGGGTCCCTGGTGCTGTGAGGCAGCAGTGTTAACCACTGAGCCACCGTACTGCCTTGACTCTTCTTCCTCTGTAATCCCAGCTGTGATCACGAAAGACACTGGTCAATTTCTTGGCGGTTCCCTCTCTTAGATAGGGGCTGAGGTTTCACTTTGAGACATTTAAGCTGCTCCCAGTGCAATGTGGCTGCAGGACCTCGTGATTAGTGGGGTCAAGTCTGACGTTTCTGTCAGTGGGACGGAGAAAGCATGGTCCCATCAGAACCAACCCTATGTGATTGCCTCTCATCACAATGTCTCTTGTCCATAGTTACATTCATAGTTTTGCAGCATGCATGCTTTGTTCAATTTTCTTCTGGTCCATTCATTGTGAGAGTAAAGAAGAGTGCAATAATAGATCGTTGTGATGTTGGTTGAAAATGGCTCTGCGTGTGTAAATGTATGTGTGTGTGTGGTGGGAGGCTGTATTCTATTTATCCATTGTGGAGATATAATGTACAACTAGTGACACAAATTCAATAACATTCTTGTATGTAGGAGTGTGAACCTCTGTCTTCTTTTTTCTTGATGTCTATGAGTGGAAGTCAGGGTTGAAGTTACAAGATAAAAGTCTCCACTAAGTACTACGCAGATTTATGCCTCGCTACAGAACGAGGAACACTAAGATCAGTCACTCCATCTTCAGAAAGATGTTTTCTCTCTTCTCTTCAGTTTGGGTTCATGCCAATGTCATGGAGATCTTTTACCACTCACCCCAACCCCCACTAAACACAGCAGATCTTTGAACTTGATAAAGCACAACTATTAACCATCACAGTTTTTCTTAAAATGAAAACATTTCTACTGTGGCAGTTGCTAAAAATAGACTATCTATAAGGGCAATCATTTTTGCAGCAAAATTAAAATAGATTTTCTGCTAGTCCATAGAGTAACAGAAGCAAATTCAGAATTGAATCTAGCTGCTTCTAATTGAAGTGGTCTGTAAAAAGCACAAAAGCCCATCTGTCCAACCTTGCAATTACTTTCTGCATTTAAAATTCTCAAATTATATTAAGATCAAAACAAAAAATGCATGTCACAGTGAAAACTGGATATTTTGGAGTCATAAAATCAGTGTACATTAAAAGTAAAAGAGCTAAAGACCTTAAAATCATAAATATTAACAAGAATAGGAAAGTTCATTTATAACCAATCACTTATGACAAATGATCATATTCCGATTAACTTGATTGTATATTCAACATAAGGATTATTTTAAAGAGTGAAGAAAATTGAAAATTCTTCCTTTCTTAAATTCTGAATTTCCTGCACTAAATCAGTAAATGTTTTTGTGCATAATTTTTTTGCAAAGTTGAATCACTTACAGCAGGCAGATATACAATTCCAAAGGGAACAACTTATCATAAAGTATAATTTAGCTAAAGATAGTGATCAGTGTTCTATAATAAGTCACACTTGTCTCAAACTTTTTAAAGTTGTTAATAATTAAATCATTACTATTGCGTGCCTGCTGGTATGGAAACATTACATTGTTGCTGGAGCTGTGGCAGTTGAACAGAATACCTGACTGCATCTTGGATATATCACGAGAAGTTTCATTAAGCACTATTGCTAAAAGCAGTAACTGCATTTCTACAGCATTGCCCACAATCGCAGGAAGTCTCAAAGCACTTTCCAGTCACTGAAGCACTTTTGAAGTGTCATCGTTGTAATGTATAAAAAAAAGTGGCATTAGATTTATGCACAGCAAGGTCCCACAAATGAAACTGTGATCGTGATCAAATGATCTGGTTTTTAGTGATGTTGGTTGAGGATTGATGATGACCAGGACACTGGGGAGAATTTACCCTGCTTTTCTGCAAAATAGCACCAATGAAATCTTCTCTATTCACCTCAGAGTGTAGACAATGCCTTGGGTTAATGCCTGATTCCTTCATTAATGTACTGAGCTAGATTACAGATGGCAAATCTCTGGAGTGGGACTTGAACTCATGACCTCCAGACTCAGAGGCACAAGTGCTACCCACTGAACTGTGACTGAGGCACATACGTCCATAAGCAGTTCTCAATCTATGGATGGTCATTAGCTCTGTGTCTTTCGACAAACTCCAGATTTTAAGTCTTCAGATCTACAGCACTGAGGATAAATAATGCAGTGATGAACAACATCATCTATAGGGTAATGAGCAGAAGGGATTTGTCACAAGCCTGTGTCCCATTGATTAGAACTGACACCGCAGGAAAGGTGAGTGATTATCAAAGTGTAAAATAAGTGAACAATCCATTGCTGATGAATGACAACATCAATTCAAAAAGACCTACATTGATCAGGCAATTATGATGCTACCAAGGCAGTCTCAATTTCCAAGAATCACCTTCCAATAATCATTGCTGTTACTTTAGAATTTTGATAATGACCTTATGGAGTTATTGTGGAATACCATTGAAAGATAAATCATCAAATGGGATTTACTGCCTCTCAAATGCCCTTTCTTACACAAGGAAAGTAGGATAACAAGTCATGTTAAATATAAACAATCCACTTGCGAAACAGCCTAAATAGGTTTTAGCCATGAAATGACCAGATAAACACATCGACCTGGACCCAATATACCGGCCACTACAGCGGACAGCTGGAACTGACAACCGGAAGCGGCAGAGACAGGCCACTATAAATGCCGGAGGAAACAGCACAGAAGCGCTTCACAGGAGGCTCCCAAGCACTGAGGATGTCACCTAGACAGGAGACGAAACATTTGCAAGACAAATTCCCAGCTCGGCGAACAGAACCACAACAACGAGCACCCGAGCTACAAATCTTCTCCCAAACTTTGAATGACCAGATAAAATTATTTTATGACTGATTCAAATCTGAATATGTTTTGGATGATGGGAAATGGAAGTTCATTTACTTGGGCAACTGCTTTCTGAAAGGCTGTGTGGAAAAAATATGAATGGGCCAAAGGGTCTCTTCTGTACGATATGACTCCGTGACTCAATGAATAATTCTAACTCAAAAAGTGAACTAGTACTGGAGAAATACACCACTTGCCTGTTGCCACTTGAGGACTGCAGAAGGACTTTTGCACTGAAACGAAAAATACAAAGGTTAATATGTTTTAGTTTCCATGGAGAATATTGCATGTTTCATGTTATTACATATCTGTCAATTGTGCTTTATAAACAGTCACTGTAGAAGATAATTTCAATAGGGCTTCTGTGAAGTGGGCTGATTTTGTAAATGAACATGTTTAATACTGAAAGGGTATAGAGACTATCACTTTAAGTAAAAGTAAATTTCAAATATACATATAATCCTTTGCCATATATCATTCTGTGAATACCGCTGTATGAATATTTATTACAATTTATTACATATTTCAGAAGTAAAGCAGTAGTGAAAATGAAAATATAAAGACTCTGCTAAAGCACCAGATTGAAAATGCTGAGTTTAGCTAGTATTGGCTGTTAGCTATCAAAGAATTTTAAGGCCAAAAGAGAAAATGCTGGAAAATCTCAGCAGGTCTGGCAGCATCTGTAAGGAGAGAAAAGAGCTGACGTTTCGAGTCTAACTGACCCTTTGTCAAAGCTTTGACAAAGGGTCAGTTAGACTCAAAACGTCAGCTCTTTTCTCTCCTAACAGATGCTGCCAGACCTGCTGAGATTCCCCAGCATTTTCTCTTTTGGTTTCAGATTCCAGCATCTGCAGCAATTCATTTTTATCAAATGTAATTTTAAGGCTTCTTTTAACTTCATTTTACATTTTATTTTCTTAGGCAATTGATCTTCCTGTATTTTAGCAAGCATTGCTGCTTTGTAGCAGTCAAAACGTGAGTACACCATGGGCAATCCACTTAGTTTAATCTGTCTGGAAAATGCATAGCTGGAGACCAGTACCACAAAGGTTGAAACTTGGCTTGACTGTTAGATGTTAGAAAGAGTTGGGGCTCCCACTCAGGAACCAGGTATCTTTCCATTGCATTATAAAGAACAATGCAGAATTCTGAAAGATATCTTCCAGAGGACATCTTCCAATGATATTAGCAGAATTAATGCAAACAGTTACATCATAAATTGCATGATGTGAAAATACTGAGGGCTGGAATTTCAACGCAAGTTACCTTATCTCTGGTGAAATGCGTCTTAGAATGGAGCAAAGGGGTCTGACTGCACAGATTCATAAATTAGTACCAATTACACTGCAAATTAACAAAGCCACAAAAAAATTAAAATCTATTGTTCATTTCTTGGAAAACAGAATTGCAAAGCAGGGAAGATAGAACTTCACATGGTTGGTTAAGAACACATTTAGAGAACTGCAAACAGCTTTGCTGATGTTGGGAGGTAAGTGGGGGTGGGGGGGGATTATTAACAAAGTTAAGTAAAATTTGTATCGTCAGAACCGCAATGAAAATTATAGGCAGATGTGATTGCAGAGGATTTATATTGCTCCAAGGAATTTGGGAACAATAAGGCAGAATCATAGAACTGTTACAGTATAGAGGAGGCTGTTCAGTCCATTATGACTTCACCTGCTCCTTGAATGAGTGGTACTCTTTACTACCATTCTCGCAATTTCTCCCTGTAAACCTGCTGCTTTGTCAGAAAGCAATCAAATACTTTATTGAATGCTTCAATTGAACCTGCCTCTACCAAACTCTCAGATAATGCATTCTTTGTGAAAAACATTTTCTCATATCACTTTTGTTTCTTTTACCATCTACCTCAAATCTGCATCCTCTTTTATTTGATCCTTTCATGAGTGGGAACAGCTTGTCCCTATCTGCTCTACTAGATCCCTCATGATTTTGAAAACCTCAATCAAATCAGCCTTCTTTTCTCCAAAGAAAATTGTCCTAATTTCTTCAATCTACCTTCATGACAGAAGATTCTCATTCCTGGAATCATTCTCAAGAATCTTTTCTGTCCTTTCTTTAAAAGCATGCTTCCAATGTATTAAAAACACACATTTAATAGTTTTACTCAGGTCACAAAACTGTTGAAAAAACATTAAAAGCAATCCATAATATATTTTGCCCAAAGCAAAGTGCTTCCGATGCCAAAAATCTGACTTTCTAGAACAACAAAACTTGGAAGGATTATTATTTGCTTTGTTATCTGCATCTTAATTTGACGGATGTTAACTTGGTATCTTCAAACCTTAACCCTGCAAACTCAACTCTTAAACTTGCAACTGGATCCGAATCCAACTCTGATCTTTGTCTTCTGATGCACTACATCACTATGATCTGCCACTAATTCAAACAGCTTAGCTCAATTCCCAGTTTGGATCATCATTTACAGAGTGGCTTCCCCCAGTGGCATTTTGCCTGTGTTTGAGCTGACTCACCCGCTAAAACAAGGCAAGGGAGTGAACTGCCTTGACAGTGGGAGGGGGTGGAAATTCTTCAGGGGAGTACCATGTCCAGATGCCTAACAATACGAGCTGCCCTTGGTGTAGCACGGATGGATGGAAAAGGCACAGGAAACAATGGTCTCCTTTTGTGCTCTATCACTCCAAGGGGTCCATCTCTCTCTCTCTCTCTCCCTCTCTCTCTCTCTTGCAGTATATAATCCAAGATGCCAGCAAGTGCAAAGGTGATAAAAGATAGAACATAGTTCCTGCAATTTTTAGAGATTTTGGTTATGAACTGTCAGTGCTTTAATGGTATTCTATCAGAATGGAAACTCATTACTTGTCAAGTGCTGGTGGTTAGCAGACAAAACAAATCAGGTCTGAAAACAGTCACGACTCAATTTTACAGCCACTGAGAGAAGTTCAAGATGAAAGAACAATGGAACGATCTGGTATTGCTGTACAGAAAAAGCTTCACTAAAGAAGCAAAAGGAAGGCAAGGCTAATATAAAACACAGCAGGACTCACAAAGCAAGTGCGCAAGCCTTTATAAATCTGTCGACGACTAGCTAATAAAGTAATAAGCAGATCATGTACTAAGAATTTTGTTTGTAATTTATATTGTGTGTCCTCTATGTCACTCTTCTCTGCAGCTCTGAAATGAGTTGTGAATGCCTCCAGCTTTTGATTAAATCAGCTGGGGGTAAAGATCTTCGTAATAACAGTGCATGACTGCATTAGGAATGAAGGCGTACAAAATGGCTTAAATCAATCATTAGCGATTCAGGATTAACCCCCCCTATGCCTCCCCTGTTCTAAATGCTAACTGGAGACATCATTCTTATGTGATCATATTTGCTTAATTCTGAGCAAAAAACAGATGAATCCTGAGGAGTGGTTTCACTACTTAATGCACTATGGTAGAATGGTGCGATTTTCTGACTGAAGTACATTTGATTTCTCTGATTTAAAAAAAAACAGCATTATACAGGCTAGAAGAAGGCCATTCAGTTAATCACATATTTTCCAGCTCTCTGAAAGAGTGATTCAAGTAGGCCCATTCCTCCGTCTCCTTCACTTCTCAGGAAATATTTAATCCTTCTCAAGTATTTATCTAATGCACTTTCACAAGTTACTATTAAATTTGTTTCTGCTGCCTTTTCAGGCAGTATATTTCACATCACAATCATCATGTCAAAGAAATTCTCCCCATCGCTAGGTGCTCCGATTTCCTCCCACAGTCCAAAGATGTGCAGGTTTGGTGGATTGGCCATGCTGAATTGCCCATTGTATCTAGGCATGTGCAGGCTAGGTGGATTAGCCCGTGGGAAATGCAGGATTACAGGGATAGGGTAGGGTCTAGGTCTGGGTGGGGGATATGCTTCAGAGGGTTGGGGTGGATTTGATGGGCTAAATGGCCTGCTTCCACACTGTTGGGATTCTATGAGATGAGACTGGGTTTTTAACCAATCACCTTAAATCAGCCTCCTCCAAACATGGACTCTCCTGCTAATGGAAAGAATTTTCCCTTATCTATCCTCACTAAAAATTTTAAATTTTAGCTCCCCTAAACCTTCCTTAGACTTCTGCTCTAAGTTAAACAATCGTGCATTATCGCCACATAATTGAATGCCTTAATTCCAAGCACCGTTCTGGTAAATCTCCGTCACATCTTTCTGTGATGCAATACTCTAGATGAGGTCTAACTATTCAGTTATCAGCATTGAGCAAAAGCCTCATTACCATCAATAAATATCCCGGCTCAGAAGCAAGTAGTTCAATCAAGGATGGTGATATCATGTGCGATACTCAGCCAGACCAGCTGTGACGACTTATTACTGAAAAGTGAGGCATATGGCCAAAGCTTTTTGGCCTTTGCTCGTCAGGATAGATACAAGAAAACCAAATTTTCAAGTGGTCACAACAATTTATACAACAGGAGAAAAGGGTGCTAGTTGGCTGACAAGTTAAATCTGATTGAGTGGCTCAGGCATTTCTATGGAGAAAGAAATGGTGAAATTCAAGCTCTTGTGTAATTTAAAACAGACACACACACACACGCACACACGCACACACACACAAACATATTCATTTCGTTTGCAGAGAATGGATCCTTGTGCACGAATGCATGTCCCTTCTAGCAAGTGTAACTGAGTAATGTTGTGGTCTCAGCGGTTTACCTGTGAGAGGCTCTTGCTCCTGGCTGTCTCTTTGTGCTCAGCAGGGGAGGTCAGACAACATTTTACTAAAGGGGATAACCTGTTCTTCTTAAACATAGTCAGTCCATCTTAAAACAGAACCATACTGAATGATATCACTGCAATTCTACACATGGAAAATGAAGAACGGGGTAGACAGAGGATTCCAGACTGACAGATGTATCATTAGAGGCATTAGTGGTGAAGATAAGCAGGAGGAGAGATGCTGTGGTTTCCAAGATGTCCAGGAGGCACTGAATGACCACCCTAGAGGAGCATGAGGCCAGCAAGATCAGTTCCCCAATATTTGGTCCTGAGGACTTGGCAGCAGTGCCACAAGAAATCTCATGACCTCATTATGGTCAAGGGCAATGATTGCTCCTCCATTTGACATGTCCAATCTACCACAATACCAACATCTCACACTGTCCAATGCTCTACACTGCCATCACTCACCCAGCAGCACTACTACCTACTCAAGACTGACACTAAACACTCATGTACACCAGCTCACCCTCACATACCTAGCAATGCTGTCAATATCACCGCTCTCCTCTATCTCCACATACCTCCAGCTTTTCAGCTAACAAAGGCACATCACACAAACTCTTGCTCTACAACAATTGATAGTCTGCCTGCCCTCTTGCAGGACAAGGTGGTACAGAACAGAAAGGATCACAGTAGAACAAGATAGGGACAAGGATGACTACAGTTCCTGAGCCCTGCAGAGGAGATTGCTGTCAGTATCAGGGAGCCAGCTGTGACAGAGCTCATGGTATGTGGCATATCTGAGAACTCTGAAGGCCATAGTTTATTCCTAGCTTCTGCCCCCTTTCAACTGGAAAGCTGATGGTGTGACCTTCTGTTTTCCCCCACCATCCATCCCGCTTCCCCATTTCCCTTACACTAACATTCACTTTCTAGATTCCTGCTGTCAGATATACAAGGTCTGCTACCTGATCAGTCACTGCAGCCACAAGAAACAAAGTGAGAGCCAGCATCACTACAATACCAATGAAGAGAGCACATCACTTGATCCACTAGCAGCTCAGATACTCACTGCACATACCTTGAACTAGTACTGAATGGGGATCACTGGGTAGGAGCAGGCTACAACCATGCCAGGGGAAAAGGTAAGCTAGGTCACAGAAAGGTTCTGCTGTAGAGGAATTGGATGAGTATCTCAAAGGGGTGGCATCTAGGAGAGTGCTGAGGGGTGTGCACACAGAGAGGCTGGGTGCATTGGCTGACCTGTCACTCTTGTCATGATCAAGACAAGATGGCTCCCAGTTACCAGAGGTATCCTGTAGAGCCTACTCTCTCTGTGGCCACTACTGCACCGCCAGAACCACAGCTACCTGTTGCAGCTTTTGTATGGATAGGTCACCGTCTCACATGCCATTCCTAACAGGATGTGGCAACACTCTCAGGTAAATCCAAGAACTGATCATATCTCCTCAATAACCCTCCCAAGTTCTTCCATGTACTTTGCAAAATGACCCTACTCACAGTCTGAATGCCTAGCATTGGTGAACAGTTTGTCATATATCTCAGTGATTTACATAATTGTTTCTCGTGCCAACATTGTCTAAATCAGGTAACAAGGTAGTTTCCTAGTAGTAAGGAATTTGAAAAATGGTAAAACAAAAGGCATGCACATGAAATTTTTCACCTTGCACTGATCATTACACATGATTGCTGCTTTTGAATTTTGGCATTTTTGTCTGTGTCCTTACCAATTTTCCTCTCATCTGCAAACCTCTTGTCATGTATGCTGGTGTAATGCCAGGTATACAGGCAGTGTGTTCAATGGCTGACTGACTGAATCAAACAGCACTTTTCTTTCATTGCTGGGTAATGGGCAGAGTGCAGCCTATATTTATCCAGTTGTCCTACTGGAACCCAAAACAAAATGTCTATGTGATTCATGGTTGGGCAGCATCTGCCGAACAATCTTAAGTGCACCAGAGCCAATGCTAATAACCAACTTTATGTAATTAGTCAAACTTGTAACCTGACGCACATAGGCTTGCTAGAAGTGACATACATTCATATGTTAGGGGTGCTTTCTTTGTAAACCAAAGTAATATGTTCAAGTCCTGTGACTGTTTTGAATTATCCAGGAGCTTGGGGAGTCTCTAATTCTTTGCTGCTTTCTCCAGTTCAGTTCCTTAGACAATCTAAATCAATCTGCCAACTGATCAGCAGCCTTTTCTCCTGCTGTATAAATTGTTGTGATCACTTGAAATTTTGCATTCTTGTACTTATTATGGTTTGATGAAATAGTTTCTCTCTATTAACTCTGTCAAAACCCTTGTGTTTTCTTTTATCAAATGATCTGGTGTATCGAGAGCTATTGCAATAATAGACTTCAATAATATATTTGTAATAATACCAATTCAGAGGCAGAGTAAGAAGCTCCCATGTATACTGTACGCATTAAAGACTTGTTCTTATACATGACTTCAGAGAGTGAAATGGACAAACTATTATTTTATTTTTAAAAAAGGACGAACATTTGTTAAGTTACTACAAATGAATGTTCAGTCCACCAAGGGAATCTTGTATTTCCATTCAAGTATTTTAAAATTTAATTGCTTGGGGATTCACAAAAGGTGCATTTTCAAGCCTGTCAGCTGAACTTCCTGACAAAGAGGCTTGCAAACAGGAAAACCTTGACGACTTTTATGAGTGATCTGATATTTAGACAGTGACACACCTGTCACTACTATGAATTATGATTTCTTGCATGTTGTAAATTTGGACAACTGACACCTGTTGGGACCCGAAATAAAGCATTGTGGGATTTCAGAAATAATTTATGAGTCTTCTTTTGGAAAGTTAGCAAGTCAAGTCAAACTTGCAATTGAAGAAACAAAACCTATTCACCACTAAATGAAAAGACACATTTCAAAGTATTGTTGCAATAAAGTATTGGATTTCCTTCCATGAATTGTGGGACAATAATCCAATCAAAACATTCATGTCACATCATAACCTACAACAAAAGCTAAGTACTGCAGATGCTGAAAATCTGAAATAAAATACACATGAAAAAGAAAAACTTGCATTTCTGTAATGGCCAATTGCATCCACAAGAAATTGCAAATTCTGTTACAGTCAATAAGTGTTAACACAGTTGTATTGCAGAGAACACAACAGTTTGTTTGTGTGCAGCAGGCTTCTGCACATACAATAATGATCAAATAACATACTTTAGCAATGTTAATTGAGGGATAAATGTTGACCAGGATGGAAACTCCCCTGTTCTTCTGCAAATTCATGTTGTAGGATCTTTTACAACTGCCTGAGAGGGTTTCTTGGAGCCTCAGTTTAGCATCCCACCCTAAAGATGGCATCTCTGATAAGGCAGCACTCCCTCAATCCCATGCTGAAATGTCAGCTTGATTTCTGTATTTGGATCTACAATCTTCTGACCCAGAGGAAACATCACAATTCACTGAGCTGCAGCTTAGATGAGATGAGATGGCATATATACATATTCATTAAAAATTGCATATCATTCATTTAGCTAACTTCAGCAGTACATCTTCAGCATTGTGATGTTGAATTAGGTGCACAAATGTTCACATTCATTATGCAATCTTCACATTATATACAAATATATAGTTTAAATGCTTCTAATGAGATTTACTTGGTCTTTACAAACTAAAGACACATTTTGTTTACTAAAAGCACTGGTATATTTTTATGGTGTGAAACATTCAGATTACAACTTCAGTTTTGGTGTGAATACATTCTTTTGCTTTTCCTCATGCATTGCCGTGGGGTGAAATTTGCTCAGAAAGAATTGTGCTCCAAAAACACAACAGGATCACAGCAAAAAGCAGGGATGAGATTGCCGCATGAGCACAACGGTTTGGCTGTTTTGCCCGAAAAAATTGGCAATCTCCATGCTTGATTCTCATGGCTCTGCAGAGCACTATAAATTAAAAAGGCAGAGAGTGAGGGTAGCAGCAACCTCTCTTGAAGGGCTGCTGCTTCCTGTCTGTATGGGTGCGGTACTCTGACTGTACAGATCTGTAGGAATAGGAAAACATGGAGAACTGGCCATTTCAATGGCAAGAGGCTGAAAGTTACAGTGGAAACGCTGCAATGGAAGGATGGCAATCATGCACAAGCCATAGATAAAGTTTCCTGCAAGGAAGAAGAAATTGTCGAGGAAATGCTGTGTCTTTTACTCTCAACAGTTATGGGAGAAAATGGGGAAGGAAGTTTCATATCTGCAATCTGAAAGGTGCAAAGGTGGGATTGCCCACACATTGTCTGCTCAGTAAAGAGAGAAGAAATATGCTGAAATATGACCTGAAATGTGCTTGCTACAAATTCTGTTCTCCAAACATGATGTAATACCAGTAATGGAGGATGGTATAGACAGACATAATTCCTTTTAGCTTGACACCAGAACCCCTTAGTCAAAGATATTTCAGCTTAGCCTCTAAAGATGACTTCTCAACTGTCCTTAAAGTGTCACATCAATGTTTCAAGCACGAAATCAAAATGTGGTCTAAAACTATCAGCCACATAAACATCTGTACTAGAAGAAGAATGTAAAATTGTTTGCTTCATGCTTGCACTGTCTGGCTGTCAGCAGTGTTGAAAGAGATGACAATCCTATTCTCAGTACTGTGGAGTTTCTATAGTGAGGTTTTACTTTTCTGGAAGTAGTGAACACGTTCTTGGCCTATTTAACTGTCATAGTTCTTCAAGTAAAATAACTCCTTGTAACAGAGGATGAAACGAAATCTGAGCACTGTGATATGTATTCATAAGAAAATGTACATTTTGGACTGTGATTTGCATTGATGACTCTGTAACCTCTAATCCTCCAGAAAATCTGTCTTTGTTCAACACCTCCCAATTCCCTTCATTTCACTATTACAGGCCACGCCTCTATTATCTGATCCCATTTTTGAATCTTCCCACCCCCCCCCAAACCTTCCTGATACTCTCCTTCTTGAAGATTTCCAGCAAGTGTTTGTCAACAATACCACTCCTCCTAAGAAAGTTTCAAATTTGGCTGGTAACACTATAATATTAATGCATGCTGCTGTTGTGACAGATAGATTGACACGTGGTCCTAATCAAGTATGAAGGTGTCTGATTGTGGGAAGGTCTGGGGTTCCTGAAGGCAGTCTGGGGATGTTTAATGGGTTTGATGGTGGTGACGGAGGGGAACAAACAAGTGCCTGCTTATTGAGGTGATGGGTTACTCAGGAGCTGATTAGGCTTCTGGGTCATGTAGAACCATCTTGCTCCTCTTGGTTTACTAGCAGTGCTGCGAAGATCCTTACCTCATGGGTTCAGCTCTTCCTGCCTTCTTTCATATACCAGCTTTTACAAGGGAAACCCAACTGATATGAGTTAAGATATAGAATGAAACTTAATTATATAGAATATAATGAAGATGAAAACTCACAAGGCACATTATCATATTTCAATGACCAATCAGAATCTTTCAAGTGGATTAGTTACCTCTTCCTCATTCCAACTGTTGAAAGCAAGAAATGGGATGCTTCAAGTTGAGCTTCTGCTTCAGACTGTTTAAATTAAACCTCTGACATAATTATTCAGTTCAGTTCTTTCCATTATTTTACTTGTATCTTTTTTTTCTTTATTCTTTCAAGGGGTGTGGGTATAATTGGCAAGACCAGTATCTACTGCCAATCCCGAATTGTTCTTTAACTTGGTAAGTTATTACTATGGGTCTGGAGTTATATGTCCACCAGACCAGGTAAAAGTGGCAGATCTCTATGAAAAGAAAAGTTAGTGAATCAGATGGGTTTTTACAAAAATCAAAGACAGTTATCATGACTGAGACTAGCTTTTAATTTCAGATTTCTATTAAAGACATGGGAAGATATGACGCAAAGTCTCCAGAGTATTAATTAGCTTGGCTTCTAGATTACTAGTCTAGTGACATTGCCATGACACCACCATTGCTGCCAGTACCAGGCAAGCATTGAGATATTATTACCTCAATAATAATATGAGCATTATCTACAGTTCATTACATACCCAGATGTGAATAACTGGCTTTTAGTACATTCCATCTATAAAATAATGATGTTCAAAGTAGTTATTTCCACAATCGGATCACAGGGAACGAACAGATGAAGACCCTGCCACATGAAAAAAGATCTTGCAAAACTACCATTAGCCTTCATGGTCCAAAGCAGTTCTCTTTCAGACTACAAAGGAAAACTGGAGGCACTGCATGCCTGTCCCTTTAAGAATTTTGTAGAACATTTTTAAAGGTACAGACAAATGGCACAGGAGCAAATATAAAATTAGAGGCACAAGGGATGTTTGTCGCTTTTTAAAAATAGAGCTGTTCACAAGGCAGGTCTGATTAAACATCAGATTTCAAGGTCTGGAGGCCAGATAAAGACAATTTCTTTCTGGTGAGGGTCTAGAATCTCTGCCTGCATGGATGATAGGGGTGGAAACCTCATCACATTTGAAAAGCTCTTGTTGATTACCCAATATTAAATGAACATTCAAGGCTGGAGAAGAGGAACTGAGAAAATGGGATGACGCTGGATCATTTTTTCTTTTGGCCAGCACAGACATGATGAGCTGAATGGCTTCCTTCTGCACCAAAAATTGATATGATTCTATGAATCAGAAAATCCATTCAGCTTATCTACCTTGGAAGAACTGGCAGTACTGTCTTAACAGGTTGCAGGGTGTTCTGCCTCTACTCTTTTGACTGGATGTCTGTTGTTCATGTTCAGCATTCTTTGTGCAAAAAGAAGTTTCTGATATCAGAAATTAATGTCTCACTAAACTTGTCAACTTCTATTTTCAGCCTCCCTATAAGTGACAGCATTGTGCTGATTATTTCCTTTTCCTATCCTGTTTACCAGGAAAACAGTTTACGAAGAGATTTCATTTTTATTTCCAGGACCTCCTTTAAAAGGCTAACTACTTCAGATTTCTACAATACTAAAGCCAGTCCTCTAGTGTCAGTAGTTGGCTTAATTTGATCCTCAATGCTCTCATTGTGTCTCAGCAAACAAGCTAGGACACGTTCTCGTTAACGTTCTAACCTTGAGATGGGCAACCACTTGTCCGAGAGATGGCTCCTGCTACCTTCTGCAAGAAATAACTCCAGTGCAGTTCATGTCAGTTATAAGTCTACTCCACTTAGAGTAATCTTCACTGTTTCCACGCAGAATACCCTTATTAATGATCTGTGTCAAGCAATTTCACCTCTTGGGAATGCTGCATGACTTTTGTTACTTTGCACTGCACTTTGGGTGCAAGGCGATGGAGAATTGTATTTTTATTGGCCCTCAGCCAGACGATTTTGTGCACTAGTTTTGTTAAATAGTTGTTTTTCGTCAAAGAACTTTGTTAACTGGCCTTATGGGATCTCCATATAGGTAATTCTCCTCTCCAATGCAAATACATGTGAGAGAACTACTGACCAGAAGAGATTATTTCAATATAATGTGTCGCATGATCTGCTTGAGCTAATAAGACAATCAAATGTAGTCACTTGTTTTAAACATTCTCTATTTTTACCTATGGATACACAGCAAGTAAGATTATTTGTTGACACCAAGCAATCCATACTCTCTGTAAATATAGGGAGAATTACTTTTTGATCAGGAGTAGCAAAATACAAGAGAGGATAATGAGGTATTTTACCATTTTAAGGAACAATCTTCCCCTACATTTCTCCACATGGTTCAGGCACAAATGCACAATCTGATCAACACATGCCATACAAAGGTTACTCAGAATTTAGAGTTCAAATTAAAGGAACACTGGCTAAAAACAGAGTTGAGGAGACTAACTTTCCATACTCATTGTTGTAAGCAAGCTTTGCAACCATTTCACTTTATATTTGAATGGAAGTGTTCATTTCCTGCCAGTCAGGAGCTCACTTGAAACATTTTTAAAAAGTTATTTGTGTTTCAGACAAGCAAAACACCCCACTAATATGGGAAATCACAGCGTGTTCATTTTTTTTATTCATAGTCGGCGACAGGCTGGTTAAATTAAGTGGGTCTGATCATAGCTGTTGCTTTGTTGATGAAATAGACCTGGTCCTGCTCACTCAATTCAGCTGCATGACTTAAACAAAGTCATTTCTAACTACTCTCCTGCATCTGTGTCTGTGGGTGGAAGACTGTCCTGGCAGCTTTCTATTTAAATGCCTGTCACTATGTGGTTTTCTGCCTATTTTTAATCACTGAATCAGACTACTTGCATTCTCGCCATCCTACTCGACCCAGAGTTAGATTTCAACTCATTATCTTCTCCATCATAAAGACCTCCCAGTTCCACCTCTGTAATGTTATATGCCTCAACCCATATTCTGCTGAAATCCTCATCTATCCATGAAGGCTCTGGTCTTCCAACTCTTCCTCCTATATATTACATGCTCCCATTTCCCACAGCATTGCTGGTCAGACCTCCCATCACCTAGGTTTCACATTCTGGAATTCTTTCTTCCAATCAGTGTGCTTGTTTGTGTCCTACTCTTCTTTATAACCCTCCTTGAACACCCGCCCCCGCCCACCACCACTCCCCCACCACCTAACCTCTTGGTCACCATTCATACAGTCTCCCTCTTTGACAGCTAATGGTGGTTCAGTGGCTTCTGAGTCAGAAGACTGGGGCTTTCAACTGCAAAGATTTGAATGGAGAATCTTGGTGACACTCCAGTGCAGTGCAGATGGAGTGCTTCAGTTTCGGAGGTGCTGTCTTTCAGGTGGGAAGTTAGAGCTGAGACTCCACCTGGCTCCTCTTTCTATTTTATATTTTATCTTCATCTGATCCCATCAGCATTGTTTTGAAGAAGAGCATGTTCTAACAACATCACTTAAAAAAAAATTACCAAGGCATTATCACATGGCTATAAGTGGAAGCTAAAAACAATGACTGCAGATGCTGGAAACCAGATTCTGGATTAGTGGTGCTGGAAGAGCACAGCAGTTCAGGCAGCATCCAAGGAGCAGCAAAATTGACGTTTCGGGCAAAAGCCCTTCATAAGTGAGAGCTTGCAGTGCACAAATTGGCTGCCACATCTCCTACATTCAGAAGTACTTCATTGGTTGTAAAGCGCTTTAAGACCCCCTTATATCATGAAAGGTTCTACAAAAATGCAATATTTCTGCCTTTTCTCTGGTTAACTAGTTTGTTGATTCCGACTCTGGAATGTGTCTTACCAATTCACCTTAAAACTCTACTCACCCTGACCTGTTGCCATCGAACTTCTGCGCCACTTTAACAAGTGCCTTCTGGAGTTCCATGTAAACCAAATTCATTGCGCTGCCCTAGTCTACAGTTAATATTTCATCAATACAATAAAACTGGTCCCTTTGAGAAATTTACATAAGTTTCCATGGCTATGTGTGAAATCATGTGCCACAGTTTTAGCCACTTCTTTTGCCCATTCTTCCAGCTCCCATTAACATTATTTAATCTGCTTCCTAATTCATTGTCGCCTTTACACTAACATGTACAGCTCTTCGCTCTTTGAAGTTGGTGGGGGTTGGGGGGGGGGGGGGGGTGGGGAGGGGAGCTGTAGGGGATGACACCCAGTGTGTGATTGGAGAATTGGCAAGAGGAATGGGGTTAAAGGCCACCACCAACTCCACCTTTGCTGCCTCCTCCTCTGCAATGTCCACCCCAGTACACCCTTTCTGCAACCATGCCTGGGTCCCTCCTTGATCTGAAGTCTCCTATGAGTGTAGTACCAGCATCAATCACCATCTTGCTAGTGGTGCTGCTGGGTACAGAAGAAATGCTGGTTTTAGAACAGCCAGCTGCTTTCGCCAGTGTCAAAAGATGTGGTGCTGGAAAAGCACAGCTGGTCAAGCAGCACCCAAGGAGCAGGAGAATTGACTTTTCGTGCAGTAGGTCTTCAGGAATGTTGGTGGGGGGGGGGGGCAAGAGGACTGAGAAATACATGGGAGGGGGTGGGCCTGGGGTTAAAGGTAGCTTGGAATACGATAGGTAGATGAAGGTGGGAGGTGATGGTGATAGGTCGGAGTGGAAGGTGGACCAGATAGGTGGGAAGGAAGATGGACAGGCGGGACTGATCAAGAGGTGGTGCCAAGTTGCAGGGTTGGGTCTAGGATAAGGTGGGGTGATGGGAGATGTGGAAACTGGTGAAATCGACATTGATTCCATGTGGTTGGAGAGTCTCAAGGTGGAAGATGAGGTGTTCCAGGCCTTGGCAGTGGAGGAGGCCCAGGACTTGCATGTCCTTGGTGGAGTGGGAGGGGGAGTGGGAGTCGTCGGGCACAGGGCGGTGGGGTTGTTTAGTGTGTGTCCCCCAGAGATGTTCTCTTGCCAGCCAGGCCTTCTGTTCCGAGGGTCCTCAGTCTTTGGGAATGTCCCGATGGTTGCCTGATAAGTGTCTGAGTGACCCAAGATGTGGCAGGCCTTCTTTGAGACAGACAATGCACGGGGTCTTGCGGGGATTCCAGCCAGAGGCTGAGACTCATGTTGTTCCACAAAAACCTGCCCAAAGCTTATCCACCTCTCTGTGGCAGTTAAAATTGTAGATCTGATCAGAGGCAAGGCTGCACATAGTTTTGCCACTTCATTTTCCAATTACAATGCAGAGAAGTTATTAATTCTGTTTAGAACTGACTTACAATTTTAAGATATGAACCTACAACCACCTGATGAAGGAGCAGCGCTCTGAAATCAGTGCTTCCGAATAAATCTGTTGGAAAGATGTCCAAAGATGTGCAGGTCGGGTGAATTGGCCATGGGAAATTACCCGTAGTGTTCGGCAAGGGATAGATGTAGGGGTATGGGTGGGTTGTCCTTCGGCAGGGCGTTGTGGACTTGTTGGGCCGAAGGGCCTGTTTCCACACTGTAAGTAATCTAATCTAATCTAATCTAAACTATAACCTGGTGTTGTGTGATTTTTAACTCTGTCACCCCAGTCCAACACCAGCACCTCCAAATCATGTCAGCCCTGAGACAAGAAATCTGCACAACCCAATTGCTGAGCTTCCCAAACTATGGGTTGTGATGGGGTCTTAAGCTGAGACAATGGAGTCGTGAACCACGAGGCAGCAATAGCAGCCATGTTGCTCAATGCACAGTGCTAACAGCTGTGAGATGTTGCATTTTATTCTAATGGTGGATGTGACCTTATGGACAGTTCTTTGAGGCTTTAACTGCTGCAGCTGCTGCAAAAAAACAAAAGGTAGATGTTCTTCTATTAAAGAAACCCATTGTTTAAACACTTCTCACCATGCTCAAACTACTGCTCTACAGACTAAAGGCCACCACCCTCTCCCAAACCTAAATCAATTTTCACTCTGAGGTCACATGAAATTTGGAGCATTAAAGTGAAATTGCATTGAGAAAAACTTCTAACAATGCTGCCCTTTGGTTAGAATATGGATCTTAACATCACATGAGGTAGTTCAGGTGAATAGCATTGATATATTCAATGGACAGCTAGATAATTACAGGAGGGAGAGAGGAATAGACAGATATAGTGATACAGAGAGAAGTAAGGCGGGAGGAGGCTCACATGGAGCATAAACACCAACATGGCTGATTGGTCTGATTCTATGCCATAATTATATCCCAGAATACTCCTTCAGCACAGATCTAATGCAGCAATAGGCAGGTTACGTTGCCAACTAAGGACACAAGTCTCATTTTTTGAAGCTATTACAGCAATTTAATAGTACAATCACAAAAGATACCAGCTACTAAGACAGTTAGCTTGTGGCCAGAAAATAGCAATTTAATACAACACTTAGAGTTGGAGAGTGTGCTAATAGCTGCCTGGAGCCACTGCCTTTTTAATTTGAACATTTATGCTGAAGAAAGCAATCACTGACAACATTAATTATAAACATTTGAGTAAGAGTGCCCGATGCTTGCATTACTTACCATTTGGCCTCTGTCACTTTTCATCACTCTGGCTTACCCATGCATCATTCACACTTATAATGATGCACTTACTTATCTGACTGTCTTATATCATATACGGATGTCTTCTTCACAAGCTAAATCCACTGCAGGCTTAACTATCAGACTTGATTCTTAATGACTGTCGAAAACTAAAGACTGCATTTGCTGAATTTTAAAACAGCCTATGCATAAATTGCTAATGTTAAAGCATTCAGTATATCCGTAACATTTTAACTACAGTACGCTTCATGGATGGTTTAGAATAGTTGGCAGGGTCAGTGAGCAACTGATTTTACACAGAAACAGGAGGAAGTCATTCAGTTCCTTGAGCCTCTTCTGTCATTCAAATAATCATGGATGTTCTGCATCTTAACTTCATCTCCTCACTTTTGTTCCATTACCAGTAATACCCTGGCCTAACAAAAGTCCAACAGTCTTAGTTTTGCACATTTTAACAGATATCCCACCCTCTATGCACCCCTACCTCTTAATGGGCAAAAGTTACAGATTTCTACTATTCTTACTGCCAAGTAGTAAGAGCTGACTTCACTTCTGACAGGTCTAGCTCGAATCAAAATATTTTACCCCTTTGGTCCCTCTCAACAAATTAATTCCTATCTCTTCTATACTTAAGGGAGTAAAACACTAGACTATGGAACCAGTTCTTACAATTAAATCTTTTCTACCCAACAGCAACTTATATTTGTTAGTGTCTTTATTGTAATGAAATATCCTACAGTGCTTTAGTACATAACAGATTATGTCAATGTGCGATATAACGAGATATTAGGTCAGATGACCAAAAGCTTGGTCAAAGAGATATGTGTCTCAAAGATGGAAAGCATTAGTTCACGAGGAAATTCCAGTGTTAGTGCTTTCCCTCATTTTTATACTTCCCCCTCTTTACTAGTAATTAGTTGTTGTCCAACAGAGGACCAGAGACATCTCTTTCCATTAGAGAGAAGCATTTGACTATGTATGGCTCAAGGATAATACACAAGTATGGAGCAAAGCTAAGAGGCTGGCCTCCATGAACTACCACAGTCAATATCAGGTTTAGACCAACATTTAAGCTACTTGAAATCCACTCTTTAACCAGCTGCTAACTCAACCATTTTCAGTACAGGCTCATGGTGCAACAGCAGAATGGAATATGGCTCCAAAACAGACAAACTGATGCGCAAGGACCCACAAACTCCGACTGACAATTTGTTGGCATTCCAAGTTGTGCAGGCATTCAAAACAAAACAAAAATAAATCCAACTTCAGGCAAAGGTAAAGTTAATTCTCTGAGGAGTGAGCCCCAGGATATGAAAGACATAAACTTCTGCGCTTGGACTAAGAGACAATACAGAAACAACTATAAGTATTGCAACTTTGTGGAAAAAGGCAAAATTGAAAATAAAAGGAAATCAGCCTTACAAGTTCAAGATATTTTGACAAATGTAAAGCATGGCCAGTGATTAGTGGGTCAGGAAGATCTATAATAAGGTGTATCACTAATCAAGCCTGAACTTTGTGAGAATGCTGAAGTATATTAAAATGGATGTTATCTATGCTTAATTTTCATAATGCTATTGGCAAATGAATTCATTTACATGTCCAATTCGAACTGTGACAATGACATCTGATAAATATGTAAAAGGTTACTTTACAGCCCAAGAAACAATGACATTTGCTTACGGCACATATGGAGTTTTTAACTACCAAAATTAATTAGCATTATCCTCAAAGCATCTGCACGTGTCTGTCAATTATAGGCAGGGTTATTTTTACAAGTTAAGTGGGGACCGGGAAAAGAAGGACTTTATTGATGAGATATTGAAATCACAAGAAAGATCAGCAAATGGTACAATGTAACAGACAGTGCCCCTTACCTGCATGGGTTTTCATGTGTGTCCTGAGATGCCTGGGTTGGCTGAAACTCTTTCCACATTCTCCACAGTTTAAGTCTCTCTGCTGAGTGGCAAGTATTCCTGCAGTCATTAATGAAAAGTTGAGAAAGAAAGAATATTATTTCAGGATGATACATCATTAGAATGTCTAATGTGTTGTTACATGAGGCTACCCTTCAGGCCCCTTAGATGACAACTGTCATGTTTCATCACTGCAGCCTCTGACATGGCAGATACACAGAACAGAGAGACTGCAATGGATTATGTTGAATCAAATGAATGTGCCTTATGAAGTGCCCACTCTAGGCATGTGTGCATTTCAGAGTCAATGGATCCACTCTTCATCCCATTACCCCACCTTTTCCAGTAGGCACATCAAACAGGCACACATAAATTGCATGACTAACAGGACATCAACACAATGAGTGCTTCACTATCGCTTTTGGCCATAAGATCTTGCAGACAAATGCAAAATGAACGGACACATCATGGGCTCCTCAAATTTCCAACTACAATCTAACTGTCTTCTCAAGCTCAGACCTTCAAGACTCAGGCTCAGTTGATATCTATGAATGATAGTGTCATCAGACAAGACAGCTTATAAAGGAAAGAAAATTCCAGTTTCTGTGCTTTGAAAAACAGCAGTAAACCTACAGCATCTGAAATAGCAGTGCTGATGGGCTAGATGCTGTATATTTCTATAATTTTCTGTTGGCTGAATAAATGATATTTTGAGTCAAAGAATCACTGTGAGTGAACTCAGCATTTCTGACAGTGGTTTCTACCAAGTGACAGAAGTTCCTTGGCAAAACCTGGGAAGTCTAATAAATCAATGATAATAAATAATTGCTTGGTGATAATTAACTTAAACATTTCTAAAAGAAGGCAAGAAGCCACAACTTTTAGTCTCGCACACATCAGAACTAAAATGAAAGAAACAGACTTGAAAAAAGGGACGCCAACTAATACAACTTGATTGGTTGGGCCATCAGCAAAAGATGGAGCAAGAACGGTCAATTGTCAATTGTCATTCTCAGACTCAGAAGGTAGATTCTGATTATAGATTCCATGCTACCTCAGGTTTCTCAGAAGGGTTGGATGTCTCTACAATGTTTGAACAACAGTGAAGCTACTTAGAGTCATAGATGACACGGTTCAGCACGGAAACAGACCCTCCGGTTCAACTCGTCCATGCTGACCAGATATCCCAACCCAACCTAGTCCCACCTGCCAGCACTCGGCCTATTTCCCTCGAAACCTTTCTTATTCATATATCCATCCAGATGCCTTTTAAATTATGCAATTGTACCAGTTTCCACCACTTCCTCTTGCAGCTCATTCCATACATGTACCAGCCTCTGTGTGAAAAAGTTGCCCCTTAGGTCTCTTTTATATCTTTCCCCTCTCACCCTAAACCCATGCCCTCTTGTTCTGGACTCCCCATCCCAGGGAAAAGACATTGTCTATTTATCCTATCCATGCCCCTCATGATTTTATAAACCTCTATAAGGTCACCTCTCAGCCTCCGATGCTCCAGGGAAAACAGCCCTAGCCTATTCAACCTCTCCCTATAGCTCAAATCCTCCAACCCTGGCAACATCCTTGTAAATCTTTTCAAGTTTCACAGCATCTTTCCCAAAGGAAGGAGACCAGAATTGCACGCAATATTCCAACTGTGGTCTAACCAATGCCCTGTACAGCTGCAACATGACCTCACAACTCCTGTACTCAATACTCTGACCAATAAGGGAAAGAATATCAAACGCCTTCTTCACTATCCTATCTATCTGCGACTCCACTTTCAAGGAGCTATGAACCTGCACTCCAAGGTCTCTTTGTTCAGCAACACTTCCTAGGACCTTACCATTAAGTGGGTAAGTCCTGCGAAGATTTGCTTTCCCAAAATGCAGCACCTTACATTTATCAAAATCCATCTGCCCATTGGCCCATCTGATCAAGATCCCGTTCTAATACTTGTCTCAGGCTGACACTAAGGCAGTAAACCCACAAATGTTTTGTTCCACGAACAAGATTCTTTGGTCAACCCCACCAAGTATGGTTTTGCCTTCCACACAAAATGAGTAGCCTGACATTGTGGTGCCAGCTATGTTGGCTATACTGATGGATTATATCAAACAAATATAGCATTAACCATTCACAGCAAAGAGCAGACCAATCAGACTCAGCCAACATGTGCAGGCAGTCTCAGAACACTATGTCAAATTAGATGTGATTTCTCTTTAGAACAATATTTATTAAATAATTCAGGTTGTGCTAAAGGTTACATTGGAAGCCAACTTAACATCATTAGCTGGGCTTGCAGTGTGATGTTTTTGGCATGCATATTAATGCACATGACCTATATAGGCAAAAAAAGTTTGAACATATAATGCACCTTTCTTTCATGGAAGAGAAAGGGGTCAAACCGACTGCCAATCTCTTCCAGGAACCCTCTATCCAATCAGAACCTTTCCATTAAGTGTATAAGTCCTGCTAAGATTTGCTTTCCCAAAATGCAGCACCTCACATTTATCTGAATTAAACTCCATCTGCCACTTCTTAGCCCATTGGCCCATCTGGTCCAGATCCTGTTGTAATCTGAGGTAACCCATTTCGCTGTCCACTACACCTCCAAGTTTGGTATCATCTGCAAACTTACTAACTGTACTTCTTATGCTCACATCCAAATCATTTATGTAAATATGCTATATAAATTGGCGCCCCTCTTTTATCAAGTTGTTTCTTCCCTCTTAATTCTGATGAGGGTAAGACAAAAATAATCTTTGACTTTATGTTTTTTTAGCAATGTTTGAATCAATTACAGCACACCCTTGTATGTATATAGTTCCTGTAAAACATTAAAGTATGCAGGGCTTCCCAGGTGCAAAATGTGACACTAAAGGAGATGCTAAAATAGGTCGATTGAAGAGGTCAATTTTGTAGACAGTCTTAAGCAGGAAGCAAGGGAAGGAGCAGAGTGATTTAGGTACAGAATGCCAGAGCTCACCCCATTGGTAGCTGAAGGAATGAAAGGCAAAATTAGACCAACTAAACCAAGACTCATTCCTCATTGTGGAATGTATCTAACTTCCTTATCTGAAACTAGTCAGAGAGTATTGCTGAATTAAAAGTATTCAAAATCTGTTCATCACAACAGATGTTTATTTGAAATAGGCCCTGATGTCAATTATCTTCTTCATTATTTGAAACATTTGTACAGCAAATATTTCAGAGAAACTCTTACACGTTGATTTGACGTCACTTTCAAAGCTGTTATTTCAAGTAGTCCAAAATAGTGTGCTTATAACCTGCACAGATGCTAACACGCAAAATTGCAAATATTCCTTCCAAATGGAAATTCCTATCAAAATTTTCATTTAATCAAAGAAAAGCAGCAAATGTTGTGTGGCAAATGCATGTGGTTGTTCCTGTGATCCAGACATCTGAAGAAAACCAGGAAATATAACTCTGGGCAAAAGACAGGGTGAATGGCACATATTGGACCGGTCTTTAAAATAGCCAGCAACACTATGATGGGCTGAATGGCTTCTGCCTGTCCATCTGGTTCTATGCTGGATGCTACTTTGATCAGCATTCATTAGGTGTACAGTGTTACTTAGCAACAGGAAACATGGAAAAGGCAGTAATTTGCAACAGGATGTATAATGGTCTCAGAAAGCAATGCAGTGCACTGGGTTCTTGGCAATCTTTTGATGCTGTTGTTAGTAGGTATGTTTGAATCTGACGGAAGATGGACAGATTATGCTTCCATCCAACTGATTGCAGCCTGAGTGGTTGTTTGCACTTCAAATTATTTATTGGGCAAACTCCTTAATAACAGAAGATTACAGGCTGGGAATTCTTCAGCAAATGACTCATTTCCAAAGAGACATCCCTCAAATTTCAGTCAATAGTTACAGATGAGATGGAATACTCTCCCCTTGTTTGGATGAGTGCAACTCCAAAAACACTCAAGAGACTTGACACTATTCTGGAGCAAGCAGCCCGCTTGATCTCTACCCCATCCACCACCTTAAAATCCACTCTCTTGACCACCAACACACGCTGGCCACAGTGTCCACTGCAACAACCAAAGGTGCTCCTTCAATAGCACCTATGACCTATACCACCTAAAAGAACAAGTGCAGTAGACGTACAGGAGCATCACAATCTGCAAGTTGTTCCCCTCCAAGTCTCACATCATACTTACTAGGAACTGTATTGCTGTGTATTCTCTGATATTGGTTCAAAAACCTGGAACTTAACAGCACTGTCCCTACACACCAAAGACTGCAGTGGTGCATGAAGAAGTCTCATCACAAAGCACATTTAGGGATGGGCAACAAATATTGACCATGCCAGTGACACTCAGAACCCATTAATGAGTTTTAAAAAACTCCTCTTGTTGCACTTAATCAAAGTTACACTTTCAATACAAGTCCACTCCATCATTAAAACTACTTACTTTTAACTCCTTACTGGATTCCAACCCTGCCTCAACTCATCTGCCACTGGAGCACTTGTCTAGTCTTTGCTATGTCAAGACTTTACTGTTTGATTGTTCTTCTGATCAGACTCCCATCTTAACCCTGTGTAAATTCTGCTCACCCAAAACTGACTGAATATTAAGTTGCACCAGAACTCATTGAGACATTACTCCTGTATTTACTGGCATACACTGTGTTTGCTTCCAGTGTGGAAAGTTAATGCTAAGATCCTTATCCTTGTTTACAAATCTATTTACGGCCTTAACTCCTTCCTTTCTCTGAAACTCTTTCCCAATCCTACCTCATTTCAAGATTTCTATATTCCTGCAATTCCAGACTCTTTTTTAATCTCTTTTGCTTGACCATTGTCAATGCTTTCAGCCATCAGAGACTAAAGCTCTAAACCTCTCTGCCTCTCTCTCCTTCTTTAAAGTGTTCCTTAAAGGCTATCTCTTTGACTAAGCTTTTAGTCAGCTCTTCCAATGTCTTCTTCAGTGGTTAAGCTCTTCCTGATGAAGGGCTTATGCCCAAAATGTTGATTCTCCTGCTCCTCAGATGCTGTCTGACCTGCTGTGCTTTTCCAGCACCCCACACCCAAATCTGATCTCCAGCATCTGCAGTCCTCACTTTCTCTTCAGTGGCTAAGTGGCAATTTTTTAAATTGATAATTTTCTTGTTGAACATCCTGCATCTTTGTTACTGTTAAAGGTACAATATAAATTTTCCAATCTCCGATGCAGTTCACAGTCAACAATGTTTAAAGGATCTAGTGGCACAATGGTAGTATTCCTACTGGAAGATCTGGGTTCAAGTCCCACCTACCATGATGTTCAGTCATAACATACACAGACAAGTCAATTTAAAAAAAGTTAATAAATGAATGTGCATTTTGACTCAAGCAGACCTGGACAGGTAAAGATCAGATTTCCCACCTAAAGGACATGAGTGAACCAAATGGTTTTTCAATGACAATTTATTAATTTTACTGGTATTATCACTCATACTGACTTTTTATTCCAGATTTATAACCTGCTACATTGGAACTTGAATTCCTTAAGTCTCTGGATCATATGCCACTATTCCCAAGTATCTTTAACTAAATAATAATAGCAGCAGCTATTTATCCTTCTGGCTCCCTGGAAGTGAAGTCATATACTGTATCCTAGAAGACCATAACATGTAGGAGCATAAGTAGGGCATTCAGCCCATCAAGTCTGTTCCACCATTCAATGAGATCATGGCTGACCTAATAATCCTCAACTCTACTTTCCTGTCTTTCCCCTATAACCCTTAATTCCCTTACTGATTATAATTCTTTCTATCTCACTCGTGAATATACTTAATGATACAGCCCAACACCCCTCTGTGGTAAAGAATTCCACAGATGCACTACCCTCTGAGAGAAGGTATTCCTCCTCATCTGTTTTACATAAGCAACCCCTTATTCTGAGATGATGCTCCCTGGTTCTACACTCTCACAAGGGGAAACAACTTTTCCACATCTACCCAGTCAAGTCCTCAAAAAGTCCTGTATGTTTCACTAAGGTTCCCTCTCATTCTTCTACTTCCCATGAGTATAGACCCAACCAACTCAACTATTCCTCATAAGATAGTTTCTCCATACCTGCTATCTTCTCTGAGTTGCCTCCAGTGCTAGTGTATCACTCCTTAAATAAGGGGAACAAAACTCTTCACAGTATTCCAGCTATGATCTGACAAATGCCTTGTATAGATGTTATTGAAATAGACTGGGTAAGTGTATGACAGCTAAATAACAGAAGCCTGAACATCCTTTTCTCCATTTAATATGTAAGACATCTTATAGCCAACAGATAGGACAAAAAGACCAATGTCCAATATTAAAAAAAAACTAAAGTCGACTTTATGACATTTTTATTTTAAACGAAAGGTAAACTCTGGTACCTTTCACTAAATGTATCTTCTTTCCTATTTACTTCTAACTTTTTGTCAAAATAGAACAACACTGAAGTGACTTCAAAATCAGAAAAAGCTTTGATAAGATAATGCTGTACTCAAATTTTGAATCTCATTTGGCCATCATTCGCACAGTGGAGTTACAGGAATGGTAGATATGTTCGCATTGTGGATAATGCAAAGATAGGACAATAGGTAATATTAACAATAATCTAATATAGAAATATGTTTCTGTGAGTAAGGTTCTTGTGGGGAACTATTATACCTCACAGGACAATAATAGATACTGAGATTCCTAATTTAAAAATCACACACCAGGTTATAGTCCAACAGGTTTATTCGGAAGCACTAGCTTTCGGAGTGCTGCTCCTTCATCAGGTGGTTCACAGGTCACAACCACCAAATGAAGGAGCAGCGCTCAGA